>NW_028321905.1:3510833-3830000 GCF_036245765.1 Copidosoma floridanum | reverse complement strand
CCCCCTTCACATCGATCTTGAAGTCACGATCTGAGACGCGCTTGAGAATCTTGAAGGGGTCGGAGTAGGGCCTCTCGAGAATTTGACTGCTGGAGCGAAAAACATGCGTGCACGAAGCGAGGTCCTTGAAGACGAAGGGACGCGTGCCGTGGTGATGTTCTACTGGCACTGGCTTGAGCTGACGCATGTGCTCACGGTAATCCTCAATAAATATTTGAGGGTTGGCCATAAAGTTGTGGGATATGAAAAATTCGCCCGGAATGCGGAGGCTGGTTCCATAGAGAAATTCAGCGGGGGACGCACCCGCGTCGAGACGCACGGCAGTGCGCAAGCCGAGAAGCATGGTCGGAAGAACGCTTCGCCAATCAGGATTGTTGTGGCACATGAGTGCCGTTTTAAGGCTGCGGTGCCAACGCTCAATAAGGCCGTTAGCGGCAGGATGATACGCGGCGGTCCGCTTGCGTTGACAGCCAAAGAAGGCGAGATACGCGTTGAAGATCTTCGCTTCGAATTGTGCACCCTGATCCTACGCGAAAAACGGTCAATCATAGTCAAAAGGTAAGAATAGCCATCGCAAGCTTTGAGAGGTCCAACAATATCCATATGGACGTGACGAATACGGTCGTCAGGAGCTTCAAACTTGAGGGGCTCATTCTTAACGTTGCGAGAGATTTTCGCTTGTTGGCAATCGGGGCAAGCTTCACACCAGGCTTTGATGTGTCGATGCATTGCAGGCCACACGTACCTCTGCCTAAGCAATTGGATCGAGACTTTGGAGCCAGGATGCGATGGCAAGTAGAAAAAGTCAAAAACCCTTTTACAAAGAGTTTTTGGAACGTAGGGGCGAATTATGTTGCCAGTTAGGTCACAATAGAGACGATTGTGGTTATGACTAAACTCAATGCTCTTGAGATTGAGCGAATAGTTGGACGATTCGAGAAGCTGTTTTAACTCTTTGTCATGCTGCTGGTGCTGCACCAGCTCGGGCATTTCGAAGTCGAGGGGAAGACGAATGATCTCCACGCACGAGAGCGTCCGCGGCTACGTTGGCTGTTCCAGGAAGGTGCTCAAAATGCGTGGTGAACTGCAAGATGAAACAAAGCTGGCGGCGCTGACGCGGAGAGGCCTTGTCAAGCTTTTGAGAGAAAGCAAAGGTTAGCGGCTTATGATCCGTTACAA
Organism: Copidosoma floridanum; assembly: GCF_036245765.1. NCBI lineage: Eukaryota > Metazoa > Arthropoda > Insecta > Hymenoptera > Encyrtidae > Copidosoma > Copidosoma floridanum. The sequence continues at coordinate 3,828,821 of NW_028321905.1, read as the reverse complement.
CCTTGAACGCTCGACCCTCGAGAAAGTACTTAAAGTGCTTGATCGCTTTGTAAACCGCAGTAAGCTCCCTATCGTAGGCGTTGTAGTTACGCTGGGATGACGATAACTTTTGCAAGAAGAATGCGAGAGGCTTCCAGTCTATGTCGATGAGCTGTTCCGCACTCATCGCAAAATTCGACACATCCGTAACTAAACGAATTGGAGCGTTGGGAGACGGGTGAATAAAGTGGCAAGCGTTCACGAGGGCATCTTTGGTCTTCTGAAACGTCACGACCGCCACAGACAACCAATCAATGACTCTGGTGTCATTTTTTTGGAGCCGTGGGTGAACGAGTGCAGCGGAGCTTGAACAGTGGCTACGTGAGGCAGGCTTTTACTATAGAAATTGATGAGACCAAGAAATTTACGAAGCTCGACGATAGTCTTGGGTTGAGGGTAATCGATGGTTGCCTGAACTTTTCCACATGAGAGCCTGGAACCGTGCTGGTCGATGAGTTGTCCAAGAAAGACAATCTCGAACCTACCGAACTCGCACTTGGCGTGGTTAAGTCACAGGCCAAATTTTCTGAGTCGCTTAATGACAATACAAAAGTGCTTCTTCAGGCGAAGAAGAAAACACAAGAATATCGTCGAGATAGGTAAACACGAAATTAAGGTACCCCAGCGCTCTGTTGATGTAGCGCTGAAAGGACAGCTAAGCGTTACGGAGGCCAAAGGGCATAAAAACGTACTCGAAGAGGCCGAAGGGTATCGTGACTGCCGTCTTCAATACGTCAGTGGGAGCTACTGGAATTTGGTAGTAGGCTCTGAAGAGGTCGAGTTTAGTAAACACTCGCTTCCCTGCAACAGGATAGAGTAGTCATGCAAGAAGGGAAAGGAAATTTATTCGGCACCGTACAAGCGTTGAGGCGCCTGTAGTCGCCACAAATGCGCCAGGAACCGTCTTTTTTCATGACCATATGAAAAGAGCTGGCCCAAGGGCTTTTGGAGAAGCGGCGAATGCCCTGTTTGACAAGATTTTTAAACTCATTGCGAGCCGCCTTGTATTTTACCGGGTCTAAACGCCTAGCGCGCTCAGTGACAGGAGGACCAGAAGTTTCGATGTAGTGGAAACTTTCTTTCACGGTGAGGGGATTGGAGGATTTCTCCCCCGTCACCTCGGAAAACTGCCAAAAGTTTGGTAAATCTAAAGTTGGCATCGAGAACGCTAATCTTGGTCGCTTGAGCTGGCCTGAAGCAACCGATTGAGAAGGTTTTAGAGTGTGGATCGACGACCCTACGCTGTTTAAGGTCGATCACAAGGCCGAAAAAGTATAAAAAATCAGCGCTGAGGATAGGACTGGTGACATCTGCGCGATGAAATTTTCAAGGGAAGTTGCGCTTTAGTCGAAGATCAAGAAAGAGGCTCTGTTTTCCGTAAGTGTTGATAATTGAGTCGTTCGCGGAAAATAGCTTAAATCGAGTGAGCGTGTTATCATTGGCCCTTTTTGGAAGCAGCGAAATTTCAGCTCCTGTATCGACGAGGAAACTGAGACAAACAAAAGAAGCTCAGACTTTAAGGACTCGCACGAGTGACTGTGTAAAAAAGCTATTTTTAAAATTTTAACCTTCAAAAATATCTCTTGCAGTTCTCTATCCCTTCTTCCTTAATCTTCTTATTGTTCTATTTTTCTTTTTTTCATCCTGCTTGCGCGTTTTCTTAATTATTTTCCTTTCATTTTTACGCCAACCGTGCCTTGATTGCACAGTTCTACGAAGCATTTGCAACTGAAATAGTTCGTCAAGTTGTCCAACTTTATATTCCACACCTTTTATAAGCTTGTCCAATTTTTCCTTTATCACACGAGTGCAAAATATCTCTTTAAAAGGTATATTTCTAGTGGTGACGTCAGACATAATGTCCATACTTGCAAGAACAGCTTCTTTGCCAATAGCTTTGGCACCTGGTTTTGTGAGTGGTGAAACTCGTCAAAATACTTCGGCAAGAAACGATACCTTTGTGTCCGCGTTGATAGAAGGCTCCAACGTAAGTGCATCCAACATCTCCTCCACCATTTCCATAAATTGTGGTCAGCCTTTCACCACCACCACTTTGTGCGATAAAGTAGTCCTCGTAAGGATCCATAATTTTCTATCAACTCGTTATAAGTGAAGCGTTACCATCAGCGTCCTAAAGTCGAATAGTATGGGTCTACCAATCAGGTCCCTTATATCGCAGCCCAGCTATTGCAGCTTTTGTCTGTGGACTACGAGCTACTTTGTATTCAATTTTATCTTTTCGTAAAACGGATTGCATTTCACGGCCTTCAAATTCTTTACTGTTATCCGATTGCAGACACAATCGTGTATGATAGTCACTTTTTGATAAAATGTGCTGAAATGCTCTGGCAACGTTTTTTAATGTTTTATCCTTGATAGGTTCAGCCCAAGCTTATTTGCTGACGCCATCGATGACAACGAGAACATAAGTATAGCCATTATTGTAAGTTTTTTAAGCTCTTAAATCCATTAAATCAGCTTCTCACACGTCGTTAAAGTAACGCACGTTATAGCTTCTTCTGAGAAAACGATTCCTTATGGATCTACATAAATTATAGGCATCTTGACTCTCTAGCCAACTAATAACGTTCGATCGCAAATATTTATTTTTTACAGCACTCGCAAGTTTCTTACCTCCCGCGTACGCAGTTAGTCACGCCGCTTCGTAGTTGAATTTTTGCAAAGTCTTATGCATTATTCTTTTTCTTCTTTTATGTTTACACTTGCTACACACGCAGTATGCTGTCAATAAAGCGACTGATCACTTATCTGGCGGTATTTCTCCGGCTAGCATACGCGACAAAGCAAATTCAGCCGACACCCTATCGGCTTTTAGATGTTTACCCTTCTTCTTCTTAGCGTAGGCAAGATCGAGCTAAAGACATGCTTCGTCCAAGGGATTTATACCTACATCACCGTACTTAGTGCGCTTCGATAGCTTCGTTCCAGGACCGCAAAATTTTTATCCAGGTACATGCATCTCCAACGGTAGCAAATCGATTAAAGCGTCGGGAGCACTATTTTTTTTCTCCTCTTCGAATTTTACTTCTGTACCTTTGCCTTGGTCACTTTTCCGCTTAACCAACGCCATGTTCGCACTTGTTTCGGCGAAGGCGCAACTTTTTTTTTAATTTTTGGCGAAGCCGATGACTCAGTATCACTTTCATCAAGAAAACTCCCACTATTCGACGTAGATCTTAAGACTGTTATTTGGCGATTTTGATTTATCGTTGTCGTCGTCGTCGTCATCGTCGTCGATCAGTTATTTTAATACTCGCGCGTTTCCAACACACTCTTGTGGGATGTTTGACATACGAAGTACCACTACAAACTGATCACGCCCTAACGGTATGCGTTTTTTCCCGTTTCTCAAAAGCATCGTTCACCAGATCGATAATGTTCAACTGTGGTATGCGAACGCCACCTATTGTAACGGTATGTTCATTGCTCCACTTAAAGTTACCAGTAGCGCGCAATCGTCGTACGATAACTGCAGCTTTTAAACGAAACTTTTTCGGTAAGCTTTCAATAACCTCAACATCCTGTCTTTCCTTCTTTTGACGCTTTTCTTCGTCCTCCTCGTTGACATCATCATCAGAGGGATCGTTATCTTGTGATGCCTTGGTGTTCGCCGTGATCGCGTCAGCATGTCGTTTTCTTTCGCTGTACAATTCCTTAAGATGTAAATACCGTTGCAAAGTTTATTGCTATTTCTTTCACTTTTCTCGCTCGCCGATATACGGCAAATTCAAGATGTCGTTCATTTCTGCGTCAAGTTGACTCATCATTGTACCTGGCGTTTGCACAGATCTTCGACCATCGTTGAGAAGTGTGCTTCGCGATCGGTCATCGCTTTCTTGAGGCAGGAAAATCATTTTTTGAAGTTAAACTTCTATAGGCGCGTTATGACCGAGGGTAAATCGACGATTTCAGATTTTGACCTTCAGAAAAAGTGTGACGGTATTGGATTTTGCTCCATTCTCTCCCGTCGCCTCCTCCCCCATGACGTACTTCCAGTTTCCTTGACACCACATGACGCCATACGACATCACCACACCACAAATTTTGTATTATATAAATTTTTTCCTTTTTCTTTTAACCAGTTCTAAAAAAAAAATAAAAAAAAAAAAAAAATTCAAGGAACCTCCGACTATCTGCACACTAGTCGAGGCCCTTACCCACTCTGCTACGAACAGTCTCAATATACAGAGTTCGATCCCCGCATATTATGGTGTAGTTCGTAACTTATTTTTTTGTAAATTTTTATTTAATGTATATTAATTCATTTGGTTAAATTATAAATTGAATAATTAAATAATTTAGTTATTTCTTTAATGTTTTTTCAGAAAACATAGAAATTAGTACATTTTAGTAGAGTACCTTTCCAATGTATCTATTGATTTTTACCAATAACTTTTACAGAGAATAAATAATTGTTTACGTAATTTTTCACATTTTTTCGAAATTTTCAAAAATTAAAAAAAAATTTGTTTTTACTGTACAAATACAACAATTAAGTCTATTTGAAATTTCGATAGGTTTAATTTGGTACCCAAAAAATTGGGAGATTCCTATAAATCATATAAATGCCATTTAACGTGTTTTTTTATTAGGTTACATGTTGAATATTTATATTTTTAAATGTAACATACGTAAAATACTGGTACAGTCAAACGAGCTGAAATTTTTGTGAGTATTTTGTATGCTATTTCAATATACGTTTGACGTTTGAATAATATTTGTCAAAAAAACATATGTGGGATGAACGTCTTGAAAAGACATTCACTAGCATGTAATACTACCCTGTTGACGAAAGCTATACTACAGGATAGTTTTTTTTTAATTTTCTATGTACAATTATATTATGGGTATTGAATATGAACTAGAGATAAGTGTGGGATCACATATAATAGATGTGAGCGTGATGTTACATATGCAATCAGCGTATAGGTAGTAGAAAGTTGTTTTGAAACCATCGGGAGATTCGATCCTCTCCAGTCGAAACTCCAGTCTTGTACTGGCCAGCCTGTATATCATTTTTATTGTATTATGCCGTAACATATTTTGAATAATCATCAGCTCATTAAATATTAACTGAAATCATACCCAATCAACGAGTATACTCATTTCCACAATAATTGCACCAACTTCGTACACAATATTGTTTCATACAAAGTATTTTTATACCCAAAATTACATTGTTTGCCATATAATGTTATAGAAGTATAACTTCATACTTGGGTACTCAAGCATTCACTGTCCACTAGTTTTCCATGCTCCATGTTTATTACAGCATCGACAACACTGTTCCGAGGAGCGGACCCAACAAAGCAGGTAAGAAACTTCCTCCTTGTTGTACAACGATTTTTTTTCTTCGACAACGAATGAACTTTCGCGTAGACGAGTTTTCTGAGAACGTTGCCATGTCCACGCAAGCGTTTTTTGTGCAACGCAGTTTGCAGAACATTTCTTTCTAGAATGTTCACCACGCACTCGCAAATATACTTGATTAGTGTTGTATGCACAACAGGGATCTCTGTTGTTCGGTGTCGAGATGATAGTCTCTTAAAATGGCAACGCGTTTTCGACAAAACGGGGAACGTTACTTTGACACCATTACAACGATACGATTGGAAATTGGTTTGCCGTGTCGCTTCCTTTTATCTGTTTTGTAGCCACGTATACGTACAGATACTCGTCACCTGGGAAAATGTAAGTTCGACATCGACAATTGTCCGGTGTATTTTGCTTGAGATCCAAGAAAAGGTAACCAAACGGTCGGGAAGTAGCGTCCCAATACACTTCTTGCAAGAACCGAGGATTTTTCAGATACACTTGTCTCAAAAGATGTATTTGTGCGCGATTTCGTAAATTTCTAAAGATGACAATATATTGCGAGTTAAGTGATATATCGCGTTGGTCTTTATCTTGATAAAATATATTTTGCAAAATAAACATTACGCTTAAATTGTTAGGATGACTGTCTTTAGTAAATAAGTTGACGATACCACCACTTACGGATGATTCGCGGATCAAATCGTTAATAATGACCAGTGTTGGTCTATGGTCGCTGGACCAAACTACTATTTTGTGGTAATTTCTCGTGAAACTCAATATTACTTCCGAGATCTCGGTAACCAGACTGCCTCTCACCGTAACAAAATATATTCCGCTCGCAACGAGTATTACTCATGTGTTTAATGTGTCGCAAAATCCGTCTGACAAATACAGTCTTGCCGTAACCAGGAGGTCTACTCAGTATACACGTCCACGGGTGTGCCATCGAGTATGCATACTGTCAAACTAAACTCTGTCGAAAAGCTGAGCAACCGCGTCTAGAGCCTCTACGCATAGCTCGAGGGACCATGAGCGCTTTTGAAAAGCTAGCACAAAAGCAGCTTGCGCGTTTTTGAAAGAGCTAGCGCAAAGATGGGTCGCGCGGCCAATCAGCTCGTTTCGTCAGGTTCAACTTTCAATCAAGCTCTTTTTGCCACCACCACCGTTATCGCTCATGGATGGCTCACGCGACCAATTGGCTTGTAACGTTGCGTCGCACAGTGCCGAAGGCCGAAAAAAATTCGTGGTTTGAGTTTTTATGTTACAAGGAAAGGAATATTTTCGAATATTGTTATAACAATCTTTATTTCTATTGAGCATAAAAATATACAAAAAATTTTTAATTACAAATAATTGGTAAGTCAATTATGTTATAATAAAAAATTGGTTTCGTAGGAATCCACATCTACGTCTGCTTCTGACTCTGAGGCAGAGGAACTGTTCAAACTTTCCGGCTCTTGTTCTTCGTCATGAACATGATGGAGCTGATGATAAATCGATTGTATCAGGTGATAAAGACTTAAGTGGTTTTACTGGTAATTTTCGGCAAGTAGAAATGTAAGGATCGGATGAAATCGGAAATCTTTTGAAAACGTCCTCCATCGTTTTTTGTTGATAGTTTTTTCTTGCATAAGCAACGCGGTAAATGTTAAAAAATTTATGACGTGCCTCTTGGGCATCCTCGGACATTTGGCCTATGGGTAGTATTGATTGTTTAACAATGTCTGAGCCGTGAATTAGAAGTTTATGCACTAAGGTAGGCATGTAATACCTATCATATGCATGTACGATACTTTCAGCTAATTCTTTGCAATACTGCTTAAATTTGTTCACATCGATTTCATATCCACATGAAATTGCTTGTAATATGACGTAAAACCAATAAATAATATCTTGATCGATTCCAAGAATTTGAGCAGATTGCCCATGATGTTCGAAAAATAATCGTGCTGTGTTGCCATCGTTAGCAGTTCCACTACCTTGTTTTGGTTTGTCAACGTTCAAACCTAATTGTTTTTTAAATGCCACTTGGATTGCTGTTTTTTTTTCAACTGATTCTTTTTCCTTAGTTGATCTAGCTTGCCATTTTTTGATTTCCAATTTATAGGATAAATGTAATAAAAATTCGAAGCAACGAATCCAACAATGTAGAGACGATAAGCCGAATTTTAAATTGTCGGAACAAACTTCTTTTTGCAACATCTTTTCTACATTGTTGAACTCCTCAGATGTGCAATTGCATATGTAACAGCGCATTGCGGAACTTGTGTCAGTCAATGAGTTACAAACTTTTGTGTCTATCATTGTTTCCATCACAGTAAACCATAGGTAGCAGCCTCAGATAAAAGAGAAACGCACCTATGTATATTTCGTTTTTCTCTCTCTCTCTCTCTCTCTCGATCTCTATCAATTTGATTTCGAAAAAAGGGCATAAAAGATGAATATCAAAAAGATGAGTATCATTTCAGTAAGGTTTCAAAGCAGCGTTTTGCAGCGTTTTAATGCAGTATCATTTGAAAAGTCTAATTTTCGGAAAAATTATGTGAAAAAATGACACTATTGTTTATGTTTTCCCTAATTCACTACTTAATAATTGATAATTAGTATTTTTTTTACATGTTCTACTCACCTTCAGAAGTGGATTCCATTTGGTCTTATTTGATTTTCTTTATTACATAAAATTTTTCACCTGTACAACCGTTCTTAGTGTATTAACTGTAGAGAGACGCTTGAGCGAAGGCCACATTCCAACTGAACCTAAGGAAGGGGCATGACGAATTAGTCATCACTATGAACGATTTTAGTTTCTTGGAGGATCATTGCAGCCAACTCAAGGGTGAAAAAACCCTGAATAGAAACTTATTTTTTTGGACTTTTGGCCGCAAAGTGCGGCCTTCGGCCGCACTGTGCGTCGGCTGGAGCACCTATTGCGCGTGTTTGGGATTACATTATTAGAAAGTTTTCTCCTCATCCATGGTAGTTTTGAGGTTGAAGTCACACGAGTAACTGATATGGAGATGATTTTTTTTCAAGGTTAAAGATTCAAAGCAAAGAATATGCTGATGTCACAGTTTTTGAAACATGTATCAAGTTTTATTAAACATCATTTGCAACGGTTTTAAGAATGCGCTGACACGAGTACAAAGTGATTAATCCTTGGAACCTTTACGGCGGATGATTTATAACCAACGTGAGCACAAACGCTGAAATAAATATTTACACTTTTTTGTTTAATTAAACGTATTCCAAAAAATTTCATATCAGCACATTCTTCAACCTTGAAAAACAAAATTGTCTCAATAGTAGTTACACGAGTAACTGTAGTTACAAAACTTTCAGGAAAATTTATTCAGGCGGCAATCCTAGCTTTAAGTTTGAACAGCCGTGGTGGCGCGGGCGGTGGCGGTGGCAAAAAGAGATCGATTGGCAGTCAACCCGACGAAATGAGCTGATTCCATAATTATACTCTACAAAATACATTACCGTAAATCGATCGAGTCATCATAATGCAAAAAGCATCTGTAGACTTACTGCTCCCCTTCATATATCTCACCACATGAGAGAAAAGAGAGGAGGAGTAGTAGGCTCAGTCGTGTGTTTGTAACCGTATGGGTAACGTGTGAGTCTATGACCGTTTTGGGGTGTGCTAGTGTACAGACAAGTGGGTCATGCGATTGGGCGTTTCTTTTTGGCGATACGCACGTCACCCGTGTGATCGCAAGCACTTTCGAAAAGAGCTAGCACAACGGTGTGGTAGCAGATCGTAAGACCAATCAACATATTTTGGCGATTCGTGTATTGCTCGCTAATCTATGAGAATCTTCGAAGAGCTAGGGCAAAGACGATCTGCACGAAAGATTATGTTAATTTGCTACTGTAGTGAAGAACTGTGAGCCACAGTAACAGCCATGACTGTCGTACATATGAAGTCAAGAGGCAGAGCTTTTACATGTGATAGCTGCTACGGGGCCATTATTTTGTCAGTGCGCTACTACATCATTGCAGCTATAAGTCGATCGCAACACTTTTAACAATGTGCTGACGTGAGGTAATCTATTATTTTAACTGAATGTCCGTGGTAGAGTCTCCGCATACCACTCGTGAGATCACGATCGTTTAGGGCGAGCTAAGTAGTATACACAGAAGTGGCTCATACGCTTGATCAATTTGTTCCGGCGATCCACGCGCAACTCACGTGACCGTGTGGTGGCAAGTCATACAACTCATCGCTTCATGTAACCTTCGCTTGACAAGGTTTTTCATACTCCCCCTACCCACATCACAAATACATACATGCAACACTTCGGTTTCGTCAAAGCAGACCCCTACCCCAGTGGTGGGGGTTTGTTGTGACGGGCCAAAGTGTTGCAACAACTACTAATATTATTAAAGTTACAAATATATTTTAGTAAAAAAAAAAAAATTTGTCTTGACGTGGTAAATTGAAATGCCGACAGGAGCGGGGGGCGTTCAATAAAATATTAAAATGTAAGAAGTAACAATCATGAATTAAAATTTTAATGAGACTTCCTCGTGAATTGGCAGGTTTATTGACCAAAACTCGATGCAGAATATTACTTGCATACCTATACACTAATAGGTCAAAACAAAAGCGACTAGTAATCTTATCAATACTTATTAGTATTGTTACTTTTAACTTGTATTAGCCAGATTTTGGACTTATTCGCATATTTTGTACACAGATACTCATATTACAAGTATATTAAACTCGCACTTATTTTAGTATCACGATATTCCTGTGAGGAGTGGTGACACATTGATTTTTAATTTTTTTTCATCATCAGCGAATTCAGCAAGCATTAACACCCTAAATTTTTTATTGCAAGAACAGTTTAATATATCTTACTACTCATAAAACAGAAATTGTTTGCAGCACAAGGTTTTTAGTCTTCAACTGGCTGTATCTTTAATTAATTATACAGTAATATCACCCAATTACAAGACACCAGTACACTTTAACTAAAAATTATGTTAGACACTAGAGTTTTTCTATTTCAGCTGGCACTACCGTGTAAAATCTATGATTATGAGAATTTATTTCAAATCAATGTGCCAAAAAAACATGTACATAACTGCAAATACCTATAACCTTACCATTTATCTAAATTCAACCATTTTAATAGTTTACAGATGTCAGTGTTTTGAAAAACTTCTAAGAAACAACTGCTCAAAAAATTACTATAGTAGTTATAATTGTAACCACTTGAACAGTTCAAATTTTTTAGAAAAATTCTAATTTTTGTTTTAATTATTTTGTTACCTGGCTATTGCAACGCAACTTCAACACAAGGCCAACTGCTCTCTTACCGTCTACCCTTGACCAACTCTGCGAACTGTCTAATCTGCCATGAACTGAAGTACCCAGCTACATGGACGGGGCCTCCCTTTATAGCCTCACCTATTGGTATGCAGTTTTGGTGGCTTGATACCTGCATTGAATACGTCAAGCATATACGTGAAACGTCCGAGACCGCAACGTCACGCGTCGTTGTCCTCGATGAAGGGCTCATTTTTGGCTTATATGCTTGTGATAGGGTAGTGTTCATGTCACGCTGTCTGTGTTGTATATTATCATCAAGAAATAAATCAAAATTGTAATAACCACCACAAACATTATAATTATACTAAAGAAAATTGTAATTTAAATCATCAGAAACAAAATCATCCTTTCTTTGAAAACTGTTTTCAGTGTCAAGATAACCACTTGCCACATCACTTTCATGGTAGGCAGCTTAACTTAATCGTTGTTTGAAATGTTTCAACAACTGTAAATCATGATTAAGGAGTTCTTAAGATCGTATAACAGCGACGCGAACATTACTAATGCAAACAATAGAAATAAGTTACAGGACAATCAGCCAAAATTAAATTTTTCAGCCAGAAATTTAGTTAATATAGCCTTATCGTAAAAAACAAATGTATTCTTGAAAAAATATCGAAGTAACAGTTTTTTTCCTTCGTAAGAAAAGTGAAGTTGACCATATATTACCCAAAAAGAAACGGACTACGACAAAAAATAAGTGAAATGAATTTGGCGACTGACACGGACAAACCATAAACAAAAAATGTAGTCACGATCTAAGGAATAGGACAATCCAACAATATTAGGAAAATAAGTTTAATTTGTCCTTAATCTTAACTCGATCAGTTAAACTGATATGGATGCTCTTCTTTAGATATACCAAAATGTACTGTTAATACTTAAAAGCTTACTCCATGCGTAATAAAAACTTTTATGAACCAGTACAGTACTTTAAAACGTTAATACAGATTATTAAATACAAAAATTACAAAAATAAGCAGAACATTAAATCAATAAAAAACTTGGAAAGTTCTATTTAGCTAATCTGAAAATCACATGTACGCAAAATTGAATTCTCGAGCTATTTGTCGTGAAGCAGATCACTCAAATTGAGGTTAACTATTTTGGCCTCTTGCTTTATTTCAAGATAAATAAAAAAGAGTATAAGATAATCTTTTTTTTACTAGTTTGAAACCTTAAGATATTCAAAAGTTACAGTTAGTATCCGGTCCAAGTGTTTCTGGTATTATGAGCTTATCACAACTCATGAGGCATGTGAACAAACCATAGAAATACTATTATAGTGTAGTGATAGGGCAAGCAGTCAGAATTTTATGTTAATTCGCCTGTACGTCATGTAGTATAAACTTCATTTTTAGTAAGTTTAAGTAGGAAACTTTAGATCAACACAATGCATCGATAAACGATATATTTTGTTTAAAATGTAATTCTTATCATTTGTTACCATCATTTTTAAGTAAATACAAATTAAGTGCTTAGTTTGAACCTCAAGCTGTTCAAAAGTTGTATTTAGCAGTCGGCCAATGTGTTTTTTGTATTATAAGCTTATTACAACTTATGTAAGACGTCAATGAACTATAGAATTAATATAATAGAGTAGAGGAAAGACAGAACTTAATTTCAGCGTAGTATAATAGTAGCCCATATAGTCTAAATTTCTTATAACTTGAGCATTACCTTACTTTTAAATACATTTCAATCCGTTTTAAAGACTAACTTTAAGATCTGCACACACAAAAATCTCCATGAAGTTAGTACAAATATATATATATATATATATATATATATATATATATATATATATATATATTGGTTTCGAAGTCAACGTCTAAATGGACTATTGTATCAATAATCGCTAATTATGAGCTGAATCAAATAGTGCATTTTGTATTTTTTTAAGTTCTCTTAATTATAAATGTTTAGAGACACATAGGGTTATCTTGCACAGCACGCAGGGAGGCGAAACCGAGCAATTTAATACATTTATGTATGTCTTCCGATGCTATACAGTTAGTTTAGTGGGGTCTTTTACCCTACGCCACATTTTAACTGTTATTTTAACCAAATAAAATCATACTTGGAGCCCACCCACGCCCCCTTCGCTCACCTGCACAACTCTAAGAGCCCTTCCTCGATTCTCTGGCAATCCAAGGAAAATAAGGGAACGAGCCATAGATTTAACCATTATTTTAGCCCAGTAAACCTTAGAATTATTTTTGTATGCCTCCTCCACGCTCCTTCTCACTACAAAGATTCTCTGCCATCCTCCAACACTTTATTCAGAACCTTCACCGTCCCCGCAGTACCCTCCGCGAAATCCTGAAAAATTTTTTTAACTTGTTTGTATGTACGAAATTTTTTCCTAACATTTCGACAGCCCCTACGAAGAAGCACACTATTTAAAATTTCTGATTTGAAATAACATAGGACATTTTAAACAGTGTGCTTCTTCGTAGGAACCGTCAATTTATTTTACCACCTTGTATGTATTTTGATTTTAAAGAGCATGCAAAAAATTGCGATGATGTACAAGGAAGCATAACAGAACTAGCTTCTTGTAAAATATCATCAATCAGGAAATTGTTTTCAGTTAAACCCGTAGCTCTTGCAGTATCTTGTAACGTTTACTGTTTTACCTGTTCATGTGTTTTCAAATTTTTACATGAAGATGATCCGTTTTTTTTTTACTTAATGTCAAATCTTTCATCATCGGTTAGCAATATTGTATTTAATTTAGCTCTTGCAGTTTCATATTTTTTTAAAGTTACACTTCTATAGGCACGTTATGCGCTAAAGTAAATCAACGATTTCAGATGAGTGACCTTAAGGAAAAGTGTAACGGAAGTGGACTTTGCATGGCACTCTCCCTTTACCCAGCCCCCCTTGCTTTACTGCTACCCCACGCCTTTTCTCCTCCACTTCACGTTACGCCACGCCACTACAGCATAGTACACATTTGAAATTTTATACAATTTCACTTCTTTTTTTTCATTAACCAATTCTTAACACAAAAAAAGAAAAAAAAAATTCAATTAACTAATTTCTTGAGTTGAATGTTTTTTTGAAACCTTAGAAATTAGTATATTTTAGAAAAGTATCTTTCCTATGTATCAACACATATTTGTTTACTCATCATTAATTTGTTACATTTACAATTAATAATTAATATTTTGTACAATATTTTCATACTTTTTTATAATTTTCAAAAATTAAAAAAAAATTTCTTCGTACAATATACTTGATTTTTATTGTGATTTATTTTTTCACAATATTTTCTTTGTAATTAAGGTCATTTTTCGACGTAAGGACGTTCATCACATAATTAGCGAGGGAAAAGTTGAGAGAGGTGAGAAAAGCGCAAATATATGCAGCAACACTGGCAATTATTTTGCTCATATAGATTTACTTGTACATACATGCTTATACGCATGCTAGACTCCTTTTTTCTTGTGTTATTAAAAAAAATGACACATCGGTCTATTTGAAAATTCTACACGCTTATCAAAAAGTAATCTTTTATACAAAAAATTGGGAGATTTATACACATCATATTAATACAATTTTTAGTGATTATTCCGTAAGTTTACATGTTAATTTGAAATTTTTCAAAATTAAACATGTAAAAAACGGTACAGTTAAACGATCTGCAATTTTTTTCGTCTATTTCTTATGCTATTTCAAATATACGTCCAGTGTTTGAATAATACCTGTGAAAAAACCTACGTGTGATGAACGTCGTGAGTTCGTTCGTCGTTCCACTCGTAGTTAAAAAAAAAGATTAAAATTTGATGGAAATTGACTGAGATACTGCATTTTTTTTCGTCAATCGAATTTGAAGTTGCTCGATCGAAAAAGAGTTAAGGGAAAAATTTTAGTGGGTCCTAATGACTTGTGAAAAGTGTGACCTATAAACATTTGAATAGGACAATGTTGAAAATAACATTTCACAAATTAGTTCGCGAAATTATGTAGTTGAAGGCTATTACCAACTACCCTGTGAATTTTAAAAGTTTATGTTTCTTATTCAACAAATGGCATAATAAACAATTTAAAAAATTATCTCGGCTTATAAACATTTTACAACAATTTATTTTTTTTTAACTGGTAGAAAAATACCAACTACAAAAATATGTAACGTAATTGCCCCTGTGATAATTTGTTTAAAAGATATTTGCAAAAAACGAAGCCTGAAAAAGTTGCACTTTGTAAAATGCAACTTAAGAAAAAAGCGAAAAAAATTAAGCCAGTTACAGATACAGATACGTAAACAAGATGTTACAACAACAAAAATGAGCTATGAAAGAGTCAATTTTGATACCAGGAACTGGGTCAGATTAATTTAAACATTTGAAACCTTTTTAACAAACAAATGCATTTTTTTTAATAATTTGGAATATTTTTTTCTCAAACATTACAGTGATTATATGACAAAAAAATACATATCCACACCGATTTTTAAGACTACAGGAAAATCATTAATGAAATGAAAAAATAATCTAATTTTTGACTTTTTCGCCACTATAAGGCCATTATTAACAACAAACACTGGCCGATTTTGATATTTCTAGTCGCAAATCAACTGGTTGAATATCACCTACTTAACAAAAATTTTTATTTTTGTATATCATTGATAGGCTTTTAGTTATTTTACAAATACTGAAAAACTATCTTTTTTTGCATAAAAACGTAAAAAAAATGATACAACCTTTTAAAATTGAAGGTATCTTCACTAGGAGTTCATTTTCATAGGGACGTTTGTTATCCAAATAGACACCCGATAATATATATCGTCACCTGTGAGGAATTTCGTCCAAAAATAGCTTTCCAACTAGTTAATTCTATTGGCCTAAGATTAAAAGCTTTGCTGATTACGCTCCTAACGCCTGTTGGTCACTCCTCTTTACCCTCTAATTCTCTTTAAGCGTACGCAGCTGTTTAATGGTGGGCTAGCACAGCGTGTGCTACAAAAGTAGCTTGTCCTCTCATCCGATTTTCTTAGAACAGCATACATATGCATAAATCCATTGTATTTTCAATCGACTGAAACGTCTTTGTGTGTATTTTATACAGGCTGATCCAGTAAATTAATGAATTGTTATAATAAACCAAAGTAAATTTTTATGTTTAATCTTGTGTTTTATTAAGCGTATTTTAAGCGCATGTGATATCTGTCCAGAAAATAACCCTAGAGTCGTCACCATTAACACCCATTGATGTCATGAGGCAGGCGGAAGCGATCTGCGCAAAGATTTTGTTTCATGAGCTGCTAAGGCATGAGAGACTGTAGCAAAACTTTTTTTTTTAACGTTTTCATATCATACTTTAGACAACACGTCAGTTAAGGTTGTACAGGACACCCTTTTTACGCTAGAGTGCACGTTTCAAATAATATTTAATGAAGTCTTCTAAATACTTAACGATAACATTTTTAATAAATTATGAACATATAGTGTGGCTACATCAAGAAAAAAATTTGTTCCAGCAAATCGCTCAATTATTTGTAATAATGTAGCCATTTAAAAAAAATCTACTTAATGCTTGCTAACTTATATAATTGTTTTCCAATTTGGATCCAAAACCTCTCAGTGTATTGAGAAATTGATCATCTACAATCGTAACTTTTTTAATAGTAAAATATTAATTATTTATGATAAAAAATAATTGTCTATGATAATTTTTTTAAAAGTAATTTTTTATTACAGTAAGAAATCGGAAAACAATTATACAAGTGAACAAGCGTTTAGTAGAGTTTTTTTAAATGGCTATATTATTATAAATAATTGAGCAATTTGTTTGAATGAAATTTTTTTTTTATTTAGCCACACAATATGTTTATAATTTATTAATAACATTATCGTTAAGTATTTAGAAGACTTGATAAAAAAATTTTATTTGAAACTTGCACTCTAGCGTAAAAGAAGTGTCCTATAAACACTTAAGAGCAAAAGACAACGCGAATATAATAGATGTAGCTTATTACGGTAGTGGTATACCTTCACAATAATGCAAGCTCACGGCACACACGCACGAAGTTATTGTATAACTTATTGTTATTATTATATTACTACTGCTGATAACCTTCTTCCTTTGATATAGGCTGAGTTAAATTTTAGTTGCATGCACAATTTTGAAAATTCATGTTAAACTAATCAGCAAATCAGTAGGAAGAGTGCTGTGCCGTGAAACTTTGATTTCAATTATAGTAATTTAATGAACTTGTTAAAGCCCCATGCAAATAAACAATTGACCTTGTCTTAACTGCGTTTGGCACGACCAGGACAGCCAATTTTTTTATCAGAGTCAAGACAAATTCAAATTTATCTTTTGTAGCTCAGAAGCACTTATATGGTTTGAATGAATAACTAAAGGTTACCTTTTGAAATACTACATCTTTTTTTTTGTGATTAGTGTTTTTCTGGTTATAGGAGCCTAGAAAATAGAGCTTCGATGGCTTAGTAGTTAGCATGTTAGCCTTCTATCTAGAGAAACACTGGAGGAGGGGGGAAGGGGTCATGGGTTCAAATCTTGTCAAAAATTGTCAAGATGTTTTTTGGAGCTTTTCCGATAGAATAAGTACTCAGGATGCCAAAAAACCACTTATTCGATTTTTAAGAGAGTTAAGTTGCTCCTACGGGGAGGTGAAGAAGAGCATGTGTATGTGCATAAAGCCCTTACTATGACAAAGTTTGCTGTACTAACCTAGCCCAAAAACGTCCACTTTCTCTATTACACAAAATGCATTTGTGTTCAACTCGCCAGTACTCGATAATGTTTGAATAATGTACTTTAAAAAAATTACAGAATGTTCTTTAAGGTTACTAGTTTCTTATGGTATTAATAAAATATCCTAAATACTTTTTGTATAGGATATAAAAAAAAGAAGGTAACGGCATAGTAAATCTGATATTCTTTTGATAAATGAGTGCTATGAATTTGCAAAATTAAAGATCTTAATGATATAGCATTTAAGTACAAAGTCTCATAAAGGCCTATACCAAGTTTTAGATCTTAATTTTGCGTAGAACTGCTTCTAGAAGTGATTTTATGAAAATATATCATGCAACGTAATAAGTCAAGCTGACGGATGACAGTGAGCTCAGTGCATCCTTGTCTCCCACATAAATGTAGCATACAAGATGGACACAAATTTGTTTACGTTTGTACAAATATTTCCACAACTGCAGATGCGATTTTATTGAAACTTTGCACGTGTATCAATGAAGATGACATAGATAACATATCAGTTTTTCAAATCATCCTCATCGCTGGGTAATAGGTATTTTTTTACAACTTTTTTGACAACTTAAATTTAAGCCCACTTCAAAGACAGCGAAAAAGGGAAACTTCATGAACTTTTTTTCTCAAAATCTGTAGACGCGATTGTGTTCAAATTTGGTGACAACATCCATACAATATTTCTCAACACATTTTTTTTTTTTTAACGTTTTCATCGTTAAGTGAATTGTGCCGTAACTCCCTTAAAACAAACAGTGGATTTTTTAGAAGATGTCTGGACTTCTAGGGGCTTCCTTTTTGAGAGAAACCAACACCCGATCAGCTAATCTGGTAAAGTCGTTCTCGGTTTTCAAAAGATTGGTACACTAAGTGAGATGGTTTATTGGAAGAGATTCTTCCATTAAACTTTATAATGCTACGGTGTACTTGAAATAATCGCTGCACCCTGTAAACAGTACCTAGTAGGATGGACGACCTGAAGTAAAAGAAAAATCTTTATTTTTAAAATACAGGTTCAGTATATTTAGAAAATTCAAGTCTCAATTACTTTTCAAATCCTGTGACAGATGGAAAAAATATTGCGCAATGTTAAGCAAGACAGCAATGACAACTTGATCGACCCTAATAGTGACGATTTCCTAATTGAAGAAGCATAACCTTTTTTTCAAAGCATTAGCTAATCAGCTATTAATACGATTACGGCATGGCTTAATGCGAAAATAGGAAGCTACAAGCCCTTGCAAGGGCCTAGGCGGTAAATTACATCAGTAGCACGTAAACTATGAGGATTTTAATCCAGCAAGCACTCTAATCTACTACGTGTTTGTCTCCTTCCTAGATTATCTTTCGTACTACATTGGAAATCAAGGTTCCCAGATTTTCGGGAATTCGCCGCATGCGCAGTGGGCAGTCACCCTCTTCTACTCTCAAGAAGCCCAAGTAGCTCCCCTTATCTATACTTTAACCTAAACCCCGTTAACTTCTTGCAAACTTAATTATGATTTCTCATACACTACAGGTGTGATCGACAATAGCTACGTGCGCTAAGTCTTTTGCTTCAGCCAAATGGTCTGGCTTTTGATTACCATTAATTTTTTTTATTTATTATTTTTTTTCATTTATTTATATGTTTATTTATTTATTTTTTTTTTTTTAGTACTACTTTAATAAGAAAATTTTTTTATAAAAAAAAGGGTTTTTTCGTTAATATATATTTTAAGGCGCATGGTTTATGTCATTATTGAGCATAATTTCACTAAAGCTCACTCATTAATTACTGTTCTTATTAAACTGCTCAAAATTGTTTTTTTACATGTGTAATGTTTAAATGACAAACCAAAACTTTTACAAATACCTTGGATAAAGAAGTGATGTTAATATGGAGTCGGTAAAATATAAACCAAAATGTTTCTGGTTCATTAAAGTAAGTCAAACCATACCATAGAGAACTTGCATGTTCTCCGATTTAACATTTTTTCAATAGCTGAAAATACCCCAAGTAAACTTGCAAGACAGTTTTTTTTAAGGCTTTGAAGTATATACATTAATTTATTGAAATTCCTTACCTAATTTAAATCGATGACACGTGATCATGACGTAAGAACTTCTGAATTATGTGGGTTCATTCGTTATTTAATGATGATCTTTGAAATCGAATAAACTACTACAGAAAGCAGATACTAGCTGTGTCGTCTGCTTGTTTATCTGGATGATTAGATATAAGGTATACATAAGGTTATCTGTGCAACTGTCAACTAACAAATGATTGGAAAATGAATTTAAAAAAGTTAGTTATAATTCTAACTGGTATAAGTACTGTTTTGTGCCAGGATGTACAAATACTACAGCAAAGAATCAATCAAAGATTTATTTAGTCGCCCCAACCAACCCGTTGAAAGGAAAACTTTGGTGCAATGCTGTAAGTTATGCAGAAAAAAAATGAGAAAAATTAGTCACTGTTGTGAGGATCACGTTGATGAAGGTATGCAAGCACAAGTATTTAAAAGAATTTTTTGATTTTTTCATTATCCGTAGTTACAGTAAAATTGAACCTTTTCTAAAAACTTAGTTGCAAAATAATTTACAATACTTCATGTTACAGTAAATTTGTATGAACCTGAATTAGTCCAATATGCTAAAATACGACGAAATCTTTAGTTTTTACGCAACGCATTTCCATGCTTCCATAGCACTGGTTGGAATAAAAAAAATTAAACATCACATCTAAATCTACTTTTGGTAGATTTTCGGATGTTCCTTTAATAAATCCTGGATTCATGGCAACTTTAGTACTGATACGCCAAGTATCAAGAGCTTTCTCAGTAAACAAAAAATCTGCTGTCTGCTTCGAATGAAGCGTATTCCAATAAGATATTTGCACTTCTGACGTTACAATTCAAAATGGCGAAGGCTGGAGGATAAAGTTTGAATTTACCCAATAAGTTTAATCGCGACTATAAAATTTATTGAGATATTCCAGTTACTCGATTTGATTACAAAAACTTCTCCTTTTCACGAGCTATCGAATGGGTGTCAGATATACGGCATTGTTCCTTTATAAGTAAGTAAAATCGATAAATAAAGTTATCGCGGGCAAAAAGTAAAGTCGCAAAACATTTTTTAAAACCCTTCACAAGCATCTGATCGCACCTGTTTTGAAATATAGCAACAATCGATATTTCATTATTAATTACAAATTTTTACTGCATGACATAACATCACGTAAATAAACTAAAACTCAGTTCAACTGAAAAGTGTGGATTGTTTGGTTAGAGTGCGAGTTACTCTTATACCTATATATACAGTTTCATGAAAAGCTTTACCCAGTAGCCGATGCAGTTGATGTGAGCTGAGACGGGTTTTGAAGTAACTCGCACTCTAACCAAACAATCCACACTTTTCAGTTGAACTGAGTTTTAGGCTATTTACGTGATGTTATGTCATGCAGTAAAAATTTGTTATTAATAATGAAACATCAATTGTTGCTATATTTCAAAACAGGTGCAATCAGATGCTTGTAAAGGGTTTAAAAAAAATGTTTTCCGGCTTTATTTTTCGCCCATGACAACTTTATTTATTGATTTCACTTATTTATAGGGAAAAAATGCCGTACCAATACCCATTAGATAGCTCGTGAAAAGGAAAAGTTTTTGTAATAAAATCGAGTAACTGGAATATCTCAATAAATTTTATAGTCACGATTAAACTTATTGTGTGAATTCAAACTTTGTCCCCCAGCCCTTACCATTTTGCATTGTGACGTCAGAACTGAAAATACCGTATGAAGAACAATGATGTCTCAAAGCAAAACCTGACGTCATTAATCGCAAGTCAAGTAAACTTTAAGAATTCAGAAGTTTTTACGTCACTGTCACATGATATTGATTTAAATGAGAGCTTGAATAACGTACTTGGAAAATATTTAATTTCTTGATCTATGCACTATTTATTGGTAACATTATAACTTGAGCAGAGAGCAGAGACGGGAGAGGCATTCAGAGGAAGAGTTCCTCTTGAACCGGACCTAATCGGGTTGGAGGGTTGAGGAGTGTTCAGCAACCGTTGGCTCTCTTCTCTGGGTCCTCTCTGGAAACACGGTCTTCTTCGTCCCAATCCTCTCGCCTCTGCTCGTTTCTTCTTCTCGGTGTGCGTAAGTAAAAGGGACTATCTAATCGGTAATTGAAAAGAATTCGTGAATTATCATTGCGATAATTCCTCGTCGCAGAAGCGATAAATCCCTTGCGGTGGCTTCGTAGGCGTACTCATCTTTCTTTACTGACTGACTAGTTTATCTCTTTCTTTTTGAGGTTCATTTCTTTTGTTGTTTTTATATACCGTACTACCGTGTCGTCTAGCCGGTACATCCCGTTGATTCTGTGATGAGCCCACGATTGTAACTCTTTATTTTTTTTAAATATTATATCCGAGAGATTATTGAGTCCAATAGAGTATAGAGTGTAAGGAATTTCAGTTCGATGTTTAATTACTATCTATCAGTGCATAAAACTTGCTCACGAGAGAGATTGTATATGCGAATCCAAATTTTGTTATTTACAATTATTATTATTTTGGAAAAATCCGCTGGACCACTGCTGGTCTTCATCCTCACAGCGAATAGATAAGAATAGGGAAGGAGTCGAAAACTTGATAGGTTTTTTAAGCTGAGTGTCGCAACTGAATGAACTGTGCCTTTCCTAGTATGTCTTGATGATGTCTTATCGTCCTTATCGACAGTGAGTGTTACACAAAATATCCTACAGGTAACGTGAAGATAACTTTTGCATTATCTTACAATGTCTTGAAGGTCCCTGAAAAATAGCAAAAAATTAATCAAAGATGTTTCAAGAGTTACTTGAAGACGGCTTGAGAATAACATAAACATATATTTACTGCCGTTTAAATCCATAGTGGTTTAACGAAATTTTTCACGTCTATCATGTTAGTTTTTTAGCAGCAAACTTGATAAGAGCCCTTACCAAACGCTCTTATCTGCGAGGTACAACAAATAAATCTTACTACTCTAAAACCACCGTAGTAAAAAAAAAATCAAAACAATTAATTGAGTTCACCTATTGACTGCTAGATAGCGTTCATACAGTAAAGAATGACTTTATTACTGAATGATTAAACGCTAAACGCAATGTTTATACTTATTCCAGGCAAATCTATGAAAAACTTTTTGTACAGTCTAATGTTATGATGCGCACAGTTGGCCTTGTACGCCCTGATGTTATGCAGGCAAACAGAGGCTAATTTTATTTTATCAGTTGGAGGATAGCCTTAATCAGTAATATCATGAAGAATAAATTTAAATCTTCCCAAACATTGTTTCCTCAATGAGCCAAATACATGTACTTTTTTAGCATTGTATTGGGGTTTATAAAGAATTATTCCTATAGTATTGTACAAAAAATTTTTCAACTCCCACGATATACCATATCATAGAACCAACAATCCAACCATATATTTTCTTTTCTGTATTTCTCTGAGAGTCATTGCCATGGAAATGGCTCTTTGAAGATAAATACTAAGGGTTGACTATCGGAATGGAGTGGTAGTATAGCGTACTCCTTGAGAACTAAATCATTGACAGATTGTTAAGGCCTTGCATATCAACTATGTAATCCATTAGTCACAAGTGCAAAGAATCTTCAGATGACACCTCACTATCAATATTTTTTTTTTTTTTTTTTTTTTAATATTTGATGTTCTCGTTCCTAATGGATCACTATTTTTCATTACTCTTTTTTTGATTTATTCTTCTTTTTCTTTTATTTTTATCTCTAAGGACTTTCTATTTTTCTCTCTTTTTGTTAATGTATATTATAAAAAGAGAAAGAGAAAGTCCTTGGAAATAAAAATAAAAGAAGAAGAAGAATGAATCAAAAGAGTAATGAAGAATAGTGATCCATTAGGGACAAGAACTATAAATATATATACTAGTGGGGCTTACGCACCGCTGCGCACCCCCTTCTGCGCGCTAACGACCAAATTTTTAAATATCAGTTACACTTTTCATTTTTTCAGTTTCTCTTTTAGCTTAAAAAATAGAATGTATTTTAAATTGTTAAATAGAACATTTTTTTTTTTTTTTTTAGAAAAATTATAAAGGCACTTATAATTGGCATGGTTTATACAATTATCAAAAATGGATATTAATGTCATAAATATTATAGGAGATGGAAATTGATTGCTTAGATGCTTTGATTTTTTCTGTATGCTAATCAAAATGAACACATGATAGTAAGGAAATCTATAGTTAAAAATATTACAAATAACTGGGATAGTTATAGGCCATTTATTATAAGAAATTATTGTTATCTTAATGCTACAAACAGTTAGGATGATTACAATTTAATGTCAAAATCTTGTGTATATGGAAATGAAAATTAAATTCATTGATTCTTCAACATTTATGATACATACACGGAGAGAACAAACAAAGTATTATTCTAGGTTGACTTGTACACGCAATAACACTACAAAATTTTCAAGTTAATACCGGATGTTTTCATAGTATATTCGCCGAGCTAACAGCACTACAAAAAGTCCACATTTCTTACAGTATTATTGCGGATGTTTTGGCCACAATTTGCTTGTGAGACATCCAAATAAGCAAGGGACTCTTTCGCCTGATACTCCGAGGTGTGTCACGGAATAATTCTGGTTTACTTGACGAACGATTCTGGTTTAGCTATAGGTATTCACAAGGTATACACACATGAGAACAGCATGCATGCTATAGTACAATACCTCTGTTGCTTGTGAGTGCATATACGCGTGTGTGTTTGTGCATGTGCGTGTGCCTAACTGCCCATGCATATAATAGATTAAGAATATGCACAAGCGTACATACAAATATGCATATATGCGCATACTGCGAACATTTGTGTGTATATTATCTACATAAATAAATATATATATATATATAGCACACACGCGCATACATAATATATGTGTGTGTACACAATTTTTTATGAATATCTATATACGATTTTTTAAATATTTCATGAATCAAAAGGTCAAAAGCGTTCTATTATTCGTTATTGCGCCTATTTCCTGCAGGATTTTCTGCAGCTTAGTCTGCAGGAGTTCTGCAGGGCTGTCTCAAATTTTCAAGAAAAAAAATCGTGTCGAGATCTAACTTATTGAAGGTTTAACAGCCATTGAAGACGTTATCATCCGGATGATACCACCAAACATGGCGAGTTAACATGTTTTTGAATTGTTTTAAAAAAACTGCAAATTAGTTTTTAAAAATTATTTTTATTTATTATATAAATCAATTATATTATTTTTTTTAAATTGTTCAAATACTCTTTAACTCGCCAGTTTTGGTGTTATCATCCGGATGATAACGCTGGTCAAAACTGACAAACCTTCAATAAATTAGATCCCGGCACAATTTTTGTTCTAGAAAATTCGAGACAGCCCTGCAGAACTCCTGCAGACTAAGCTGCAAAAAATCCTGCAGGAAATGGGCGCAATAACTCTGCAGTCTGCAGGATGGTTTTGTAAGGGTAAGTATGCAAAAATTTAAGGTATATTAGGTATACATATAAAAGTTCAAATGAGTAAAATAAATAAATTCTGATAAATATTTTTGTTTGTTTATTTATTATTCCGTTTATTACTCAAAAATACTGGCGCATTGTTCGCTCGTGACTAATTACAGTTAATAATACATACATTGAACCGGCTGTCGATGATAAATAATCGGATATTGAAATACTATATCTATATAGATGTATTACTGCTGCTTTTTAAGTATATCTGCTGCAACACACTGCAGGCACACACATATATGTTTATATGCATTAACAGCATCCAATACACCGCCTGTAGTACAGGCCCTGTACGCTACCAGAATAATTCCGTGATGGGCACGGGATGATCAGGTGAAAGAGAATTACGCAAATATTGTAGGTGCACTATACTAATTCACAGATGGCGTAACAGAGATTGTGCTGCAGAGTACTGGGTGAACGGTGCATGTTGGTCGTATTATTGCCAAGTTACTGACTTTACTGATTTTCATGTGAATTTCAGACTATTATCGCTATTGTTTGAGGAAATATAACATGAAAAAGTAATGGAGCAATTATTAGGTTTGAGGACCATAGAATAGTACCTTGTTTGTTCTCTCCGTGTATGTTTTGGTTTATGATGTAACTTTAAAAATTTGGTTTCATTTTGGTTCAAGAACCAGTTCTTTTAACATTTTATTACAATTCACAGGACCTTTAGATTCAAGGCATTACGAGAATTTTAAGTTCGAAAATAATATGCAAGACGATAAAAATAAAACTAACACACAATTTTTACCGCATCTAGAAGTGAAAGACAATAATTACAGTACACATACCCTAAACTAAAGTTACAACTGTAAAAAAATAAAATTAACAAACAACAATGTCAATACAATACATCATAATTTAATTGAAAGTGAAGCAAAGAAAAATGACTCCATTAAGGAACACCTCAATAAAATAAATAATACTATTATTGTGTACTCGGTTCAAGATAAAAATAGTTTATTTCGTTGTTTTTCTTTCATGTTGTATAATATTAGAAATTTTCATGTGTATGTCTCAAAAATAATTGTAAAAAACGTTGTTAATAATTGGAAAAATTATGAAAAATTTATAAAAAATAATAACTATTACGTTAATATTTGCAATCGTACTGTGTATAATAATGTACTGTCAACATCTAATTTTTCAGGCAGTGAAATAAAAATCAAAAGTATTTTAGGATAATGTAATTGTTTTACAAGAGTTTAAGATAAAAGAACTAATACTTTTTCTGATTTTGGTTATAAGATAAGTCAGTTTCAATTAATTTTATCATTTTTTGAAAATCAAACATTTGACCATCATGATATTATCGATGGAAAAAATGAAAATATCAAAAAATTGATTGAAAAAAGGGTGAACGAAGAACACACTTTCAAAAAAAAAATTTTAACAAAAATGCAACTGATGCATTACAAATAAAAAAATTTGTTTTAAATATTTATGATATCGGTATAACTCATAACACAATTAAGAATACAAAGAATAAAATATGTTTTTTTTTTGGAGAAATGACAATAGTATGCCTTCATTGCTTCGCTATGTTTTGGAGAGAAAAAAGATATAAATTTAATTGTTGTCAAAATTGAAAAATAATTTTACCACAACTGAATAAATATAATCAAAAATTAAAACAGTTGTTACTACACGACTTTGATTTTAGACATTTGATACGATATTATAACAACAACTTTTGTTGCGCTACCTTTAACGCAAACGTTTTTAATGAAACAAAAAAGGCTACATATAATTTAAAAATACTAGGACAAGTTTTTTACATTCCACCAAATACGCTAAAATTGAATAATAAAAAAGCGACATGTAGCCAAATTTATATTAACGAAAATAATACTGCTATAAAAAAAATTATGGAAAAAAATTCATATTTGAATGAAAAACATCTAGAAACTTTGACTGAAATTTTCAGCGAAAATACTTATGCCAAAAATTATGAACATTTATATCAACGTTCTAACGTAAGCAAACTTCCAAGTTATAAATTATACTTCATCAGAAAGACCAATAAATTACAATACCGTTATAATAAACCAGTCCCTTCTGTATGTGGAGCAATGATCGTATCAAAATTCGGTATTCCAGAACCATTTGACCTATGAGTGTATCCGAATTATTTTCCAACACACACACATATCTAAACAAATTATCGCAACACGTTGATTCTATGGTATTTCCTATATTATTTCCATCAGGGGGTTTAGGCTAGAACATTGGTATTAACAAAAAATCTCATGATATTGATGGTAAAAAATTAACAATTCTACAACATTATTTGTACAAATCATCTTACAGACTAAATAATAACAATTTTGGTCCTGTATTACTCGCGTGAAGATTAACTCAAAAATTTTTTTCACACGCATACATTATGATGGAAAATAATCGCATGAACTTTTTTAGAAATAATCAAAAGCAGTTACAAATAAAGTGTTACCAAATATTATTAGATCATATTTATAACAATGCATCAAATATTTCAAAAAATTTTGAAGATAAACGGTAATAAGAAATCTTTTTATTTTACAAGCAACTTACGTTGGCGGGCCTCGATATGTGCAACAATAATATCAAGATGCAATGGCTATAATGCAAGAATGTGGCAAACCAGATTTATTTATAACAGTTACTTGTAACCCAAAATGGAATAAGATAAAGATTGTTTTACAAAATTTTACAAAAGGAATAACTCTAAACGATATACCAAACATCACTGACAGATTATTTTATTCCAAAATACAATTAATTTTAAATGGCAGAAATAAAAAAAAATTCTTGGTAACACCGTTGCATATATTTATACAACAGATTTTCAAAAAAAAGGTTTGCCACATGCTCACATTATAGTAACACTTCATCTAAACAACAAATTGTATACTCCTAAAAACGTAGATCAATACGTTTCTGCTAAAATACCAACGCATGACGAAATTTTGAAAAAACTAGTGATTGAACGATTAAACATATGCTACGTGGTCCTCACACTGCAAAAAGTCCTTGTTTTGAAAAAAAGATAATTGCAAAATTAGCTTTCCAAACCCATTAATAATACCACATTTGCGGTTAATGATTATCCACATGACAAAAGACGAAATAATAGTTCAGATAAAATTTTTTTCAAAGTTAAAATTGCAATACGAAAGTTCCAGTTGACAATTCTATAGTAGTTCCAGACAACAGATAATTATTAAAAAAATATCAATGTCACATAAATGTTGAATACTGTGTTTCAATTTACAGCATAAAGTATAATTATGATTATATACATAAAGGCAGCGATAAAGCATACGTAAAAATAAAAAAAATTTATTCAAACAATAATAATAAATATAATGAATTTTTTAAAGAAATTACACAATTCGTTAAGGGTAGATATTTAAGTCCAATGCAAGCAGCATGAAGAATACAAGAGTTTCCGCTTATAGGCAGGAGTCATCCTGTAATACGATAAACAGTTCACACTGAAAATCAACAAAAAATTAAATTTTGAAAAAACGATATTGACCAAGCAGTTTTAAACTGGAAAGCAACACTTACTGCTTGGTTTGATTTAAATAAAATAGACAAATTTGCAAAAACTAATAAATACGTCAACATTCCTTAATATTTCATTTTTGATAGTCAAACTAAATCATGGAAAAAACGTAGAAATAATAAAACAAATACTGCCATAGGAAGACTGAATATTGTATCTCCAAAATATCAAGACTGTTTTTTTTTTTGTAAACTAATTCTTAATCGTGTTGAAGGTGCAACTTTGTTCGAAGATTTGCGAAATTTTAAAGGAATTCCGTATAATAACAGTAAAGATACAGCAATTAACATGGGACTAATAGAACACAACTTCCAAATTATTCAAATTTTTGATGAAGCCCGCCAAATTATGCTACCTTTGCAACTAAGAAAATTTTTTGCGTGGTTTCTTTTGTCCGAAGATATCTAAAGTAATGATAGGTGGGATTAATTTAAAAAATTTTCAACGAAGACTTTTCTGAAAACAAGGTTAACTTAGCTCTTTTGGAATTGAATAATATTTTTTCTTCTGAAGATAAATCTTGCAAAGATTTTAGCTTACCAGAACCTGAAATAATCGACATGGTTATTCAGCCCCAGTACAATCAATATGACGACAAATTGATTGAATTCAGTAGAAAAATGTTTAATATTTTAGATAATCGACTAAATATCGACCAAAAATATATTTTTGATGTACAATTCGTCTAAATTCCAAACAAATAATCTTTATAGATGGTCCACGAGGTTCTAGTAAAACGTTTTTGTATAAAATCATAATTTATTTCTGTACTTCTCAGAAAAAAAAAATGATTTTTATGGCTTGGACTGGAATTGCTTCTATTTTGTTACCGAGAGGTACGACAAGTCATAGAACTTTTAGACTACCTTTAGATTTAAATAACATTGAAACATTTTAAGAACGTGAATCCGACAAAAAAATCAAGGGAAGTAGATATTATAATATGGGACAAAGCGTCGATGATTCCAAAGAAAGCTTAAGAAACAGTAAATAAAACGTTAAAAGATTTGCGTGATAATGATTTACCTTTTGGAGAAAAAACTACATTATTATGCGGAGATTTGAGACAAATATTACCGGTTTTTAAAAATAGCTTTAGATCAGCTATTATAGAAGAAACAATAAAATACTCTTATTCGTGGAAGCATTTTAATATTTTTAAATTAAAAAAAAAGTCAAAGATCACTGGATGAAAAATTTTCTTCAATTTCATTAGATATAAAAGAAGGTAAAATTTCCGTGCTAGAGCGGCTAAGAAAAGTGAATAATAAGAAATAAGTAAGTGTTAAGTAGTAGAATAAAGGTGCATGGAGTTGTAGAAAGTAAGCAAAAGTAGTGTAAGTAAAAAATTAAAGAAAAGTTAAAGTAAAGTAAATGGATAAAATGAGATTAGTAATCGAAAGTTAGAAGAGAAGAGTGCGAAAACAAGTGCAGCGAGGCAGTAGAAAAAGAAAATTTGCCTTTGAAAAACTACGAATAAGTAAGAAGCAAAAAGGTGAAAAAGTGACTGTAAAAGTAAAAAAACCGAGAAAACAGTGAACAGGTGAAAAAGTGAAAAAGTGAAGTTAGAACGGAGCGAAAGAAGAGAGGTCATGTCTCAAACATAGGTGGATAAAGAAGCTGTGCAGTGGACAAGGAAGACCTCTATGTGAACAACAGTGGATAATTTAAGAAGATATATGAGTGTAAGAAGCAGATAATGGAAAAGAACGTGTAACAAAGGGATAACCTTAGAAATATAGATAGCTGACAAATTAGGTATCGTTGTTGTATGCAGTTTCTAGGGAAGATACCTGAATTATTAGATACCAGCATATAGGACATGATTTATCAACAGTAATGTCAATAAAGAAGATATATACATTACCGACAGGAAAGAAGACATCTAAAATGACAACAAAGGCGGGAATTAGTGTATACACAAAGAGTAACGCGCAGACTACCTTGAATTTTTTGAAAGACGGCAAAGGTAAAGAGAATAATGACAGGATGGCCAGAATGAAAAAACAATTAGAAGGCATATTCGAATTGTTAGAGTAGAAAAAAGAGAAGAAGAATAGAGAAAAGAGAAAACCAAATAGAATAAAGGGAAACACGAATGGACGATACAAAGAAAATCTCTAAAAGAGAGAGTTAGACTAGAATGGGAAAAAGAAAAAAATGAAAGAGAAAAAAAAAGAAAGAATATAGTGATTAAATGGGTATCTATTAAAAAAGTCAATGTATAGGTTAAAGTAAAGAAGGCTAATGAAATAATTATTAAGAAAGTAAAAGGAGAGAGAAAATTAGCAATAGTAAGACTAGAAAATAAGAAAATAAAGGATAGCGTTATGGCAAACAAGAAGAAACTGGAAAAGAGGATATATATATTGAAAATGATCTGACTGGAAAAGACAGTAAAATTTAGAAATCGATACTGGATAGAACTAAAGAGGAGAGAAACAAATAAAAAATCACAAAAGTGGGTTACATGAAAATAATGATCAATGAGCAGTGGTTCAGATATAACGAGTGGAGCGGCGAATTCACGGTAGATAGAAAGAAGATTCAAGAAAAGGAAACGAATAAGTCACAAAAATGATGATGGCAAGAAATGAAACAGGTGGAGGAAAGAAGTAGATGTAATATAAGTGTCTGTGTTTGGAATATAGCAGGTGTATTAAATAAGGACAGTGAGGTGTATAAATATTTAAATGACTTCGATATGATAGAGTTAGTGGAAACGCGGTTAGAAAAGGATTAATGGATGGATTTAGAAAGTAAAATGTCGAGAAAATTTGAACAAAACTTTGTATCAGCGGTAAAAAAACATGGGAAAAAGAGAGCAAAAGGAGGAACAGTTCAGTTACAAGACTTAACAAAAAGATGGAAAGCAAGAAGTTCAAAGTATGGAATGAAAATATAATAATTCAAGAGATTAAATATGAAGAACAGTAGTGAAAAATTATTGGAGTTATTAGTCAAAAGGTAACAGGAACGATGAAAATTAAAAAAGTAAATATAGGAGAGCGAGAAGCTAGAAGTGTGTTTAAAGTAGGAGATTGGAAAGCTAGAACAGGAAGAAAAGGAGGATGGATTAACGAAACAGATTAAGAATAAATGAGGACAAACAATAAATGAGGAAGTAAAAAAGTGGTTTGAAAAATTACAGAAGATAGATAGGGAATAGAGAATGGACAAAAAGGGAAAAAAAGGAGAGTTTACATATGTTGGCAGCAGATGTAAAACTGTAATTGATTATGTTATAGGAAATGAAGAGACTTTTGATCAGATTAAACTAATAAAAATCGGACAAAGAACGAAGTCAGATCACCTACCGATGGAAGTATGTTTAGCGAAAAAAGATGAAGAAAGAGAATCACCGAGATAATGGTCTCAAGAACTGATTGCTCAGTTTCAAGAAAGATGCAAGTATTGGAAGAAAAATGGAAAAGAAGTAAATGAAAGATGGAGCAAAATAAAAGGAATCGTGGAAAGATCTGTGCCTAAGGTTAAACAACAAAGATAAAAACATGGAAATTGGGAGAAAGGAGATGATATGACAAAAAGTTCAAGGTTGCAAAGAAATGAAGAGGAAAAATTTAGGAAAGCAACATCGGAAGGAGAAGTGTGGAAGTATATAAACAGATTTAGAAAAAGAAAAAAAAGAATAAATAAGTAGATAAAAATTCAGGATTGGAGAACAAATTTTACAGAAAAGTTGGATGATAAGAAGAAAGAAGTAATGGTACTAGAAGAGTCAAGAAAAGACGAGAGGATTTTAAGTGGAAGCACAGAAGAGCAAGAAGAATTTAGTCAAGAAGAATTTAGAATACACATAAACAAGTTAAAATTGAGAACTGAAAAATGAAGTCTGGAAATATAAAAAGAGTTAGAGACAGCCATACGGGACTTGATGGAAAAAGTATGAGAAGAAGGAGAAATACCGAAATATTGGAGAACTGGAGTAATTTGTCCAATATATAAGAAAGGAAATAAGGCTAAGCCAAATAATTACAGAGGAGTAACACTAACTTGCACGGCATATAAAATATATGCTAGTATGCTAAATGGATTGTTGAGAAAAGAAATTGAAGAGAAGTTACCAGAAAGTCAGTTCAAATTTAGAAAAGGGAGGAGAGTAATAGGAGCAACTGATACGCTAAATCATATGGTAGAGGAAAGACTGAGCAAACCAAAAGGAAAGGTTTTTGAATGCTTTATAGATCTTATGAGAGCTTTCGATCGGGTGGATAGAGAAGTACTAGGAGAAAGACTAGTAGAAATAGAGGCGAGTAAGAAATTAAGAAATAGAATTATGAATATTTGTAAAGAAACAAAGAATGTAATTTAAGTAGAAAGAATATAAGAGGAATTTTGGACTGAAAAAGGAGTGATACAGGGGTGTCCTTTGCGCCCAACTTTGTTCAATGTATTGGCATATTTAACTTGGCAGACCTGGAGGAAGACCTGAAAAAAGAGCAAGTAGAAGGATCTCGTATAGGAAATAAAAAAGTGTGGTGCCTCTCGTATGCAGATGACATTGTGCTAATAGCTGACAGGGAAGAGGAATAAAAGAAAAAGTTAAAAAGATTTAAAAAGTATACTGAAAAGAACGGAAATATCTTAAGTGATACAAAAACAAAAATCCAAGTGTTTGAAAAAAGAAAGAAGAAAAACAGAGTATGGAAGTACAGAGAAAAAGATTTAGAAGTAGACAAAATGAGATATCTTGGATATATTCTACAGAAGAATGGCACCAGTGAAAGACACATGGAAGAAAGGAAGAGAAAAGCAATAATTGCTATAAAGATAGCATAGAGTATAGGTGAGAGAATATTCAAGAACAGTTATAACAGAAGGAAAAACTTTATACAGGGTCACGGGAGAATAGGATTGTAACACCAAGCCAAGGGTGAGCCCAAGCAGCGGCGCTATTACATTCCTCCGCCCATGGAGCGGCGGTGGGGAGCTCTCGTGGGTGTTACGAATGTAGTGGTTTGCTTACTACAGTTTCTATTTTCAAGTTCCACTGTCCAAACACACATGCTCTCACGAGGGTATCCCCGCCCCGGCTCCTCGAGCGCTCGGGCTTCTCAACGCAACGAGGCCCCGCGCTTGCTCTCTTCACCTACAGACCGGTGTGCGAGTGACACCTGCGGGAGAGCCTGTTTTCTGCTGCTGAGTCAGGACAGTTTTTGAAGCACATCATGCTATTCAATAATTATGTGCTGCCTCTCTACTTTTGCTGCTCAGGATGCAATTCTTCTCGTCCTCAGCTTGGTGAGCCTAGTTTTACATTCCAGACAGTTCCTTTCTCTTTAAATCGAAAATCAGCGTTTTCTAGTTGTATTTAAACATTGATGTTGTTTCTTCCGCGCAACTTAACAAAATTAAAGCAATGTTAGTCATATTTCTTTTGGATGAATGTAGTTGAATTCTTTTGTTAAAATTATAGTTGTTTGTTGATTTAAGATACGCATCCGACTTCTTATTTCGTGATTGCTTCCCTTTGGATAACCATTCATACCACAATACTAATTAAATCATAATCCTGCTGACGCTCTCTACTCGAGACATTCTTCAATAAGTTTCAAGTGAGCTAAGCAGTTCATTAAACAACAGCACTTGTGGAAAGCGTAGCTCTATTTTGAGCAGAATTATGGGGGTGGGAAGAAGATGAGAGGCTAGACAGTGTGCAAAGAAGATACTTGAAGTGGATACTAGGATGAGATAGTAACACCCCGAATTACATAGTGGAAGAAGAGTGTAAAATGGAGAAGCTAAAAATAAAAGCATTATGAAGAGCGCTCAAGTTTGAAGAAAAAATCAGGGTCTCAAATATAAAACTAATGAAAGAAGATATAAGAGAAAAAGACACGGACAAAGTAGGAATAAATATAGGAAGAGGATTAAAGAAGTGTCTAAAAATTCTAAAAAGGAGAAAATGTAAAAAAAAAACAAGATACATGAAAGGTGTAAAATTCAAGAAGAAAATAAGGGACAAAATAATGGCCAGTAAAGAACAGAAAGAAAAAAAAAGAATAGAAAAGATAGAAAATTCAAGATACAACAAGATATACAGATACATCAAAACAGAGAAAGAACCAGCGTACCTAAAAAAAGGATGTGATAAGTAAAGATAGGTGGCTGATAGAAAGATTTAAATGGGGAAATAAGTGTAAAGGGAAAGATTACTGGAAAGAAGAGGAAGAAAAGAAGTGTAGACTGTGTCAGGAGGAAGAAGAGGATTATAGACACACGCTTAGGAAATGTGAAAAAACTAGGAGTGGAAAAGATATAGAAGTTCTAAGCCAAGATGCAAAGAAAATAGAAGTTTTAAGAATTGTTGTGACGCAAAGAAAAGAAATTTAAAGTTGGATAATTAAAGCTTAAAGTGCGAATACCAAAGATGATTGAGATAAATTAAAAAGTAAACTAAAAGAAGACGGCAGAAAATTACTGAAACATTGAGAAGAAGAAGCAAGAAAGAAAGAGAGAAGAGAGAAGAAAGTGAAAAGTGGTGAAAAGTGAAAAGTGGGAAAAGGTAGTGATAAAAGATGACTGTAACAGACAATATTAATAGTGGTATAGAATATAGTCTTGTTCGTATAAAAAAAAAGAAAAAATTTTATTTTCAGTTTTCTTCAAGATAATTTGTAAATTCTGATTGTTTTGTTTAAATTAAATTTGTTTATGATTATAATTTGATTAGTTGGATGTAAAGTTTACACAGAGCGCCACTTGTGTTAATTTTTGTAGTCTTTAAGTAAAACTGATGCTGCGCATCGGTCTACACGACAGTTCAATACGAACTACTAGCCTGTACACACGACAGTTGAATACGACGGTAAGATTATTGTATCAAGACAGCAAGGCTGAGTTTAAATAAATTTAGTTTTGTATTCTATTAAAATTTACAGTGTAGTTTGTGTGATTTTTTGTACCCTTGCACAACATAATATCTAAACAGTCTCGCGCAGTGGAAGTAATTATGTTAACAGGTTATGGGCCCAGCACGCTTTCACTGTGCAAGACTATTTTTCATGAGGGGATCTCGTGTTTCCGGTTTTCTCTTTGTGTCAAACTAAACAGATGTGTATTTCTTCTTTTGTAGTGAACTTCTTTTTTTTTCTAATCATGAGTTCAAGTGAAAAGAGTATGCCTCTCGAACCCGAGGTTGAGGTCGAGGTCGATGTGTCAACAAACGACGGCGAGCTGGCTTTGCTGGAGTCGGGAGGTGTGGCCGAGGGCGGCCAGGAGGCGCAAGCCGTGTCAACGCAGGAAGGGGTGACGGGGGACGGGGGAAGAAAAAGACAGACCTATGAAAGACGCAGCGTGTCAAGTAAACAGTAAGTTGTTTCTTTTGTAGTTGCAAGTTGCAGCGGACATATTTGTAAGCATACGTGTGTGTTTGTGTTCGTATGTGTCTTCCGTCGATTAGTTGCTTCCTAGTTGGGTCTTGCCCCAGGAGAGGAGGTGAGCGGGCGTGGGGACAGTTTGGCGGTGCTGTGCCGGTTTGATACGGGGGACGCCTGGCCTCACCTGCACGCCGGAACGCCATCACCGCGGCGTAATCATGGCGATCAGCTCGTTTCCGTTCTCTGCAGTCCCAGAGTGCGCGCGCATGTGTTTCGCATACATATGTGCGTGTATGGGCAGCTAATACACCATCTTCTCTTTTCTCAACCTTATTCCGACGCGCCGAGACGTATATATTCTATGTTTCCTGTTTTCGCGCGTGATGGTTACATATGTTATGTGTGCGAACAACTGTTTCTCGTCATTTACGCATGCTTGTATGCGTCCGCTTGTATTTTTTCTTGGAAGAAGACAGGGATATTTATACAACGACGGCTTTATTCTAGATGAGAAAATAATCGACGAATATATGCGACTCTTTCAACTTGGTGCGAATATTTGTGGAGAAGATCTCGTGAGGGATTTATCCGTGAGAATAGACAACGGATTAGTAATATACGCGAATAAGAAAGAGTCGATTGCAGCTATCTCAAAAAGTAACTTTCAGCCATTAGAGTTCAACAAAATATCACGTGCAATTAAAAATTCTGACAATGTTGTATCCCTGTCTGCGAAAAATACTGAAAGTTTGAAAACTCCAAAAGACTTGGACGCGGTTGATTTCTTGCCTGGGTATTTAAAGAATGCAACATTTAAAATGACGAAATTGAAAAGGACTAAACTTCTGACTGATAGAAAGACAGACGATGAGTTTGACGACGAAATGCATTTCGATAAATATAACAACAGAATACTAAAAGAAAAGTCAGCGAGCCCAGCTTTTCCGAGAAAGCTGAAGATTAGAACAGACGAAAAGGTTGCTTTTAAATACGACAGCAAAAAAGACAGACTTGTCACTCAAACGCAAGTCATTAATAACTGCTCAAGACAGGCAACTGATAACAATGAACTTTTAATTACAAGGAGAGCGGCCGCAGAGGAAAGGGCGAGCTTACAACGCTGAACAGGTTGGCTAGAGGAACGACAGAGGGCGAAAAACCAGAGGACGGTGCAGACCACGACAGAGAACACTGATCGCATAAGGGCCTTACAAGAGGCAGTGTCGACCATCTCCAGATTGTCCGAACGACTGGAGACTCATGGCAGCACAAGAGGTAGGTCAAACAGATCCTAAATCAGACGCATTAAACTCTACTGCTTTATCTTCGTCAAAACAAGATCGCAAAAATAAAATTGATCCCTTCTCGGAAAGGGTTCTAAATCATACACTGTATGACAGAACGACTGATCTTGAGCGGAGTGAAAGGTTTCAACTCGAACTGTTGAACAAGGATTCACCTTCTTGTTACGATCATAAATTAACCTCTAAAACAAAGATAGAATTCTTTTTTGATAAATTATTTTCAGAGTTAAAAATTAAAAAACTGCTGCATGTATTGGATGATACCATTGAGTTTCCCACATTTCTGTCCGCCAAAGTATTAGATGATCACAAAGAAAGGGTACGACATATAATAATTAATCATATTGATGATTTTTATCACTTAAAGACTGCTCATTATTCCAACCCCAAAAAACTGCTGAATAAATTCAAAGAAATTCAAAGAAATGAGACCAACTTGTCGTCAAATTAAATCAGACAAATATTGTATACTTTTCGGTATTTCCCGAACAAAATGACAGGGTCGGACTTCGTTGATGAATTTGAAGAGCTCCTTAGAAGCTACGAAAATTTACAAGGAAAACAATCCTTGTCTGAAGAAGAGATACATGACGCATTCTATAATGCCGTCGTTAACAACGTATCGCAGATTGAAACCCTTGATGCCATGATCGAACATGCATAAAGAAAAATAATTACTTATGACCACTTAAAATCTTCTTTTTAAAGACTGAGTCGAGACGACAGAGAACCGGAGCAGCTGGAGGACCTGCTTCTGCAACGGCGCTGCAGGTGCACCAGCCGAACTCTACCCACGATAATGCCCGGTGTCATCGGTGTGATGATTTTGGGCACCACTCGTACAACTGCCCGGTCGACGCAGGGTTAAGGAAGTGGTACTCCTGCGGAAGACTCCAACGAAACCTTATAGAGCACAAGAAGAACTGCTTCATTAGGTGAGACGAAAAATGTTAAATAGGATTTTAAAAGACAGAAAAACAAAGATGTTCATGGATCTAAGAACTCTATAAATAAAAAGGGAAAAAGGGAGCATGACAGTAAACAAAACACCTAAAATAAAAGACAGAAAAAGGACAGTGACAAAAGTAACAAAAATAAAAATAAAGCCAAAGGACAAAGAAGAAGCGCAAATGACAAGAAAGGTGAGACTGTATTTAGGCAAAGCAACGTTGCCTCTTCGCTGTTTTTAAGTTCTACAAATAACGCAAAGACTGATAATTATAACCTAATTAAATTTATTGACGACTCAGGAGCGACCGATTACTTAGTGAATTGTAGACTGGTATTTAAGAGCTTAAATTACAACAAGACAGGCAAAATTAAGTGTGCAAATAGTAATTCTTTAGCAGATTTAAACACGGAGGGAGAAAGCATGGTTGTTGGTAGAAACAATAATAATGTCTCATCACTGAATAACGTGATTTGCTCCGAATCTCTGTCAGAAAACTTACTTTCTTTGAGAAAATTTGTAGATTCAGGCCTAGCCATATATCTTGACAATAATAAAATCGACATATTCGATCCGACTTCGAACGAGTCATTACAGGAGTTTATCAACGGCCATACTGACTTATTAAGTTGAACGTTCGTAACAAAGATAAAAATAAGATCGATAGGAAGTTTGCATACCTGATGACGAATGGCTCGGGCAAACCTTGGTATAATACACAAAGCAGAGCTATAACAAAAGACAGCAAACAAGACAAAAACTTTAGTAAAAATGTCGAGCAAGAGGAACCTACTGAAAATTTACTAATGCCACACCCCATAGACTCTTGCTTCGAAAACTGAATCAATGACCATAAGCTTTTGAATCCAGATAAAATAAGTGTGGAAAATGCATCCACTAATGACAGTTATAAAACTCTTGAGAAGACTAACATATCCAATAAAAGCTAAAAGCGATACAGGAATTTGCTCCGAAAATTTTGTTCGAAGCTCCAGAAACATCTTAGAGTATGACGTCAAGTTCTGCTACGTTAGGTCTCACCAAGGCACAGAGTTCACTCGCGGCTACAGCCGAGAAGTGTTAAAAAGACTGGGGGCCGAACTGCAACTAGCTAGCCCGGATACACCAGAGCACAATGGAACGGCTGAACGTTTCAACTAAGCAATCGCAAAGAAAACAAGAGTCTATATGTTTGATTTCAGTCTCCCAGAGAACATGTGGGACTTGGCCCTGAACGCGGCAGTTTATGCTTACAACCGGACACATCACAGGTCAAATGAAATGGAAATCCCATTGGTAAAATTTACATCGCAGAAAAATCTCAACATCGAGCAGTTGAAACGCTTTGGATGCTTGGGCTACGTAAAAATACAAAGAAATTCTGGTCCGAAATTCGGCTCATTAGCTCAGCGAATTGTTCTTTCTAGTAGGATACACTGCCACAGGATTCATCCTGATGAAACCAGAAGACGGAAAGTTTTATAATTGTAAAGATGTGAGGTTCAATGAACGACTGGTGTACAAAGACAGATATTTGAAGAACGATATATTTAATTGGGAATTAGTCGCAGGAAAAATTAATGACAGCTAGCTTATGAAGTTCGACGAAGAAATGGAAGAGAGTGCAAAAACGAAAAGAGAGACCGTTAAACGAAAGAGACGACGATAGCCGAAAATATCTGATACAGGAAAGACAGAAGAGACTCCACCAATAAAACGACAGAAGCTGACCCATGACACTAGCTTTACAGGATTGCAGGTATCCTATTATTCAAACAACCAAATCAGCTTTGGACAAGAAAATTTGGACGAAGAAGACTGCTCTGTAAATCAGGATGAAGTGTATCATCCATTATTGGCAGAAATTTACAAAGATCCAACTAACTACCAAGAAGCTCTGAGGAGTAAAAATAGCACAGAATGGCTAAAAGCTATAGATGAAGAGTTGAAGGCAATGAACGACAGCAACGTCTGGAAGATTGTAAAGAAACCAATGACTGATGGCAAAGGCAGAAAACCAAATGTAATTGATTCTCGATGGGTTCTAAAAAGGAAAGAAGATAACTCTAGAAACATAAAATACAAAGCCAGGTTAGTAATTCATGGATTTAAAGACAGAAATCAATATGATTTGTGGGAAACTTACGCCCCAGTATCTCGACTGGCTATAATCTGAGTCTTATTGGCAGTTATAAACAAATATGATTTGGAAACACGACAGCTTGATGCAAAGACTACTTTCCTGAATGATATATTACATGACGAGATATATATGGAAATACCAGACGGTATTCCTTGTGCCCAAGAGTTAAGAAAAACCAAAGTTTGCAAATTGGAAAGATCTCTGTACAGACTTAAAATTAGTCTCAAACGTTAGTATGAAAGATTTTCAGAGACAGCTACTAAAAAATAGGACTCCTAGAACACCTAAGTAAACCTTGCCTATTCATATGGAAATGTGATGACAAGTTTTTAGTTTTGATTTTGTATGTGGATGACATGATAATGGCCAGCAACGATGTTAAAAAGCTTACTAAAGTGAGCGATAAGCTTGAAGCCGAATTCGAAATAACCGGTCTAGGGGAAGCAAATAACTTCCTAGGAATACAAATCGACAGAGACAGAGTGAATCGAACTATTCGACTAAGACAGGGAACTTACACAAATAAAATACTGCAGAGATTTGGTTTAGATAATGCACGACAGTGCAAAACACCTATGGAGACGAGACAAGTCATTAATTCACAGCGAAGAGAAAGAGAAGAATTTGGAAACAAAGAAGACCGAAAAGCGGACAAACCAGAAGATTTCCCATATCGGGAAGCAGTTGGCAGTTTGCTGTATCTAGCAAACACTGTTCGACCCGACATCTCCTATGCAGTGAATGTATTAAGTAGACATCCGATCAATCCCACAGAAGAAGACAGACAAATGGTTAAGAGAGTTTTCCGTTACCTCAATGGTACTAGAAAGAAAGAACTGACACTTGAAGTAACACAGAAATCATAACTGCTTATTCTGACAAAAGCTTCACAGATTGCAAAGATTCACACACGACAAGCGGATACGTCACAAAGCTAGTTGGCGACTCTGTGTCTTGGAGAACACAGAAACAAACATATGTTACGTTGTCGACTTGCCAAGCTGAATATATCGCTATGAGCGAGGCATGTCAAGAACTGATGGCTCTAAGAAACACTTTGACAGCTGTGTTAAATACTACATTTTATCCAATGACTGTGTAGTGCGATAATAAAGCGGCCGAAGCAAACGCTAAGTCTTATGGTGGAACTAAACTCAGACACATAGCGTCAGTGCATTATGTAAAAAACTGTGCTAAATATGGGTTTATAGAAATCAAATGGATCACCTCTAAAGATCAGATTGCCGACATTTTTACGAAAGCTTTACCAATTGAACTACATGAGAAATTGACTGAAAAACTGCTAAATGACCGATAACATTATACGACAGTAAATCCAGCTCTATCTTTCAAATCTAACCTTTATTGTTTAAATCTGTTTTAGGTAACAATCGTTAAAGAAGCTTCGGAAGACTGCGAGAAAAAGACCGTCGCGTTCACTAGATGTATATTTCCTTTTGTTTATTTTTTTTTTAAGGAACTGCGTTAAATAATTCCTGCTAATATTAAAATTGAAGTACAAGGTAATGGTAAGACAAGCAGTCAAACACAACTTGAGATTCGCGTTCCGTGAAACTGAAGGGAGTGTTCGATGTAAAGTTTTCACAGAGCACCACCTGTGTTAATTTATGTAGTCATTAAGTACATAACTGATGCTGCACATCGGTCTACACGACAGTTCAATACGAGCTACTAGCCTGTACATACGACAGTTGATTACGACGGTAAGATTCTTGTATCAAGACAGCAAGGCTGAGTTTAAATAAATCTAGTTTTGTATTCTATTAAAATTTACAGTGTAGTTTGTGTGATTTTTTGTACCCCTGCACAACATAATATTTATGTAGTCTCTCGCAGTGAAAGTAATTATGCTAACATGCTTACACTTTATTTTATTTTACTTATAGAAAGATGAAAAAAAAAATGAACATTTAATAGTATTAA
Source organism: Copidosoma floridanum (assembly GCF_036245765.1). Classification (NCBI taxonomy): domain Eukaryota; kingdom Metazoa; phylum Arthropoda; class Insecta; order Hymenoptera; family Encyrtidae; genus Copidosoma; species Copidosoma floridanum. Next base: position 3,786,562 of record NW_028321905.1, on the reverse strand, counting down.
TAATATAGAATATGCAAAGTTGTAAGAAATGTAACGGAAGCCCTCCAAACCGGAAAGGGGCGGACTATGAAATAAATAAAAAAATAAAAAATAAATATTCAAACTTTTATTGATTGACTGTAATATAATTTCAATTTTTAATTTAATTTCTCAATTTGTCTTCATTTCTTTCATTTTTGGTTTGTTTAAAACTATGTATGTGTCGTCAACATTTTCTTTCAGATGCATTAAAGTAAATATTGTCACTTTGATACTTCTTGTTAACAAGTCCATTCCATAATTTTATGAAACTAAAATAACTGTTAAGGATTTGAACATAATTTGTGCATTTTGAAACTCCTGAGAAATTATGAACATCCTATTTACGACAGAAAAAAAACGAAAGCAGAAGTCTAAATTAGAGTACAGTCATCAGCACTCGTCTACTGCTATTTACTAATAGTTGAAATTTCAATCAGTAAATAAATTTGATAAAAAAATAGAAGATAGTTTTGTAAAAACTTAAAAATTTTTTTGCAAATCTTCAATAAGGTGTGCTACTGCTTTTCAATTTTACACTGCCAGAAGAATGATAATGAATAAAACAGTTCGATTAATAAGTGTTTAAAATTATTCGGCAAAATTCTAAGACAAAACATTTTTTCAAATACCGTAGTTCTTCATTTTAAAAAAATACTTAATTATTTTTTAGGGTAAGGATTGTAATAAAGCTATTTTCATGCTGTTGGTTAATAAGAAAGTTCAATAATTTATATTAAATGCAGGGGAAGCATCGTAATATTTCTAACAATGATACCATCGGATAAGTGCAAGAGTCTTTTCAGAGTAAAAGTCAAGAAAGAGCCTCTTCAGATTTTCGGGTAGAAAAGTCTTTTTAAACTAAAAAAAAAAAAAGCCTTTCTATGCAGAGGTACACTAAGGTGTAGTAAGCCAGTATCAATCGGTACAACAAGAAAGACCGAGCCTGACGAGTTTAGTGTTAAGCCCAACGAAGTGTTGCTCAAGATTATTCACCGATATTTTGGAGTTTTTCTTTGCGCCTCACCTAGCTCATCTGTTGGCCATGTACCTCTGAACAAATCCACACGTTTATTCTATACTAAAGATCGGAACGAAAAGTTCCATAAAAAGACATAAAGCCTTTTGAACCAATTTTTTTACTTCTGTTTAAAGTGGTTGTTGACGACGAAACGAAGAAGACAGGAACAAATCAAACAAAGGAGAAAACAGGAATAAAATAATGTTGGCTTTATTTCCATAAAGTACAAAAGGGGCTAAACGCCGACACCTACCTAATCTCTCTGCGATTCACACAATACTGCCTGTTCCACTCGCACGCCGCGAGCTCCCTCGTCGCACCGCCGCGACCCTATACTCACACTCTCTCTCTCTTTCTCATACGGTTACACCTATAGGTACATAAATGTTCTCCTGAGTGTCGGCGCCAGCTTTTAAATATACGCATACACTTGAAATACGCATAATGCGAACAACCGACTGTGATCAGTGTTGGTATCTGAAATTATCATTTATTTATTGATTGTTTATACTGCTGAGGCAGAGCACCTATCGCCTGAACGGCGTAGGTCGTCCTTGACGTTCCTACCCAGATGTTTTAATCCTCATCAAAGTCAAGCCACTTTAGGGCACGGGATTACATAATTACACTTTGGTTGGCTTGACAGCAAGTAACGACTTTACGATACTCTGATAGCGGCCCTCCGCCTCAACATTTACGCAAATGCTCGCCCTATTCAGCCCCGCCACTGGTCCCTAGTCGCTTGTTCGCGAACAGATAATTTTGCGGTCCGCTCACTCTCCGAACAGGGTTCCTGTTCGTAACACTCCCCACCGTACAAGAAGCGCCGCTCCCGCTTTCTTGTACCCTACTTCTGCATAGCACAATCAGCTTGTGTACAGCTCGTTCGTACTCGCTATCGCCCGACTTAATCTTCGCAGCTCGCACGACCCCATCTCGCCCCGCAAAGGTTTCCACTACGGTACCTCTGCGCCACAGGTTACGCGGTGCCTGCGAGCTCACAATAAGCACAACGTCACCACGCTCAATTGGCTCGGTGGTTTGAAGCCACTTATTCCGCGCCTGCAATGTTCGCGCATATTCCTCTATCCAGCGCCGCCAAAACAGATCCGATAGGATGCGCGCTCGCTCGTAGTCTTTTCTAGTACACGGGTGGGGTGTTTTGTAAACCGCGAAATCGACGGCTCCTGACGACGTGCCAATCAAAAAATGGTTCGGAGTCAGCGCCTCCGCATCCCCGGGGTCCACGGATACATGGGTGAGTGGTCTCGAGTTGATCGTGTGCTCCGCTTCAGTGAGAACTGTACGTAGAACTTCGCCGGAGGGAGCCTGGTCTTTAAGCACTGCGTGCAGCGCGGATTTGGTGGAACGGACGAGCCGCTCCCATGCGCCTCCCATGTGGGGAGCGTCCGGGGGGTTAAAATGCCACTGCAAACCATTTGCCAACGCGTAACGCTTTATCCGGTCTTTGTTTACCTTGGCTACATCCGATTGAAGTTCCGTACATGCTCCACGGAAGTTAGTGCCGTTATCGCTATACAATACCGCGGGGCAGCCTCGACGCGCTGCCATTCGCTGAAGCGCCATTATCGCCGAGCTCGTTGACAAATCGTACGCGATTTCGATGTGCACCGCTCGCGTCGTAAGGCACGTGAACAATACTCCCCACCGTTTCACGTTACTGCGTCCAACTTTGACCGTCAGAGGGCCAAAATAGTCCACCCCGCAATGCGAGAACGGGCGCTGTCGGTACGCTAAGCGACCTTCCGGTAAATCGCTCATTATCGGTGGCTTGGGCTGCCCTCGCCGCAACTTACACGTCAAACACTGACTACAGATAGCCTTCAATCCAGCTCTCACTCCTACGACGAAGTACCGTTGGAGCACTTCATTGATCACGGTCTCGTGGTTGGCGTGCAAGTAGCGTCGGTGAAACTCGCGTATGATGTCCCTCACGATCGGATGCTTGGCGTCCAAGGCTATCGGGGTGTGGTTGAATTCAGTGTCTTGAAGCCGCGTCACTCGTCCCCGGATGCGCAACAGACCACGAGCGTCGATGAACGGGGCGTATCGCGCTAGCTTACTATCCCGCGGCAATTTCATTTTTCGCTCTATCGCTGCAAGCTCTCGCGCAAAACTATCCGCTTGCGCGACCCGCCAGACATACTCTTCCGCTAATCGACGCTCGCGCCCGGGATCCATGATCGGCGCTCGCCTTGCCCATTTTAAGTACACCCGTCGAGTTCTTTGCGCTGCAATGACTCGTCCTTCCCAACCTAACAGTCGCGCTATTAGAGGAGTATACGGTTGAACGGCCGGCACGGCGGCGACCCGTTCGACTCGCCTCTCCGTGGCCTCCAACATTTGTCTTTCCGCATTTGTCAGCGTTCGATCTGACGGCCACTTGGCCTCGGATAATTTTAAAAACTCCGGGCCGTTAAACCATTTTTTTTCATCGAGCTCGCCCATCGGATTCCCTCGTGTAGCAAGATCGGCCGGGTTTCGTTTGGACGGAACCCACCTCCAAGTTGCATCCGCGGTAAGCTCGGAGATTTCCCCTAAGCGGTGGGCGACGAAAACCTGTCGGACGCGAGGGTCTCGGTGGATCCAATGAATCACCGTGCGCGAGTCGGACCATAATATAGGGCGTGAACACGGAATTTCGATTTCAGCCTGGACCGTTTTCATCAAGCGCGACGCTAGCAGTGCCGCTTGCAGCTCTAACCGAGGAAGAGAAATCTCTTTGTCCGGCGCAACTCGAGATTTTGCCATGATTAGAGCGACGTGCACCCGTCCGTCCGTTGTTTCGCATCGTAAATAAACGCACGCTGCATACGCTCGTAGACTTGCGTCTCCGAACGCGTGCAGCTGCGCGTCCCTGACCTTCGCCCCTTTCGGGGTGATACACCGCGCGATGCGCAACGTTCCTAACCCTTTGACCACTCCGAGCCATGCCAGCCATTCTTCGTGTTCCTCGTCCCGCAAAGTCGCGTCCCACCCGATTCCAGTGCGCCAGATAGCTTGCAATATAAGCTTTGATTTGAGCGTATACGGTCCGAGCAAACCCAACGGGTCGTATATTGACATCATAATACGCAAGTACTCGCGCTTCGTGGGTCGCGCCTGCCCCGTTAACAACTTCTTCGGTACACAGTTCAACCCCAGCGCGAAACTTAAAGAGTCATTCGCGGGCTCCCATTTCATCCCTAGCACGCGTTCGATCTCCTTGTCGCACAGTGTCGCGGACTGCTCTCGCGCTCTCACTGTCGCCTCTTGCGCCTCTGGGACACGCAAGTCTGCATTACACGCCCAGCCGTGCATGTCGAAATCCGCACTCCGGTTTATCATCGCGACGTCACGGGCTAAGGTCTGTAGCTCTTTAAGTGTCGGCCGGCTCACGAGATAATCATCGACATAGGAATTTACAACGATGCTACGCGCTGCCTCGGAGTGACTTGACGCGAATCGTTGAGCATTAGCGTTTTTTACGTACTGCGCGCTACATGGAGAAGACTTCGCGCCGAATGTTAGTCGTGTCATTTCATAAGTTTGCGGGTATTTCTCTCGGTTTGACCCGCGCCAGACGAATCTTACCGCGCCGCGGTCCTCCGGACGCAATCGCACTCTGAGGAACATGTCCTTTATATCGGATTTGCAGGCTACGGCGTATTGGCGAAAGCGTATTAACACGCCAGGGAGGGACTGCAGAAGATCAGGACCCGCATCGAGTTGATCGTTCAAACTCAGTCCCTCCGTCTTGGCTGCCGCGTCAAAGACTAGTCTCACTCTCCCAGGCTTTGACGCGTTAGTGACGCCGAAGTGGGGGAGGTACCAAACTCTCGCGGGAACTTTCTCGTCTTTTACTTCGCGTACATACCCTTGGCCGACGAGACGGTGCATTTCCTCGTAGTACAAGCGTGCATAATCAGCGTCGCGATCTAATCGTCGCTCGACGTTATACAGCCGCTTCAGCGCCGTTGAGCGACTGTCGGCGCTAGGGATTGTGTCGCTACGCCACAGCAGCCCGGTTTCCCAACCCGTTTTCAACGGTCGGCTCGTCTGCTGCAACGTTTCGATCGCGCGCACTTGTGCTGGATTGACTCGCTCTACTTCGCGTACTCCCAGACTTTCTAACCGAAAAAATTCACGCACTGCATGGTTAAGCGCGCCGTCGTTCCTTTCGCACACCTCGCAACGCTCACACACACTCGCCACTAACGCCTGCTCGCGCTCGCTCTTTCGGCTGTTGTTACGTGCGTCGCCGCGCGTTTGACCATGCACTACCCATCCCAATTGCGTCAAACCAGCGGCAATTCCCAACTTCGGTATTCGGCGCGTCTCCCGGCTCAGCAGCAAGTCCCAATTGTCTTGGCCAATCAAAATCGTCGGCGTCGCGTTCTCGTAAGGTTGGACAAATACGCCTACTTCGATGCTTACTCGTCGGACCAGCTCACGTGGTAACGTCTGCGTCGGTAAGGTGATCGATGCTACCGCCAACGCGTCTGTTATTGGCAACTTATCATCCCCGCCCTCTATGGTAAATGATACGCGCCGGCACGAGGTAGCCTCATCAACACTTCTTTTCACCCCCTGAATGTGTATGATTTCGCGCTTTCCGTGCAACCCGATCCTCCTTGCCATCTCTTCGGTGATCATGGTTACTGTGGACCCGTCATCTAAGAATGCATACGTATCGATTGCGCGTGAAGGTCCTTCAACTGTCACGGGTAATATCTTTAATAGAGCGTACGGACGTGCTAGTCACAACGTCGACAGCACGTTCTCCGGCTTGACCCGCTGCACGTTCGTCTGCGCCTTCGACCGTCCCCCGTCTGCTTGTTTGCCCTTGACACGGTGCAACAACGTGTGGTGCGGACCCGCACAATGGATGCACTGAGCTGCTTTGCATGCCCCCTGCAGGTGCCCCCCTCCCAAGCACTTATAGCATCGCCCCGTTCGTTTCGCCAACAACCATCGCCGCCCGATAGACTCACGTGCAAATTCGAGGCAATCCGCCATGTTGTGGTTGTCACGCTGGCATACAGGACACGCGGGAGATTTCTCGGGGAGATTAGCGTTGTCTTCCTCATCGGAGCGTACGGTCGCCATTACTCGCTGTTGTCGGGGTGCTCGGGGGGGTTTTCCCTCGCTGGCATTCCGTGGTTCGGTGGGCCGAAGGTAAAACAATCCGCCTGATACCGCCATTTCCGCTTCGCGATGTAAGAATTCCGCTAGCCGCTCGAGTTCGGTTTTTTCGCTCGGGTGTTCGGCAACATACCGATTATACGAGTATTGTAACACCGTTGGTAACTTTTCTCCTACGCTTCTGACGAGATCAGGGCTGTACAAGTGGCCTTTCAAGTTCAGGCTGTCAAAGGCCGCAACCGCATTGCATAAGCTCGACGCGAACTGAGGAAGGGTAACTTTGCCACTTGCTAAAGGCGGTAGATCATACAGGTCTTGCGTGATTTTAGCCGCGATTACATGCACGTTCCCGTAATGGAGGGCAAGCGTTTTCATCACGACGTCCGCGCCTCGCCCAGTCGCGAGCAGCCCGCTAACGACTTTTCTCGCCTCTCCTTGCACTGATGTGAATAAACGCGCGACGTTCTCTGAGTCAGTAAAGCCTGCCGCTGCAGTGCTCGATTCGTACATTTGTTTGAAATGCCGCCACTCTAAGGCATTTCCAGAAAACACAGGCAACGACTTCGCGTCGGTCAATCGCGTCAACAATCGCGATTCATTTTCCGCGCTCGAACGGTCTTGCAGCACGCGCAAGGTCGCTTCGTACACGCCGGTCAGTTGCTCGAACAACTTTTGGTTACCTGCTTCAGCCCCTTGGGCGAGGCGTGTTGACTCGGCGGCTGGCCGGTCTCCACGGACCTGGCGCTGGCGGACCTCCTCGAAGTCATCGTCCGCGTCGCTGACCTCGTTGCCTCGACCATCGAAGTCGCGTAGCGGGTCTCCCCGTTCCTGCAGCAGTCGTTGCAGCTTGTCTGCGATCGTTGTCGGACGCTTGGCAGGCAAGATGGCGTCACCTGGCGTGCCTCCCGCGTTCTCCTGGTTATCCAACCGCCTTTTCATGTCGTCGTTGTTCGATTTTATACTACTTAATTATCCCGTGTAGTCCCGGGTTTCGGCACCATTTGTTGACGACGAAACGAAGAAGACAGGAACAAATCAAACAAAGGAGAAAACAGGAATAAAATAATGTTGGCTTTATTTCCATAAAGTACAAAAGGGGCTAAACGCCGACACCTACCTAATCTCTCTGCGATTCACACAATACTGCCTGTTCCACTCGCACGCCGCGAGCTCCCTCGTCGCACCGCCGCGACCCTATACTCACACTCTCTCTCTCTTTCTCATACGGTTACACCTATAGGTACATAAATGTTCTCCTGAGTGTCGGCGCCAGCTTTTAAATATACGCATACACTTGAAATACGCATAATGCGAACAACCGACTGTGATCAGTGTTGGTATCTGAAATTATCATTTATTTATTGATTGTTTATACTGCTGAGGCAGAGCACCTATCGCCTGAACGGCGTAGGTCGTCCTTGACGTTCCTACCCAGATGTTTTAATCCTCATCAAAGTCAAGCCACTTTAGGGCACGGGATTACATAATTACACTTTGGTTGGCTTGACAGCAAGTAACGACTTTACGATACTCTGATAGCGGCCCTCCGCCTCAACATTTACGCAAATGCTCGCCCTATTCAGCCCCGCCACTGGTCCCTAGTCGCTTGTTCGCGAACAGATAATTTTGCGGTCCGCTCACTCTCCGAACAGGGTTCCTGTTCGTAACAGTGGTAATGTATATATTTTTATAGATCAATTACTGAAGCATTAGTTAACAACAATATCGTCAATTACTAGATATCACGGGGTGCTTATTGGCCAATGATTTAACTAATCAAGCAATAATTAATAACACAAGCGCCAATTACCAGGTTCCGTGGACTGCTTACTGACCAATAATTACATTAATAAGGTAGCCAGTAAGTACCCCGTGTTATTTGGTGATAAGCGCTTCTGTTATCAACTAATGCGTTGTTAATCATTAAGATGCTCAGTAAGCACCCCATTATATGAAGTGATTTACGATAATGTTATGATTTAACGCTTTATTTATTGATATGTATATATTCATAAATGTAGTACAAACTTAAAATCGGAGTAATAAAAATTAAAGGCTCTTTCTTATATTTAGTTTGAAAAAACTCATTTATGCCTATTACTCTGAAAAGACTCTATATTATGCTAACCTCACAAACTATTCAGAGTCAAAAATTGTGAGAACTAAAAAAAGTTTTTTACTACGAATTCATATATTACTAAAAAACCAGCCCAGGGTCTATTAATGCTCGCAAGAACTTCCATTAAGTGTTGAAATAGTATCAATAAAAACATTTGTAATGCAAAATCTTTAAAAGATCTACAATTTTTTGAAAATATCAACCAATTATTTAGCCTAGTTTCCCACGTGTTTTCTTAAAACCGTGAAGTATTCAAACTAGTTTCCTATATTTATAAGCCTACAATGTACGATAAACTAATAAAGCTATGATTCTCGAAAATTAACAAATAGAACTATTAAAAAGAATTTTAAGATTTCAAAGTTAGCTACTAGTCATGAGAGTTTCGTTAGCTGTTTATTAAAAGCGACCTGTGTAACCTGGTTGAAGATATCGATAATACGACAATGTTACTATAACAAACAAAATAAAGTTAGCTGCCTTGCGATGTATGGCTAGAGGTGTTTTTTGATGGTTTATTTTATCAACTACAAACAATCATTGTGTGTTGCAAAAAATGTAAAATTAATGAAGTGACTGCGAGGGTTGAAAGTGCAATTTAAATTGTAAAATTTCAACATTTTTTTTAGTATTGATCAATAAAAATATATATACAGTGCCACCTTCAAAACAGAGAAAAAAAAATTTTGTTAACTGAATATGATTTACGCGCTGTGAAAAAATTTAGGTAACTATTTCTATAAAATTGTAATAACAAATTATTGTAGGTGAAAAGGTTAATTGTTTATACATAATATACATTTTTTTATAGATACTCCGAGTTACAAATGGTTGAAACTAGTATGTATTAAATGAAAAAAGCTCTATTCAGTCTCTGAGAGACTCTTTAATATAAAATACGCACTGTTCATAAATATTAAGGGATCTGCTTCAATGTTTGTACATATATGTAGTACGAATTTTATCAATGTAATAACAGCAAGGTATTAATTAAGAATGTAGATAGAAGGTATATGTATGTAAATAAATATAAACGTATAATTGGATGTAAGTTGAACTTTACTAGTAATAATCATATTTGATATAAACGTAATAACAGTATGAGTTTTCACTTGCCTCCGGTTTTTTTCTGTCATATATAGGATGTTGATAATTTATTTGAAGATTAAAAATGCATAAATTATGTTTAAATCCCTAAAAGTTATTTTAGTATTATGAAATTATAGAATAGCCTTGCTACTAAGAAGTATCAAGGTAACAATATTTATTTTGATGAATCCGAAAAAGAGCGTTGACACATATACATTTTTAAACGAAACATACATAGAAGTAATGAAAACAAATTGATGCATTGAATTAAAAAAAAAAAGAAAAAATCTGCCACGATGTGGATTTAAACCCTAGATGGCAAAACGAACCACAATTCGGCATTGGCATTATCCAAGCTATCCAAAGGAAACATGAATTTTCTTTCAAAGTCACATACATTCATGGATATCCTTCGGAGCTTGTCCTACAGTTCACAGCAGTCAGGATGTGTAAAATTAATAAATTAGTGCTTAAAGCTGTAATGTACTGAAAACCTTAAAAAATACTTGAAGCTATATATTTTATAAAAACATTAATGGACTTCAGAATGTTAAAAGTACGGGAAAATGAAAAAATAATGTATTGGAATCAAAAGTCTGCATATAATCATGAGCATTTAGTTCCACAATTTAATTGAATAAGATTAATGGACAACATTGCAACAAGAGCGAGAGCAAGTCAGTTAAAAAAACATAGCATATAAGTACTCGGTTGCAGTCAGAAGAGAAAAACCCGTGTCGTCACTTGCTTTGGCTGTGCGCTCAGCTGTATAGCTATAGTCGACATTTCCACTCCTCTCCTTGTAGGCGCACATTCGGTATACCCCTTCCACCTTCCACGCGTCTCCAAAATATGCGCTTATGTGAACTTTTCCACGCGAATCGACTCCTCTCCTCGTGGGCGTCTACCCTTACCATGCTTCTCAAAAAAAAAAAAAAAAAAAAAAAAATTTGCACCTGGTTTGGCGCTTGGCTAAGATGGAGCACTCGAACCAGTGGAAAAAAGTGGGCACAGTCCATAGCATTGCAGTCAGCAATCTTCCTACTAATCTCTGTTTTTTACCGAAAACGTCACTTAGGTTGTGTTGCACAGGAATCGTAGTCTTGACAAAATAATTACAAATGCGATCTATGCAAAAAGCTCATTAGTCTTAGCTTAATTTAATTTCTCGTCACCAAAAAGTTCGCATATCTTTTCCTCGTACGCGAAAATTCATCAAGTGCTTGCATGAAAGTATAAGCCGAGTGTATGTTAAGGAATGGGGGTTTGTGTATATTAAAACGTTGTTCGCGTGTTAGCTTCCTAGACAGACTTTCAAAATTATTTGAGTGTTAAAAAATGGTTTCATTATAGTTTCATGTTTTTCAAATTAAGTCACGCGAATGTAATTAACCTACTCTATCATTCACAAAAATTAAATCTAAGTTTCTGTATCATTTACCTTAACTATGTTGGGAAATCATATTTCGCATTTTTTACATACTCACACGAGCATGTAATAAACAAGATTAAATTGATAGGAGACTCATATAAGACCAGTTTTCTAAAAATTTAACATTCAATTTATACGAGATGAGGTATGAGGTAAAATGTAGATGCTAAAACAATTTTCTTAAAAGCAAGTTAAACAACATAAAAATGATAATTCTGACTTATTAGGCAGATTCCATTTGTTGAAAAAGAAAAAGAGTGCACAATTAAGAAATAAGATTAAAGGTAAATGATACAAGTGTATATGATGGAAAAAAATTGGTGGAGCTATGAGAATGAAAAATACAAATTTTAATAAATAAGAACTTCTCTGAATTATTGCATCCATGAATAGTGCAATTATCGTGGGTTGCAAATGTAGATGAGCACACATAACCATACCCACGCGATTTCGTAACTATTACATTACTAGGATGCAAGAAAAGTACATTGTGCTCAGCTTAGATAGAAAATTTGCGACTCTACTAGGCCATATTAAAGACTTGATAATGACTTATTTCACCTATATTGAAAAAAAAGTGTATAACAGCTTTTAGACAGCCATTGATAAGTGAACTTGTCTACATAGGTAAATAATAGATGAAAATGGACTAGAGACGCTAAGCGTTAATGTGAGTTATTTATAAATAAACAGAATCATACAAAACCTCACGTCCACGTGTAGCAATGAAATTAGTGAAAAAATTTTACGTTTCGCTTGAGTTGCAGCACAATAACTTATGTTAAGAACTTTTTTTTTCAATCATTCAGTACTAACTACTTCATTTAACATCTAGACGAGAAGATTAACACTGTACCCTTGTTTATTATTTACTTGCACGCAATAAGGCCTCTTACACGATACGAAAGTACCCATTGACTTATAAAAAGTATAGACTGCTCGTTTTTATTACTGGAGCCGTACCTAACAACTTTATTTTGCTTTGCACTCTTTGCAGGATTGCAGGCCTATGTTATAACATAGGCCCGATGTACTAAATAAAAGTTACATGGTACGGCCCCAGAGGGTCGAGGTCGAGGGACTCGAGGGGCAGTGCGGCGGACATAGACATAAAAAGTACAGACTAGTAGACTTGTGAAAATGGCGCCCGTAAATATTAAATATTAATATTTTGCACCCATTCAGGGCTTAAACGATTCCTCCTTACTTGCGGATTTATCCTCCACTTGAATTTTTATTTGCGGATCAATAGTTTGCGAGATATTTGCAAAATAAAAAGTCGAAAATGGGCGCGGCGCTGAAGTATAAAAAACTTTGTTTTAAGTGCTAAATTGGGTTAAAATCCAATTCTACCTGTACAATTCGATTCCTCCTCATTTGCGGATTACGGAGGTATATAAATTAATGTAATTAAATGTCACAAAGTTTGTAAATAATGAATTTAATTATTGAGTGAGAGAATCTAGTAACTTTTGTCTAGTGACTTTTGGTCCAGTGCACCGTTCCTGTTGTTCGGTACATGTCGTTTCCTCCGTACAGCGGGTTCTACAAAATATTTATTAGAATAGAAAACTTTAGTAGGTATTAATCTATTAATTATTAGTTATTAGTTATTCAGCCTTTGAATAAATACACACACACAAACACATTTTTCGATGACTATGCAATCTAGAGTAAACCCATTTAATAAACATTTTTTAAAATTGAGTACTTTAAAATTTATTACTGGGGCTGTGTTTGCATAGGCTCCGTTTGTAGTATGTTAAGGTCACGTGATCATTTATGATAAGTGCGAGTGAGACGGTGACATCATGCTGTCTCCCTCGCACTTATGATAAATGATCACGTGACCTTAACAGACTTAATAACAAACAGAGCCTTAGGCGAACACAGCCTGTGTCACTTTTATCCGTTTCCACTGGTCGGTAACTTGATCTTTAATTCGCCTGATTGATCATTGTTTTCTGAAACTTGTCCAAACAAAATTATGACTTGTGTGCTTACTTAGCTGTGGCTTGTATTGTTATGATAGCTGTACTGCTACTTTTTAGTTGTGTTGTTATTTGTTTCTTGAATAACAACAAATATTAAAATTTCGCGCGTAATGAATAAATATTAGTCCACAGTGTTTGCCACAATAGATTCCAGATATTAGATTCTCAAGATGAAAAATCTGTATCTATTGACAAATAATATTTTCTTTGAGTTTCAAGTATGTAATGTATGTGTGTGTGTGTGTGTATTGACTCAAAAGCTGAATAACTTATAACTAATAATTAATAGATTAATACCTACTAAAGTTTTCTATTCTGATAAATATTTTGTAAAACCCGCAGTACGGAGGAAACGACATGTACCGAACAACAGGAACGGTGCACTGGACCAAAAGTCACTAGACAAAAGTTACTAGATTCTCTCACTCAATAATTAAATTCATTATTTACAAACTTTGTGACATTTAATTACATTAATTTATATACCTCCGTAATCCGCAAATGAGGAGGAATCGAATTGTACAGGTAGAATTGGATTTTAACCCAATTTAGCACTTAAAACAAAGTTTTTTATATTTCAGCGCCGCGCCCATTTTCGACTTTTTATTGTGCAAATATCTCGCAAACTATTGATCCGCAAATAAAAATTCAAGTGGAGGATAAATCCGCAAGTAAGGAGGAATTGTTTAAGCCCTGAATAGGTGCAAAATATTAATATTTAATATTTACGGGCGCCAACTTCACAAGTCTCAGACTAGTCGTTCTTATGTACGGCACTGAAGCACAAATAGAAAGGCACACAACATTGACCGTGGGTATCTGTCTCTCTTGCACGCTGCCAAAGGTAAGAGTGTGCAAAAGAGACAAATACCCCCGTTCGATGTGGCGTCTCCTTCTACTTGTGCTTCAGTGCCGAACACGAGAATGAGCAGTCTTTATTTCTTATATGTCTATGGCGGCATATAGTCACCATTTATAGCACATGTCAGTGGCGGTCAATTAAAGATTGTAAATAACATTTCACATCACACCGTTCTACAATGCCATTCTACAACTGCGGTTTGGCTGCACTGCACAAGGCTCGCACTCTCATGAGACCAGAGAGCTATGACTGGCAGTTGCCAAACAGCAGGTCTTCCATGCACAGGCACCCTTAGGGAGATTTAATATCGGAACTTTTACCCTAGATCGTATATATAGCTATATATACGATCTAGGGAGAATCTTCAGTCGAGCAGACAGCACAGCAGTTAAGGAGCATTGCCAAAGACGCGCGAAAATTAAAAATTGTAATATTATAACACAAGTGCCTATCACCCGATGTCCCGGGGCACTGACTGGTCGCTTTATTAAATAATAAAGTAATAATTAATAGCCCAAGCGCCTATCACCCGATGACCTGGAGCGCTCACTGGTCGGTTTATTGAACGATATATATTATTGACTAGCAGCCCCCCGCGGGGCCCCGTCTCGGCTTCGCCCGAGATTTACTAAATAAAACACCGTAGTGTGTTGACATGTAATGTGAAACATTTTCAGTTAGAAATTTTACACATATTCCTGATACATCTCAGAACAAAAATCTTCTTATTAGAAACATATTTTTTCAGAATCCATTTAGTTTATTTGGTCAAATAATGTGTAAAAATTCAAAAAAATAATTATGCTGAAAAGTACCAAGCGTTCTTTATGCCATAAAATATTCGGTGGCCATAAGAAGCCGATGATTTACAGTTTCTCCCGTGTAATTCACGGAAATGGCTATTTTTTTAAGCTGTTAAGATCTTAAACCCCCAAAAAATGTATATTAAAAAAAATTTTTTTTTCTATCTCACAACTTTATTACTAGAGCAATAAAGTCCTGGACCTTAAACCCTACGTTTTTACTGCCACAAGAACACACACACATTTTTAACTCATTAAAAAATCTGAAGTAGGATCTTTAAGGAGACTTGGGCGATCTTTAGTTGTCGATTTTGACGCTGCTGTTTCAATCTCGATAAATTTTCTGCGTCAGTTTCTTGACGCCGAAGTAAAATTGTATTTATTAGATACACTTGAAGTTCTTCTTCCAATTCACCCTCTTGCGATTTTTGGCATGCTTAAAATTTTTGTGACCCCTAAAAGCTGTTTTCTGTCAACTTTGTTAAGTTCTAATATATTTGTTGGAAAGGTAGTTCGACGTCCGATGGCCGGGTGATCTTCTCTGACTTGCTGTTGAAGACCCAGACTGATCGGGAAAAAAATTACAAAGTCTGAAGCTTTGGGGCTAGTTGTAGTGCTATTTCCCAACGTCTCCCGGTATAACGTCGAAGACGTTGGTGTCTAAAGCACCTTTTTTAGTTGCAGATTCAGTTGTTTTGGTGATCTTAGATGGGGAGATTGGTTAGTGATACTTGTCCAGTGATGGCTGTCCCGTTGGCTCAAGTTTTTTTTCCTTCATAGCTGTTATAGGTTTTCCCAGCGCAGACCTTGGAGAGGATCAGTGATTCCTGGTTGAATGCTTAGAGTCGATAGGGAAGTATAGGGTCGTCGGTCACCGTGTTTTCCAGCCTTGCAAAGAACAACTCCGCAGGTGACGTCTGCTAGTAAATGGCTGACTTGGTTTAATAGTGTCCGTCTTGAGTTAATATAGTCTTTTAGTCGACGAATCGCTTCCGGAAATGGTAGTAAAAATGTATTTGTTGGCAAGGTAGTTTACACTTAGGTGGACCCTAAAAAGAACCAATGAAATTGATGGTTAAGCAGGGAACGTAAATACTTATAATGGCCCTAACAAGCGCCAGTGGTGAAACTTCCAGGCCATTCTTTATTATTATTCCTGATGATGAAGAGCTGGCTACGGGTTGCTTGATTCTTACCCTGGAAGTCTTGATGTACGGAGACTGTGATGGAGGGAGGTACGCCGCTGACCAAAGAATATCTCGTCTTCAGGTAGTTCCCCGGATAACCAACCGCTCATCGTTGGACGGGAACATGTGGGTAAGCGCGTTGGGGATGCGACGACCAAGAAGGTAGCTGTTGTGGCTGCCCTTGCCCCTCAGAGCTGTTTTCCATGGCTTACTTTGGAAGCCAAAGATTCTCTAACTGCACCAGGTGGGATGGTGGGACTGCCGCACAACTCTGAAGAGTTGGTGCAGATTGTGCTCCGGCTAGATATGTCTCCTGGTATTATGCCAGAGACGTCATCGGTTGGAATTAATTTTTTTTTTGATCGCATACGTCAAGATTCAGGGTAAATGGCAACCTAGGTCCCTTCCCCCTTACAGAAGAGTTTCGTCCGTAACCGGGATACCCAGCTGCAAGACTATCATCTTCATTCTCTATGCAGCTCGTTGAACTGTCGAAACACGATTACATCAATATCGAGACGCTCCGGCGTATTACAACCACACTTATTTAAGGAGGCTTGGGCGTTTGGTGTCGTATTTATTGAGGGGCCCCTGTAAGGTACTTGTCATACAAATGATTCTTTGTAATATTTTTTTTATAATCATTTTTATTATACGCATGTGTGAACAAAATAGCAATAATATGCGGAAAAGTCATTGGGAAAATCGATATTAAAAAATTTATTAGTTTTCCCAAGGTACCTTGTGTAAAGATGACGGCCCTGCCACGAAAAAGCTGACAACACTGTACTCTCTTGCTCTCATCTGCTATTATAAACCTATTGGGATTATGCCTCTACCACGTGACGTCAGTATGTATATGACTAATATAGAGGAGAAATAACACAGGTCTTATAAGAGGAATCTTGTTTTTATTTTTTTTTCGCACTTAAAAAGATATTGAGCTTTAAAAGGTTGTTAATTCAATGTTACTGACATAATGAGAGTTACGTAGTTATTTTTTCCTTTTTATGAATTCGTTCATGAAGGTTGAAAAAGCGTGTAGAACGTATACGGAGTGTCGTTTAACTCTACTTTAAGCTGTTTGTGTCAGCTGTTGCTGCTGCTGCGCTACTGCTGCTGATGCTTAGAGATAAACAAACAACTCAAAGTAGGGTTAAACGGCACTCCGCATACGTTCTATACGCTTTTTCAACATTCATAAACGAATTCACCAAAGGAAAAAAATAATTACGTAACTCTTATAATGTCAGTAACATGGAATTAATAACCTTTTAAAGCTCAAAATCTTTTTAAGTGCGAAAAAAAAATAAAAACAAAGTTCCTCCCATAAGACCTGTGTTATTTCTCCTCTATATTAGTCATATATATACTGAGGTCACGTGGTAGAGGCACAATCCCAATACTTGTGTTAGACTTAAATTTTCATGCTTGTATGTTTATGAATGTACAGCACATGCGCACTTACAGTACCTGAACAAAACAATTCTCATGTTCGATGTTTTCCTCGCTATTTTCTCGAAATTTAACGTGTTGATCCTATTCCTTTTTTTAAATAATAGATTCTTTATACTTTCAAGTACATGTACCAATTTAATGTGTGAGCCCACAGCTTTTTATTGCGGTCCGGTAGTCTATTGAATTTCGGGTTCCGTAAGGTTGCGTGTTAAAATGACGAATTTTCACAAGCGATTTTCTCGAAAATAAATGTGTTGACCTACCTATTTTGTTTTCCTAAAAAAATCTAGCAAACTTTATCTATATATTCTCTGAATTTCAGACCTAGCCAGCATTTAATTCAAAATCGCCCAAGCCTCCTTAATTCTGTTGCAGGTAGCCTCGTTTTTATGTTGACGCCACCTAGCGGATTTTACTGAACTAAAGTAAAAAGCTGGCGTATTTTTGCAAAACTTTGGGCTCATTTATTGCTATTGTTATTGAATTTTTTAAGATAGAAACTATACTAAAACCATCTAGGAAGTATCATGAATCAGTGTGCGAAAATTTCAGCAAAATCGGTTCAGTAGTTTTCGTGGTTAGCGATTACAACGGTTTTAGCGAATTTGCTTTATATATTAGTAAAATTAATAAGACAAGCGCCTGCCACCCAATGACCCAGGGCGCTTACTGGCCTCTCTATTAAATAACAAAATATTAATTAACAGCACAAGCACCTATCACTTGATGACCGTTGTGCTATTAATTAATAATATATATCATTTAATAAAGTGACCAGTAAGCGCCCCAGGTCATCGGGTAATAGGCGCTTGCGTAAATGATTAATACTTTATCATTTAATAGAGAGACCAGTTAGCGCCCCGGGTTACTAGGTGATAGGCGCTTGTGTTAATAATTAATACTTTATCATTTAATAGAGAGGCCAGTTAGCGCCCCGGGTCAGTCGGTGATAGGCGCTTGTGTTAATAATTAATACTTTATTATTTAATAGAGAGGCCAGTTAGCACCCCGGGTCATTGGGTGATAGGCGCTTGTGTTAATAATTATTACTTTATTGTTTAATAGAGAGGCCAGTTAGCGCCCCGGGTCATCGGGTGATGGGCACTTGTGTTATAATATTACAATTTTTAATTTCCGCGTGTCTTTGGCAATGCCCCTTCACTGCTGTGCTGTCTGCTTGTCTGAACATTCTCCCTAGATCGTATAGCTATATATACGATCGAGGGAAAAAGTTCCGACATTGAATTCGCCTAACTCAACGCTGATGGTGGAGCCAATCAGCACCATGTGACTGATGTGACCCTATCCGCCGAACTATTCCTCGACCCACTGTTGTTTTTATGTATGGCACTAAAACACAATTAAAAAGAGATACAGCGATGAGCGTACCAAAGTAGAAATTGAAAGTGGGTGGAAACTGGGCCCAAGCTTTGCTACCATACTGCTCACCGTAGCCGTAGCTTGGCACCTGACTTGGACTCCAGTGGGTTTGTAATAAGGCTTATAAGGCGCTAACTTGGAGACAGCTTGGCCTGACTTTGCATGACTTTCACCTAGTAATCGCCCACTTTCGTCTGCACAGTGTTGGCGAAGAGAATCTTTGCATACCTTCACCACTATCGGAACTTTCCGTTGGGAAAGTTCCAAACCCAATTAGAGAGCTACAGCAGGAGTATTGGGGAAGACTTATTTCTCCTGGAATCCCCATATACTAAGGCGTGCTCGGTCATTTAACAACAGGGCTACCAAATCTTTTAAATCAATAACACAAGCACATATCAACCAATGGCCCAGGGTGCTTACCGGCTACTCTATGAGATAATTAAATTGTGGCGAATAAAGAGTCAGGTGGCGGAAATGTTCACGAGCGGATGACGTTTGGTCCGGAGCGGTGGGTATATATGAGAATGAGTAGCGGAGCCACTGGTATCAGGAAGATATTATGATTTCGTTGCTGTTATGAGATCCCGAATCGTAGCGGTTTGTAATGAGAATTGAGGCGTAGGGCCTTAGACGAGGGACGCTCCACCTTGAAGGTAGAAAACTGCCTTTGCGCACCATTGGTAACCGTCAGTTGCTCGTCCATTAGAGTAACTGTAAAGCTGCGTTTATATGTACAAACACGCTATCCCTGGGCGTCAAAAATTAAGGTGTCATGAGCATGTGCTTGGCGGAAAACGCCGATGGGTCAATGGCGAGTAAGTCAGTTACGAATTATTCAAGCTAACGAAGGGTAGGTTCCGGCGTCCAGTCTTTTTGTTGTACACTTTTCCATAAATAAATATATGAATCTAGTTAACCCTTGCTGTTTCTTGTTCTATGTTATCATCACCATCTTGACCCGATTCCTGTTGTTTACAATTGGTGCCGAACCTGGGAATCTGCACGGGCAGATATATGGAATCCAGAAAACAATAAATATGGACATGATAGCGCCGACCAAAAAAGGCGCAGGGGGTGAGCCGGGCCAGCCAACCCTGACGGTGATTTACGGAAAAGAAGAAAGGTGCTTCCCGTTACCATAAAAATTCAATGATTCCTAGCAGTCCCCTTAGCTTAGTCAACAAATCTTCGCGAAGAGCTGAGCGACGTCAAGCGCGGCGAGCTGGACAGAATGCAGGAAGCGGACCCACAGTCGGGGGAGGGGTCGGCGCAAGGCCGTCCAACAGCAGAGTCAACGCGTGTTGAGGCCCATACCGAGACAGGTAACCCACCTTGGTATAAGCATCTCGCAAGTGTATTTGAGACCACGTTGCGTGCGGCGCAAGAGCGTTCGTCATCGTCGAACGAATCCCAGCTGTTGTCTCGATTGACTGACGCAAAGGCTCTGTCTGCCTTTTCCGGCAACGTGCTAGAGTGTCGTCACTTCAAACAGGTTACCTTAGGGTTACTTTTTGGCAAAGCGTGGGCCATTGCGTTGAAACTCGTTAAAGACCTCAATGATTTGTCGCATTTAGACAGCGGTAAAGTCACAATGCCTCAGTTTGCCTCAAGCCTGCGCAATACGGTTGCAGCCTTTCAGAATCTCGGTTTGAGCGATTATTAATAATTTGCATAATCTTGATATTGCTCTGAGCGTGAGAGGGGAATTGCCGCAAGTCCTGCAATACGTATATAACCGTTATGCCACGGAAAATTCAAGTGCAAAAACGGAACTTAAGCGGTTGGCCGACTTTACGTTAAAAGAAGCAGATCTGGCAGTCGCTGGTGGCCTATTCGATTTGCAAGTGTTCGAACCTACCACGTGAGGTGGGGCTGGTAATAACCTTCCCCGAGCGCCACGTAGGGATGCGCGATATCTGAAAAATATCGATATTTGGAAATCGATATTGACGTAACTTAAAATATCGGTATCAAAAAATATCAAAAGCCGCACTAATGAGAGCCATTCGACACCGCGACTAGCGACACTGTCCGTAGAGTATACGGAAGTAAACGACGACAGCTGGGCATTGTGACTAGACCGCGTATTCGCGTTAGTAAGGATACTACCGGTTACTATTAATTCACAGCCCAACAAGTGAACTTGACACGAACGCATTTTTAGATGATGGATCTACGATGACTCTTATAACTTCGGACGTCGCTAAGCGCTGGGGCCTTCATGGGAGACGTGATATGGTTCAAATACAGGGTGTTTTGGTAAGTGCCGAAGAGCATTCAACATGTGAGCGTATAAGCTTTACCATCGAGGGGATGGGTGAGGCGCATTCGGTGAAAGGTGTCCCTCCTGACAAATCTCACCCGAGATCTCATCTGATATCTCATGTGATTTCCCACCTGAGGAATTTTGTGCAACGATTATAATTTATACATTAATAGAATGATTATCTAAAATATCAACTGTTATAGAAAAAAAAAAAAAAAAAAAAAAATCGGCACAATATGGGACACGAACTCGAGCCCACAGTTTATCAGGCAAGCATCTTATCGCTTGGCCAGAGTGGATGAGATACTAGTCCGATAATTTACGTCTATATAAATTTTAAGTGCCATGTGTTATTGTTTTTCTTATTCACAACTGAATCATACAATTATTAATAGATATAATTTTTCCCAATCTTAATTTTGATAGTTAACTAACTAGATAATATTCAGGAACATTATTTTCTTTACAAACAATATTTTCTCTCTTAAAGTTACTCTTGAGGGGGCTTTATATCCAAGTAAGGCATAAGTTTTTAATAATTATCATAAATGTTTATTTAAATGTAATAATAAAGAAAATCTACAATATAAAACAGGGGGACTTGATGTGTTGTGAATAAATTATTTGAAGAAAATCCAAATTACTTGCGTGTATATTATCTTATTTTGAAAAAACACTTATAAAAGTTGGAAATCCTTAAAGCTATTTATGTTATTCCAACTTTTCAAACTGATTATACTCCTTGAAGAATTTTGGATGAAGTCATCACTAGAAATTTGTTGATACAATTCATGTTTATAGTGAGTAAAATATAGTTGTTTTCCGAAAACGCAAAAAACGAGTGAAAACCTACAGTTTTGTATAAACAATTGCACCAAACTCATTACACATGTATTGTATCAAAAAATTTACAGTAATTACTCTATCGGAAATTCTTCAAGGAGTATAATCAGTTTGAAAAGTTGGATTTTTTTTTTTTTTTTTTTTTTTTTTTTGTTTGATGGAGCGGGGAGGGGAAAATCTTCATAGACACCCCAGCTAATCCGGTGGTAGTGTCGGATTCACCCGGTGTGCCTACCGACTAAAAACTAACCTCCCCGCATGGGATAGGTCCGTGAGGACCACTCCCCTAGAAGACAAAAGGGCATAAGAGGAGAAAGAAAAAGGAAAATAACGGAGAATTTCGGAGGCCGACTCGCTCTCGAAGAGATGAGAGGAGGGGGCACTTACGCATGTGGGCGAAGCTCGAAAGAAAAGTTGGAATAAGTATCATGAAAAGCTTTAAGGATTTTCAACTTTTATAAAGTTTTTTTCATAAAAAGATAATATACACGCAAGTAATTTGGTTTTTTTTTCAAACAATTTATTCACAACATATCAAGTCCCCCTGTTTTATATTGTAGATTTTCTTTATCATTAAATTTAAATAAACATTTATGATAATTATTAAAAACTTATGCCTTACTTGGATATAAAGCCCCCTCAAGAGTAACTTTAAGTAAGAAAATATTGTTTGTAAAGAAAATAATGTTCCTGCATATTATCTAGTTAGTTAACTATCAAAATTAAGATTGGGAAGAATTATATCAATTAATAATTGTATGATTCAGTTGTGAATAAGAAAAACAATAACACATGGCACTTACAATTTATATAGACGTAAATTGTTGGACTAGTATCTCATCCACTCTGGCCAAGCGATAAGATACATGCCTGATAAACGGGGGGCTCGAGTTCATGTCCCATATAGTGCCGATTTTTTTTTTTTTTTTTTTTCCTATAACAGTTGATATTTTAGATAATCATTCTATTAATGTATAAATTATAATCGTTGCAAGAAATTTTTTAACTTATTTTTCTTTCAGAAATCTCACCTGAGATCTCAGATGAGAATTTGGCATGAGATCTCACCTGAGAAATCACATGAGATATCAGATGAGATCTCGGGTGAGATTTGACAGGAGGGGTGCTATCGGTATGTATCGACTACACTTACGCAACTACCTACGCAATCATTATCGCGCGAGCTAGTATGGTTGGTGAGCACCAAACCAAGCGTTTTTATACAACCGTATTACAATGTAACCCCCCAAAGTTTGATCGGACAGGACAACTGGTCCTTGTTAATGGCTCGCAGGGTTTCTACAGATCCTGGAAAACCTGGAAATCTGGGAATTCTCAGGGATTTTTTTTTTTTTATCATCGAAACCGGGAAAACTCAGGGAATTAACTGTGGTATCCTGGAAAAGTAATTTTTCAAAAGTTTAACACCTAGTCATATATAAATTAACAAAGTATTTATAAATAAAAAACCTTTCCTTTTTGTATTCACTTGTGTCAACTTTTTGTCTTATGTGATTGCCTAGAAAGAAGATTTGGAATTGTTTGAATTATTTATAAGGTACATGCATTTATCAATTAGATCTAATTATTTATTAGTGGATTCAAAAATTTGAGCTTTGTTTGATGTTGGCGCCTCTGACTCATGGTGTGCTTGCACTGCGGTCACGCGGAGTACTTATACTAAATCCGTATGAAGGCCCTATGATTCGACAGATGGCGTACTGTAGCTAAGAGAAAATCACCTACAAAAAGTATACCCATATCTACAAGTTATATGTACACGACTAATATGTATAGATAGCCTTGTTGGAGATTTTCTCTTTGCTACGGTACGCTATCCGTCAGATCGTAGGGCCCTGATACGGAACTTATCTATAAAGGCCGTATCTACTTAAGCGCGTGCATCCACGTTCGCGTGCGTGTAGCACACATCGAGACACTCGCCAAGTCAACACTGATCGACACTACAGTAAAATACTAGTACTACTAGTATAGTACTACAATTTACCATATTGTTACTAGAATATCGACGAATATCGAATGTCTCGTTGTGTGCGAAGCGTATACGAAAACGTGGGTACAGTGTACACGCGTCCGCACGCTCTTGTGTCTTGTGTACAGGAGCAGCCTAAAGCTATAAAATTGAGAAGGAGATAGCTTCTGTACAGCGCACTCCTCTCTCTCCCTCTGATCTCTGATAGGCTTGTTTAAGTTCCGTTTACGGTCTCCGTACTCCATGTGACCGCAGCTTCACCGCTCAATTGCAATAACTTAAGTGACGACTTCGATTGTCAAAATTTAACAAACAACATGTGACTATCTAATCTAAGTATTCGAGTCCTCATTATATGTTGTACTTTGAGATCAACGATGGCTTAACGCCAAGTTCAATAGAATGCTGTGATCTTTACGTGCGAGAGGAAAAAAAGAAAAGCAACAAGATAAATCGTTGGCTGTAGCAGTGGGTGTTGTGTTGTTATTGTAAGAAACAATTGGAGGTTATGGTCAGTTTCAAACGTTTAATGTCAATGGGCGATAGACGTAACTTAAAAATAACATGCTTCATTAGTTGTTTAGAATTACTTTATTTTACTTTATTGTCTCTCTGACTAATCTAGGTAGTCTGTAAGAAATATTTGCTGCATTGTTAACTTTTTTTACTTTGTCCTAAAAAAAGTGTTATCGCTGTTATCTAGAAAAAATGTATAAAAAAGAGATTTTAGCATTACTACTCTCTTGTCCTGCATTTTTGCAGGTTAGCAACTAAGTGGGCAGTACGCATCTCAGTCAAAAATTTATAGCTATTAATATGCCTATAATTTATAGCTATAATTATAGCTACAACTACCTATAAAACAGCCATAATAATGTATAAAATTCAGCTATAAATATAGCTATAAAATACAGCTGTAAATTTTTCACAAATATTGAATAAAAATTAGTTTAAAATCAGATTTTTTCAACATATATCGATCAGCACGGATGGTATATATCATCCGTATGATAACAGTAAAACTGGAAGCCTGAAGTATTTTTGAATAAGTAGAAAAAAAAACAAGAAATCATATACAATTTAAAGTTTTTTAAAAATTGTTTAAAAATTTACTATTATCACGCGGATGATACCGTCTATACTGATCGATATATGTTGAAAAAATCTGATTTTAAACTAATTTTTATTCAAAATTTGTGAAAAGATTACAGCTGTAATTTATAGCTATATTTATAGCTGAATTTTATACATTATTATAGCTGTTTTATAGGTAGTTATAACTATAATTATAGCTATAATTTATAGGTATAATTATAGCTATACATTTTTAACTGAGATATATCATACGTATATATAACATACTACTAGAAGTATTGAACATTATAAGAATCTATGTTGATTTTCGTAGCTAAATAATATTTTTAGGCAAAAATATAAAATCCTTACGTACGTTCAACAGTAATACTTCCTGTACAAAATCTTGTATTTTTTAAAATTAATTTATCTGCCTATGAAAAATAATCATAAGATAATACACACCTACGAGATTTTTTTTTCTCTTAAATTATTTTAACAATCTTATATAAGAAAAGTTTATTGTAATTTTTTTGTGTTACTTGACATTCATTTATTGAGAATTTTAAATTGTTCTTAGGTTACTGCATTGTTAAAAAAGGAATAAGAAACGGATTAAAAAGTGAGCTAAAAAAAGTGAGCTAGTTAAGATTTCTAAAGAAGGTGAGTTAAATTATTTATCGATAACACATAATTTCTACTTATTTATTTTGGCTACGACAAAAATGAACTATAAATTGCAAGACTCTACAGTGTTGAAACTATTAAAATGTCTCTGCAGTCTAAAGTTATGTTTAATCCAGAGTGGACAAGAAATTACAAATGGGTAAGACCATCAGAAATAAGTAAATATCAAGCTTACTGCAATTTATGCAAAAAAACTTTCGAGTTCAGTAATATGGGAATAGCTGCCGTTAAAAGTTACGAAAAAGGTGTTGAACATACAGAAAAAGAAACTGCAAGCAAAACCAGGAATATTCAGGACTTTTTTCCAAACAATGATGCATCCAGTACGTCAGTTTCAAAAAATGTAAGTACGCCACAAGTCTCGAAAACCAGCCAATGGTCATTACCGTCAGTTAATCATTCTAATAGTATTGTTGGATATTTTTCAAAAGACAGTTTAACAAAAGCTGAGATCATTTGGATACTTAACGTAGTTTATAATCACAATTCCTTAAATAAAGGTGCAGAGTGTGTATAAAGCCATTAAAAGGATGATGAAAGAATTCAATGAGGAATTTTCCAACAAAATGAGTTTAGCAAAAGATTAATTAGCGTATAATATTTATTGTGGTTTAGGACCATATACTGAAAAGATAACTAAAAGTCAAATTCAGAGTAGTGATTTTTATACTGTTTCGTTTGATGAATGCTTCAACGAAGTAACGAAAAAAGAACAAATAGATACCCTATCCAAACTATCAGTGATGAATCAATGCTGAAACAAGTCGTAAATTACATCTCTAATTCTGCGTTTATTCCATGTTGAATCAATGCTGATTCAGCGTTGAATCAACGTTGACTTATTATCAACTGGGGAACAGGTTGTTGGAACAGGTTGTAAGCTTCAAAATAATCTATTTTAATGCAACCATGAAAAATGCACTGTTTTGAAGTTAATTACTATTATTGTTTACAATAAACGCTAATTCAATGCTAAATCAGAATTGATTTAACATAAAATAAACGCTAAATCAACGATGTAGTTTACGACTGATTTCAGCGCTGATATTTTTTATAGGGTATGCATGCGAGGTATTGGAATAATGCAATTACGCAAGTAGAAACATAATACGTAGGATCAGCGTTTCTTACTCACACGAAAGCAGTTGATTTAATAAACGAATTCAAAAGTCACATAGGAAATCTCAACTTTGCAAAATTAACACAAATAACTATAAGCGTGCGGTCCATGAATTAACCGTGTTGTATCGAGAGAAGTTACAAGAAGGAGCGGCTTCTTGTATGGTGAAGAGTGTGGTGAATAGAGAGTAAAGTGGTGAAAATGTATACGAGCGGCTGACGTTTGGTCCAGAGCCGCAGGTGTATATAAAAATAAGTAACGGAGCGTCTGGCATTAGTACGATATTATGATTTCGTTGCTGTCACGAGATACCGTGCCGTAGCGGTTGGTAAAAAAAATCAAGGCGTAGAGCCTTAGACCATAGATGCTACACCTCAATAATAAAAAAACTGCCCTTGCACACCGCCAGTCACTCGTCAAAAATGCTTACGAATACGCTAACCCTGGGCGTTGGAGGTTAAGGTGTCATGCGCGTGCGCACGGGTGAATGGCGAGCGAGTCAGTAACAAATTAATCGAGCTAACGAAAAAAAGGTTCCGGTGTCCAGTCCTATTGTTGTAGACTTTTCCATAAATTAATACATAAGTCTAGTAAACCTCTGCATGTTGTTCCTTGTTCTATGTTATCTTCACCATCTTGACCCGATTCCAGTTGCTTACAAGAATCTTAAATAATAACGCAAGCGCGTAGTACCCAATGACCCAGGGCACTGACTCTCCATACTGCAAGCTACTATCAATCAAAAACTTGGGACGCTCACTGGCCACTCTCATAAATAATAAAAATGTTTGATAATAACACTAGTTCGAAGACCCGAGGCACTTACTGGCCACTCTAGTAATCAATTATAGCTTAAAAGTAACAAACAGCGTTGGGTTAGGCCTTAGAGAATATATACATGGAGGAAGCATTGTATGCTCCGGCTGCGAGACGAGATGAGAGAGACAAAAGACAAATAGCTGTACAACCTTTCTCTCTCTTACACGCCTCTGATTGGTTGGCCCCCTTCCGTATATATAGGTATAGTCGTATCCACGAGTGGCGGTCGTGGGGGAACAGAGCAGATATATGTAACCTAAGCTTTGATGAAAAAGAACTTATACATTACCAGAGAATATAGAATATATCCTCTTTAAGTATAGAAGGCCAAAGCGGAATTCCGAGCAATACACACTAAAACAATAATCTTCCATTACAACATAATTAAAACAACAAAATTTGAATAAAAATTTCCAATTTTAATTAAAGCCCTCATACCTAGTTAAACAGTTCATGTATGGCTAATGACTCAATTGGAATGTTTGACTTCGATAGCTGAGCGGTCAAGAATGCTCGATTAGCTTTTGCGCTCTGGGCTTCGAATCTGACCTATGGTTTTTTTTTTTTTTTCAGGTATACATTTTCATAATACTTGTTTTATTACGTTTCGTTTGTTTATAATTTTTATGTATTTTTATAAATAAATTTATTTTATAAGATTTCACACTTTAATAATAAGATTTAAAAAACTACTCTTCGCTAATGCCAGTAAAATACTAATGCAAAAATGTGTAAATACTTTTTGTATATTATTATTATTACAAGTGTAAATATTATTTGTTTAATTATTTACTGCATTGATCGATACGGATTTATTGGGGTTCTAATATCTAATATGCCCTTTATCCTGCATGTATCCTATCCTAATGAAAAATACTGCCACTTTCCCGTCGGTTTCCATTGAGTAATGCCAATAAAAAATAAATTATACGACGTATTGTAATAGTATAATATTGAATTTATGCTCGCATTAGTATTTTGTTGGCATTAGCCAAGAGTAGTTTTTTAAATCTTATTATTTAAGTGTGAAATCTTATAAAATAAATTTATTTATAAAAATACATAAAAATTATTAACAAACGAAATGTAATAAAACAAGTATTATGAAAATGTATACCTGAAAAAAAAAAAAAGCATAGGTCAGATCCGAAGCCCAGAGCGCAGAAGCTAATCGAGCATTCTTGACCGCTCAGCTATCGAAGTCAAACATTCCAATTGAGTCATTAGCCATACATGAACTGTTTAACTAGGTATGAGGGCTTTAATTAAAATTGGAAATTTTTATTCAAATTATGTTGTTTTAATTATGTTGCAATGGAAGATTATTGTTTTAGTGTGTATTGCTCAGAATTCCGCTTTGGCCTTCTATACTTAAAGAGGATATATTCTATATTCTCTGGTAATGTATAAGTTTTTTTTTATCAGATCTTAGGTTACATAGATCTGCT
Organism: Copidosoma floridanum; assembly: GCF_036245765.1. Lineage (NCBI taxonomy): Eukaryota > Metazoa > Arthropoda > Insecta > Hymenoptera > Encyrtidae > Copidosoma > Copidosoma floridanum. Next base: position 3,757,801 of record NW_028321905.1, on the reverse strand, counting down.
CTGTTCCCCCACGACCGCCACTCGTGGATACGACTATACCTATATATACGGAAGGGGGCCAACCAATCAGAGGCGTGTAAGAGAGAGAAAGGTTGTACTGCTATTTGTCTTTTGTCTCTCTCATCTCGTCTCGCGGTCGGAGCATACAATGCTTCCTCCATGTATATATTCTCTAAGGGTTAGGCAGATTCAACATCAGAACTTTTTCCCTAGATCGTATATATAGCTACACGATCTAGGGAGAATGTTCCGTCAAGCAGACAGCACAGCAGTAAAGGGGCATTGCCAAAGACTCGCGAAAATTAAAAATTGTAATATTATACCACAAGTGCCTATCCCCTAATGACCCGGGGCGCTAACTGGCCTCTCTATTAAATAATGAAGTATTAATTATTAGCACAAGCGCCTGTTACCCGATGACCCGGGGTGCTTACTGGCCACTCTGTGATATAATAAAATATTAATTAATAGCACAAGCGCCTATCACCCGATGACCCAGGGTGCTTACTGGCCACTCTGTAAAATAATATAATATTAATTAATAGCACAAGCGCCTATTACCCAATGACCCAGGGCGCTAACTGGCTACACTATTATATGATAAAATAATAATTATTAACACAAGCGCCTATCACCCGATGACCTGGGGCGCTCACTGGTCGCTTTGTTAAATAATAAAGTATTAATTGATAGCACAAGCGCCTATCACCCGATGACCCAGGGTGCTTACTGGCCACTCTGTGAAATAATAAAATATTAATTAATAGCAAAAGCGCCTATTACCCAATGACCCGGGGCGCTAACTGGCTACACTATTATATGATAAAATATTAATTATTAACACAAGCGCCTATCACCCGATGACCTGGGGCACTCACTGGTCACTTTATTAAACAATATATCATATTGATTAATAACACAAGCGCCTGTCACCCAATGACCCAGGGTGCTGACTTGCTACTGTTTAAATTAATAAAAGGTTAATTAATAACCTAAGGGACCTGGGGCGCTTACTGGTCGCTATATGAAACGATGTATATTATTAATTTATAGCACAAGTGCCTGTCACCCGAAGACCCAGGGCGCTTACAATTGGGTGATAGTCACTTCCGTTATTATTGAAGATTTAATTATGTATTAGAGTAGCCACTAAGTGCCTTGGGTAATCGGGTGAGTCACTTGCATTAGGAATTATTAGAGTGGCTACTAAGTGCCCCGGGTCATCAGGTGATAGTCGCTTTAGTTATTATCTATACGAGTAGCCCGACCCTGAGTCATCGGGCGATAGGCGCTAGCGTTATTATTCACGATTTTTTTTTTATTACAGTGGCCAGTAAGCGCTCTGGCTCATTGGGTGCTAGGAGCTTGTGTTATCAGTTGATTATAATTAATTATTGAGTAGAGTGGCTAGTAAGTGCCCTGGGTCATTGGTTGATATGTGCTTGTGTTATTAATTTAAAAAATTTAAGAGCCCTGTTGATAAATGACCGACCACGCTTGAGTATACGGGAATCCTAGGATAAATAAGTCTCCCCTTACACTCATGCTGTAGCTATCCTTTGATTGGCTTCGGAACTTTTCTAACGGAAGGTTTCGATAGTGGTGGGAATATGTGAAGATCCTTTTCGCCACTATCTCTCGTACGACGGCGTAAAATTTATTTTTTTTTTTGCATAAGTGATTGATCTGACAGTTTTTAAAAAAGCGCTTTCAAACGTTGCTAACGATTTCTCAGTTTTGGGTAATTTTTTCAAGTCAAAATTAGCAAGTTGCTCGCAGAGTTCGTAGAGCCAATATACATGAAAAGTATTTCTCTTACCCTTTGTAGCGTGTCTATACTAACAAAATTAGTATTAATCATTCGTAACTTGATTTCGGTTTTTGTTAAACAATTGTTAATTGTCAAATTTTTATGTGTAGTTGGTAAAATAATTATTTTTGTCAAATGTGCGATTTTTATTTCTATTACAATTTCAGACGCATAAAAAATTTATGCTGCTCATTTTTATGTACGGCACTGAAGCACAAGCAGAACAAAACATAAAATTGAACGAGGATTTCTATTTCCTTGCATATTTTTACTTTTGGCAATGTGCAAGAGAGACAGATACCCACGTTTATTTTCTATCTCTTTCTACTGTTGCCTCAGCGCCTTACATAAGATCGAACAGTCTAAATTAATACATGTCTATAATCACAGTCATACACCCCAGGTAGAAATTAAAAGTGGGAGGAAACTGAGCTCAAGCTTGGCTGCCACGCTACCCACTTTAACCGCAAGTTGACACCTGACTTGGCCTCCAATGAGTATGTTGTATAACGCTGACTTGGGCGCAGCTTGGCTTGTTTTGGCATGACTTTCGGCCAGTAGTCGCCCACTTTCGTATGCAGATTAGTATAATACAGAGACGTCTTTATATGAGTACACAAATTTGGTATGACATATGTGCGAGCAGACCCACACGGAATATATATATACAACCTTGCATGCTTATTTATATCTAATATTAGTGCAAACGAAAGTGGGTGATTACTGGGCAAAAGGGTTGCCATGTCTGGCCAAGCTGCGCCCAAGCCAGCGCCGTATTGCAAACCCACCTGCAGCCAAGCTAGGGTGCTTGATTTGGACCTTGCATTTAAGCTGGGCTGCACCATAGACATATAAAGAATAGACTGCTTAATAGCAGCCGGGGCAGTGAAGCTCGCGTAGAAAGAGAGAGAAGACGAGGGCAGTCAGTCTTTCTCTCTCGCACACTCGGGGAGAGGGGGCCCGAGGCAGACGGACGGAGAAGGGGCACAGTTGCATATATATGTAAACATATATATGTATGCATGATGTTTGTTTACTCAGTAGCAGACGATGCAGTGCAGGTCATATAGGTTGATGCATGACAGCTGAGCAATTCTCAGGATAGTTTTAATTATAAATATTTTGGAAGCAAGTTAATTATTTATTACAATGGTAAAATTATGTGTAGTATGTGCAGCAGAGCAAAGTTCAGCTAATAGCAACCGATCTTTTCATAAGTAAGTTATTTGAAGTCTTCCGATGACTTAAAGAATTAGGTATTTTATAAGATGCAACTGAAAATAAAAATTTAATTTTCGAGGATTCCAAAAGATGAACAAAGGAAAAAAGAATGGTTACAAAGTATTGGTCGAGAATCTTGCTACAGTGGTGCTGTAATATGCAGCGACCATTTCTCTTCAGATGATTTTTTTAACACTGATGGAATTACAACTTTGAGGCGTTAACGACCTTCTGCTACTCCCAGTTTGAAAATCAAGTAATTTTGTACTAGTGCACTTATGTTGTGATCCATCTGTAATGTATTTAATGAAAATTATGAATGATTTCAGTTTAAACTTTGTAAGTGTCACCAGCCAAGTAGATTTTAGAACTGTCAGTCATGAAGAAGTTATCATCCCTGTGGCGTCTACGCTTGACAACTTCTCAAGTATTGCCAGCCAGACTGATTGAAAAACGAAAAACTCATATGAAGGAGTCAGCATGCCTGCTGAGTCAACGCTCGACGACATTTCTCATCATAGTCTTGATGGTGAAACGTATGTGGTAGTTTAAAAATTACTCTTGTGAAATATGCATTTTTTATGAGTGTATTACACTATATTTCAGAGAAGCTTCTAAAAAAGAAGTGACTTTAAATGTAAATAAAAGAAAGAGCGATTCTTCAGATCAAAATATTAATCAGAATAAAAGGTTTGTTTACAAAACAATGCAGAGTGCAAATAAAAAACAATTTTTACATGTGTTTCTGTTTTAGGATGAAATCAGATCATAGTGAGCTAAAGGTTGGTAACAGAATAGCAGTAAAAACATCTCGTTTTACAACTGAGTACTTAAAGAGAGAGGATTTCACTTCAGATGAGGCATGGATTAAATTTGTGAAACATACAATTTACAAAAGACAGGAATCGAGGCGCGTGAGGCAAAAAAGTCGTCGAAAAATCGTGACAATGAAAACTTTTAAAGATATGCTTAATAATTTGAAGTCCAAGTACTTCATATCTGATTCTGATTTGACAAATCTTCAAGTTAGTTAATTAGAAAGTTTTCTTTTAATAAAGCTCTAAAAAAATTGAACAAATTTTTTTATTTTAACAGTATGATTTTTTTGTGTATTTCATAATTAATTACGCAGGATTACAAAAAAATTGTAGCACACAAATAAGCAGATATATATCTACATTTATATATTCTCTGTGTAATGTAAGGCGTTAAATTCGATTTCGTTGTTCACATTGCTTCATCAGGTCAAGATTTTTTTTTTAAATCAGGATGAAATAACATTAGATATCATAGTGTCACCGTGTAAGGTACGATATGCGTGGCACATCGATACGCTTTGACACCCCATGACTTTTAGATGAAAAAAATCTTGATGTGATGGAGCAATTTGGACAACATTCGGATTCTTTGCCTCAAATTATATTGGGAATATATCTTCGCTCATTTGTATGCTGAAATTTTTTTTGTGGTCCTGTGTTATCTGTTGCTGCAACAATATAAAAAATGCGATTTTGTACCATGTGTAGGAAAGCCAAAAATATTTACTTTATTTTTAATGATTTTCTTAACCTTATTTTATTGGGTAGTTTTTGAAGACCATCGATTTTAAAGTTATTTTATGATTTATACTTTTTTTCAAACATGCTTTGTTTTACTAATTGATTTATTTTTTAAAATAATTTATACTATTGTTTTGATTTTTCAAATAATTTGTATATTATACAAAAAATTATACCTACTCAATTTATACCTTCTTTGCAAAGTATTTAATGTGTTAGTTATCTGATCAGTTCAAGGTCCCATTGACTGTCCTTGTGGAGACTGTTTATTCTGGTTTAGTAATAGTTGTCGTGCTTTATCCGTATATCATACACGTTTATCCGAAAATATCTGATTCCACCGTAACATTATTTTTTATACGTTTACATGTATAATAAAAAAGATAATAAATACATACAATTGTTATAAAGAAAATGTTACATCGAATTTTTATTATTATTATTGCAGGATACCACCCCTGAGAATGTTCAACAGTTATTAAGAGCAATGTTCTTCAAAAAAAAAAGTCATCCTTTCCCTACACAGATTAAAACATTCGCAATGTCACTTCATTTTCATTCCCCGGCCGCCTATAATTATTTGAGAAGTTCACACTTAAAAGCCCATTCCCCACCCTTCGACCTTGAGGCGCTGGACGCACTCTTGTAATTTTAAACCCGGAATTTCTACAGAAATTTTGGAACAAATTTCTCAAAAAGTGAAAAAAGCTGCTGAGAATAACAAAAGATTGGTTTTTAATTTAACTCTAGATGAAATGTCAATTCGTAAGTATATTGAGTGGGACCGAAGTTGTCAGGAGTATCATGGACTTGTTGATATGGGAACTCAGGAAAAAAATGATAGTGATGAAAACGTTCAGCCCGCAACAATGGTGTTGGTTTTCATGCTAGTGTGCCTTAACGAAAATTTCAAGGAACCGGTGGCTTATTACTTGATAGACTCATTATCAGCTCAAGAAAAAGCTTATATTACCAAAAACATTTTGATCTCGACTCATGAAAAAGGTATAGACGTCGTTTCTATTGCCTTTGATGGAGCTAGTACAAACATTTCTATGGCTGAAAAATTAGGGTCAAAGTTAAAATCGTCAGAATTTGACGGGTTGAGACCTTTTTTTCAGCATCCATGTACGAAAAAACCGGTATATGTTTTGTTTGACGCTTGTCATATGATCAAACTAATAAGAAATGCTCTAGGTAGTTATGGACAATTTGAAGATAAAGATGGGAATACTATCAAATGGGATCATATTGTAAATCTAGTTAAATTGCAAGAGTCCGAGGGATTACATTTGGCAACAAAAGTCCGCAGAAGACACATAAACTATCAAGATGAAAAAATGAAAGTTAATTTGGCTGCCCAAACTTTCAGTAATTGCGTTGCAAGTGCTTTAACTTATTTGCAAGATCACTTAAAGTTGCAAGATTTTCAAAATTCTCGTGGAACTGCTAAACTATGTAAATTTGTTAATGACATATTTGATGTACTTAATTCTAAAAATATTTATGCAAAATCAGAGTCAAAACTTCCAATCAGTAAGACAAATTTAAATGAATTGAAGTATAAGGTTACACTTTACATAGACTACATAAGTACTTTGAAAATTGCTGGTGTGCCTGTTTTACAATCAAAGCGTCGCACAGGATTCATTGGATTAATAATTGATTTGAAGAATGTTTGTAAATTTGCAGAGCAGTTGATAGCAGAAGAAAAAATAAATTTTCTTCTCACTTATAAATTGTCACAAGACCACTTGGAAACTTTTTTTGAATATATACGTCGAATGAACGGATGGAACAACAATCCAACAGCCAAACAATTCAAGTCTGCGTATAAAAAGCTTCTCTTACATGTAAACATGTCTACATCTTTTAACTCAAACTGCATACCACAAGATGACACACTTTTATTAAAGATAGATCCCAGTGAAGTCAAAGGTCAAAATAAATCTGAAAGTGCTGACAGAAGTAAAGAACATCAAATTTTTGAAATATTCACTGACCATGATTATACGAAGTCTGCACCATGGTACATTTCTGATTATGTCAATGATGTTGTGGAATACATCTCGGGATTTGTTGTAAAAAATGTTCGGTCAAAAATTGATTGCACTACTTGTAAACTTAAATTACAAACAACTGAATTTTATTCTCCTTTAATTCAGTGTACAGATAGGGGTGGCCTGATTTTTCCGTCAAAAAGTGTTGTAACTATCTGTAAGACAGCAGAAAGGGTTCTAAGAATGTATAGGAATAATCTGTTTACAGAAAAAAAGATCATAGATTTTCTGATTAGTAAATGTTTCAGACAACTGCCAAGAACACTTTTTAATGATGATCACATATATGATCAGCTAGCAATGTTTGATCATAGAACACAACTTATTAAGATTATATTAAATGAATTCTTCAATTTACGTATCCACCACGAGTGCTCACGATACAAGGATGAAATGAAAAGAATCAGAATGAAAAATAATAAAATTACATTGTTTTCTGGTCGGTAGTGTACATTAATAAATTATAAAAAACTTTAATTTTTAATTATTCTTTTAAATTATTTAGAAATCATTTATCATCTAGGCATTGGGGTAATTTGAGAAATATGATATGTTTATTTTGTTGACATAAATGAATTAAAGCACGTATAATACAGCTGTCGCCTGTGCACTGCATCGTCTGCTACTGAGTAAACAAACATCATGCATACATATATATGTTTACATATATATGCAACTGTGCCCCTTCTCCGTCCGTCTGCCTCGGGCCCCCTCTCCCCGAGTGTGCGAGAGAGAAAGACTGACTGCCCTCGTCTTCTCTCTCTTTCTACGCGAGCTTCACTGCCCCGGCTGCTAATAAGCAGTCTATTCTTTATATGTCTATGGGCTGCACACTTTCAATCAGTGGGTGTAATCCGCAATCGCCGCCAGCAGTTACATATGTATACGACGTGACAACGTTGCGTGGTTGGGGGCGCTACTGTCGATTTACTGGTGATGTGATCCGCAATCTCACCAGCAGTAAAGCAGACGACGTCGGTCTACTAGCTCTTTTTCGTGACATTTTCTGATTGTAAACAAAGCAAAGCAGACGAAAGAATGTCGGAAAATGTCACGAAAAAGAGCAAGTAGACGGACGTCGTCTGCTTTACTGCTGGTGAGATTGCGGATCACATCACCAGTAAATCGACAGTAGCGCCCCCAACCTTGAAACGTTGTCACGTCGTACATATGTAACTGCTGGCGGCGATTGCGGATTACACCCAGTGTTGGGATTTAGTTCCGGCCAGACTTGGGAATTCTCAAGGACCCAACCTATCTGACGTGGGAAATCACTAGATCAAAAAAAAAGTACCCAAGGCGACGTGCGAGATTCAAATGAGGTCCAATAATACGAGCATCCATCACCTGATGACCCAGTGAGCTTACTGGCCCCTCTGTTAAATAAATAATTTTTAATAACACAAGCGCCTATCACCCAATGACCCGGGGCGCTTACTGGCCACTCTGTCCAATAAATAATTATTAAAATAACACAACACCTATCACCGTATAACCTGGGGCGCTAATTGCAAATCTAGTAAATAAACAACTATTAATAAATATGTCAAGCACCTTCTTCCTGATGATCCAGGACACTTATTTGCAACACTATTAAATAACGAAACGTTGATCGATAACATATGTAAACATATCACAATTTTGATTGCTTATTAAGTACAACAAAGATTTTTTTAATTGGCACTTTAGTAATTACTTGATAATTTATTATTGAATAGTAGCCAGTAAGTACCCCAGGTCACAAGGTGATAGGCGTTTGTGTTAATAACAATTATTTATTCATCGGAGTTTCCAGTAAGCGCCCTTGGTCATGAGGTGATAGGCGCTTGTGTTATTTTAATAATTATTTATTGAACAGAGTGGCCAGTCAGCGCCCCGTGTCATTGGATGATAGGCGCTTGTGTTATTAAAAATTATTTATTTAACAGAGTGGCCAGTAAGCGCCCCGGGTCATAAGGTGATAGGCGCTAGTGTTATTTTAATAATTATTTATATAACAGAGTGGCCAGCAAGCGCCCTGGGTCTTTGGGTGATAGGCCCTTGTGTTGTTGGACCTTATTTGAATTTTGCGCTTTACGTTCGGTTTTATTTATTTCAGATCTAGTGATTTTCCACGTCAGAGAGGTGTTGTCCTAGAGAATTCCTAATTTTGGCTGGAACTGCATTTAACGCTGTTGTAATCACCTGACAAGAATGTGATCCAAAGACTAAGACTAGGGCTTGGCCAGGCAAGCCTTACATCGATACCAGGGCCTGGGCAGGTTTTAATATCATTGTCATTGTCTTTGTGGTTGGCCTTGTGTTACTTGCTGTGATAGTGGTATGCCATATCAAAACTTTATTTTATGTGTATTTACATCCGTATACTCGAGAATTAATGATTTGAGGCACCGTTGATTCTTACTGTTCCGACAGCACGGTATGCATTACACCTCTGACCCAGGCACCGTTTTCTTTACTCTCAGATGGCACGGTAGCATTACACCATACTGACGAGTCTGACGTTGCTGCGTGCCTGGTCGAATGGGGGGTAAAGTTCTCTGCCACCCCCGATAATCCCATCATCTCCCTAATCTATCTGCTAATGGACTGGGATGAGACTGGGACGTGTGGGGTCCTATACAAGAGGATGAGAGCTTTCGCCTTACCCCTTAATGTGTTTGTCCTCTTCGTGTAATGGACGATTGTGGATGCAATGCTGAGTGATTCCTCCGCAAAGTAGGGAAAATAAGCGAAATGTTGCTTGGCCCCTAGCCTAGACGTCTTGATTATGTCCAAGACACGAATGGAAACCCTATGCTACATTTTTTGGATGTTCTCCATCTTGATCAAGGCCAACGACTGGACCTTAAATGCTGATCCCAAAGCTAAGAGCATAACGAGCTTCCAAGACAAGGACTTAAGTTCCAGCTTCTCCAAGGGGTGCCACTTTCGAAGCGTTGCCAGGACCGAAAGACTTCCCACGTCTTCGCATACCTAAGAGTTGATGGTCTGCTTCTAAAGACGCCCCTGAAAAAACGGTTAAAAAGGTCTGATATATCCTGATTTTGCAGGTTGATAAGAGAGATGGTCGCTCTCAGTGCACTTAGCGTTCCGTATGATGCCCCTTCTCGAAATTTCGCAGTCAATCAGTCCAGAACTGCCTTAGTCCCTGTCACCAGAGGGTTAAGTTTCTTGCGTTCGCAATAAGACCACCAGAATCTTAGGGCAGAGTCATATTGCTTCCAAGTGTTGTCCGAAATTGAACCTATCATGATAGTGATGGTCTCTGGCTCGAGACCTTTGTTCGTATAGGTTTTCCGAAGACAACAGTGGTCACCAGGGAAAGGCTCCTGTTCAACGGATGGTAGATCTTCCTGCAAGGAGACAACAAAAGGTTATGGGATGGATCCCAATTCCCAACGAATCGTCTCTGAGATTTGCAGACGTCTAGAAGCTTGCGAAGGCTAATCTGGTACGACTATAATTCTCTGACCTCCCTCTTTTCTGATCTTTTTAAGTACTCGAGGAATCAGAGAAAAAGGTGGGAAAGCAAACCAGAAAAAGGGAGCCCAGGATATCGTAAAGGCATTGATGGCTAAGGCCCCGGGATCTCTACCCCACGGACAATATATTGGGTATTTTGTGTTTATACGTGAGGCAAACAAATCTATCTCTTGGGTGCCTAATACATCGCAAATATCGCTGAATGGCTGATCCACTAATTCCCATTTCGTATCCACGTTCATAATTCTGGAATGCTCTTCTGCAATGTTCTCCTTGGAGGCGACGGATTCCGCGAACACCCAGAAGCCACTGCCAATGCACCATTCCCAAAGTTTCTTTGCCAACAAATGCAGCTTACGATGCTTGGTACCACCCATCTTATTGATGTGAGCCAACGCTATAACGTTGTCTATTCTAAGGAGAATCTGTCTGTCTCTTGAATCCGTGGCAAACACCTGGAGATCTAAAAAAGCCGCCTTTACCTCGAGCCAGTTTATATGCTCCTTTCTCTTCTCCAAGGACCAGATACTCTGTGCCATTCTATCAGCACGAATGGCTCCTCAACCTAGACCAGGTGCATCCGAAACGATCTCCATATTAGGTGAAATCTCTGATTTTGTTAGATGCAGTCGGCAAATGGGCTCGCCACCAAGCCAGCTCCTGGATCGAGCCTTCCGACACCCTGACGGCTATCTTGCCTGAGAAATCTGGTCTTGATAAACACCGCTGCTTTAATGTCTCCAATTCCTTGTGATAAGGCCATCTATGTACGCTACTGCTGGACACGCTGAGACTAGAATTACTATCAAACTTTCCAGTGAGTGGAACGAAACTACTGTTCTTCCCAACTGCTCATCGACCAGATTTTCAAGCTTGCGCTTCTTATCCTGCGTAACGAGATCAGCAGACGGGATGAGTCTAAAACCACTCCCAGGAAATTAGTCTGCCTCGAGGGAATCAAAGCGCTCTTGCGGGCGTTGATCAGGAATCCCAGAGACTCAACAAGAGCTGTTAGTTCGATGCAGTTGACCTCGCAGTCCTTCGCTGATTTCCCAAATATTAAGAAATCATCTAAATAAGCGATGATTCTAATCCCCCTACTCCTAAACCTAAACAAAACTGGACGAATAATCTTTGTAAACACATAGGGAGCCGAAGACAAACCGAAAGGCAGTGCATTAAATTGATACAAATTCCTCTGAAACGAGAACCTTAAGTACTTTTCACAGCTAGGATGGATGGGGACTTGTAAGTATGCATCCTTTAAATCCACCCTACACATGAAATCCCCCCGATCTAAAAGGTTCAAGGCTGATCTAAGGTCCTCAATCTTAAAGTGCTCCTTCACTACGAAAAAGTTCAGACTTTTTAGGTTTAATACGAATCCAAACGAGCCTTCTTGTTTGGGGACCAGAAAAAAGGGTGACAAGAACTGATTATTCGATGGCTCGCTTACCTCTTCCAACGTCCCTAAGTCTAATAGCCTGAGAACTTCTTTACTCAACTTGGCCATTTCCACTGCATTGAAAATACACGGTCCCGTTTGCTTCGATTGGACAGGTTCTAGCCAGAAGTCTAGCTTATAGCCCCTTATCGCTTGTAGAATGCTTCGGTCCGACGTAATCGCAAGCCAAGCATTGCTAAAATGAACTAATCTAGCGGATAGCATTATCTCAGCTTCTAATTCCTGATCCTAGGGGGCTGCATTGATGGTATGTCCTCTTGGTGGGCTGAGCTCCGTGCTTGTGGGGTGAATGCTGACGAGAGGTAAATTTGCGGTTGTAAGGTGAAGAGCCCCCGCTCCTCGCCTTCTCTTGGTTGAGGGGGCACGACAGTTTACCGAGTTCTGGTGGGTTGGCTTCAGCGGAGCTTTAGGTTTAGGCTTCAAGTTCTTGGACACCTTCTCCATTGCCCTGGCCCCCTCGATCAGTGCCTTCAGGTCATTACCGAAGAGCAAGAAAGTTGACTCTACCAACCTCAAGGCCCTCTGAATCTTGAGGTCAAACCCTCCGATCAAGAATAGCTTCCTTTCCTGGTTTAGCTGGTAGAACAGCTCTGCAAACAGCTTAGAGGGATTTGACAGATCCTTTAACACGGCCGTTCTGTCAACGGGAATCTCTGCATCATTAATGATCCGGTTGAGAGCCGAGGCAGATGCTGAAAGGGCTGCACCTGCTATACCTTGAAAATCCTTGAGGTGGTTATCCTTACTGCGCACCTAACATGCAGCTCCGCCACGATCTCTGGGTTAAGCGACAGTGTCTCTAAATCAACGCAGCCCTTGATCAGGGTGCTCTTAAGCAGACTCTCCTTAACCTCCTTTCCCAAAAGTCCCCCTCTTGCCAAGCCGTAAGCCTTGAGTTTAACTCACTTTTAAGGGTAAGGTCGAGGATCTTTTGATCCTTAGGGTATTTACCCAGAACTAAGCTTGCCTCCCCACCTGAAAAAAAATGTCTAAATTCTATGTAGAATTACTTCTGTGAAACTTTCAGGAAAGCCATATGGCATTACACATGGTTTTACATATGGCATTACATAAAGGGTTTTAGCTTGGTAATGCCATATGTAATTCCATATGAAAAAACAGATGGAATTACTAATTGGAAAAAGAAAAAATTTCTACCATCTAGAAATAGCTGCAAAATACCATAATTAGTTATTTGCAGTTCCCAATATATGTTATCATCGGGATGATAACTCCAAAACGAAGGGGTTCAACTGATTTTACTTCTATAGAAAAAAATTTCATTTCTTCATTTTTTTTTTTTTATTCCTGAAATATAACTTGAATCCTCTTGTTTTCGAGTTATCATCCAGATGGTAACACTAATTATGTACAGTAAATGACGCATTACAGTATTCTGCAGTTATTTCTAGATGACAACATTTTTTCCTTCTTCCAATTTGTAATTCTATGTGTTTTTTTAAATGGAATTACATATGGCATTACCAAGCTAAAACCTCGCTCTTATGTAATGCCATACGTTAAACCATATGTAATGCCACATGGCTTTCCTGAAGGTATTACAGAAGTAATCACACATGGAATTCCGTCTTTCTTTTTCAGGTGAGTCATCCTTTGATAGTTTATCACCATCTGACCCATTGTCCTCCTTCTGCGTCTCTTCCAGATCTTCCTCCTTGCGAGTCCCTCTCTCCCCCTCGACGTCCTTACCATCGGATGTTGACTTGCTTCGTCCACCTCCTTGCAACGCTAACACATCTGTACGGAGGCAAGCTCATGGTTAGCGTGGAGGAAATCAGATAATGGGTAAGGGATTAAAAGGATAACCTTAACGATACCCTCACAGCAATCACGCCTGACTCTAGCTCAGAACAGCTAGAGCTCGTGCGTAAACCCAGCGTTTACTTAAAAACGCGGGAAATTAAATATAAGGTGGGTTAAAGCAACAACGGATCAAGCTACTACACTAGAGCTCGCACGTGCCCACCACACTACTATGTGCACACGTGCATTACACGTGACGGTGAATTTGGTGAAAACATGTAAAAACAATCATGGGAGACGAAGAATCGAGAACGAAAAGGTTTCTTACCCTCAAACTGGAGCTGTTCGTCATCCTCAACCTGAAACTCACCCTTCTGGTCCTCACAATCATGGTAAAGGATGCGGCCCTCGAGCTCAGCGAGAGCTGCCACAGCACATTGCGCCCAGCTACCAGAGTCTCCCTTGCTGCCATCAGCGTTGGGTTAGGCGGATTCAATATCGGAACTTTCTCCCTAGATCGTATATATAGCTATACGATCTAGGGAGAATGTTCCATCGAGCACACAGCACAGCAGTGAAGGGGCATTGCCACAGACACGCGGAAATTAAAAATTGTAATATTAATAACACAAGTGCCTATCACCCAATGACCCGGGGCGCTAACTGGCCTCTCTATTAAATAATAAAGTATTAATTATTAACACAAGCGCCTATCACCCGATGACCCGGGGTGCTATAACTGGCCTCTCTATTCAATAATAAAGTATTAATTATTAACACAAGCGCCTATCACCCAATGACCCAGGGCGCTAACTGGCCACTCTGTGAAATAATAAAATATTAATTAATAGCACAAGCGCCTATTACCCAATGACCTGGGGCGCTCACTGGTCGCTTTATTAAACGATATATATTGTCGATTAATAACACAAGCGCCTGTCACCCAATGACCCAGGGTGCTTACTTGCCACTGTGTAAATTAATAAAAGGTTAATTAATAACCCAAGGGCCTATCACCAAGTGACCCTGGGCGCTTACTGGTCACTTTATTAAACGATATATTTTATTAATTTATAGCACAACCGCCTATCACCCAATGACCCAGGGCGCTAATTGGCCACTCTGTGAAATAATAAAATATTAATCAACTAGCGGCCCCCCTCTCGGCTTTGCCCGAGACTTACTAAATGGAACACCGTAGTGTGTTGACATGTTATGTGAAATGTTTTTAGTTGAAAATTGTACACATAGGGGTAAATGACCCAATTACTGCGCACTGAAATTTTTGATTGTACTAAATTTCTCATTTCTCAATGTTTTTCGATAAAAATTGAACCAGTTTCACTTACTCTTTATCTGCAGCATCTTGTGCGATTAAAACGACAAACATTTTTATGTTAAGTAACTTTTTTTTTAAATAATTGTTTTAGTGCTGATATCACTTGCTGGTATTACTGCGCATGGTTATAAAATTAGCACCAGTCGCTGCGCCCCCACATACTGCGAGGGTATGTCCCATAAGGTTTTAATGCTGAAGCCGTAGACCCAATTGCTGCGTACCAATTACTACGCACGACTACAAAGTTTTGTAGGTTAGATTCGTTTAGAGTCACTCAGTTAAACAATTACAAATGTCATGATGTAAAGTATGATTCGGGATTGAACGTTATTAATGTCCGTACGTGTCACAATATCCAAGCACCCAAATTTTTCAGTGTGTTTTTCTTATTTTTAGTTACCGTTGAGTGCGCTGTAGTTGGTGCCTGCGCAGTAATTGGGTCATTTGCCCCTACTCCTGACACTTATGAGAACAAAAATCTTATTAAAAACGTATTTATTCGCAATCGATACAGCTTATTTGGTAAAATAATAAACTGTAAAAATTAAAAAAAAATGTAATTATGCTAAAAAGTACAGTGCGCTCCTTATGTCATAAAATGGTTGTTGGCCATAAAGAGCTATCGATTTGCAGTTTCTCCCGTATGATTTACGAAAAGGACTATTTTTTAAAGCTGTTAAGATTTTAAGCTCCCAAAAAATATGTATTAAAAAAACTTTTTTTTCTCTTATCTCACAACTTTATTACCAGAGCAACAAAGTCCTGGCGCTTAATCTTTACAATTTTTATTGCCTCAAAAACATAAATATATTTTCTACTTATTTAAAAACTTAATTTAGATCTTTAAAGCATTGAGAAATTACTGTCAGGGTACAATAAAAAGCTGATTTTCCACGTAATGAATTCGTTATTTGTCGATTTTGATGCTGCTGTTCCAATCTCGATAAATTTTCTGCGTTGGTTTCTTGACGCCTGAAATAGTATTTATTAGATACATTGGAAGTTTTTCTTCCAATTCACTCTCTTGTGACTTTTGTCATGCTTAAGACTTGTGACCCCTAAAGGCTGTTTTCTGTCAACTTTGTTAAGTTCAAATATATTTGTTGGCAAGCCCTAGACTGATCAGGAAAAAAATTATAAAGTCCGCGAATCTTTGGAGCTAGTTGTAGAGATCTTTCCCAACGTCTCCCAGTATAACGTCGAAGACGTTGGTGTCTAAAGCACCTTTTTTTTGCATAGACTCAGTTGTTTTGGGTGATCTAAGATGGGGAGATTGGTTCTTGATGCTTGCCCGTTGGAGACTGTCCCGTTGGAGACTGTCCCGTTGGTTTAAGTTTTTGATTCCCCTTATAGCTGTTAGGTTTGGCCAGCGCAGACCTTGGAGAGGATCGGTTATTCCTGGTTGAATGCTTAGAGTCGAGAGGGTATAATATAGGGTCGTTGGACAGCGGGATTTCCAGCTTTGCGAAAAACAACTCCGCTCGTGATGACTGCCAGCGAATGACTGACTTGGTTTGATACTTAGTGGCCGTCTTTAGTTGATATAGTCTTTAAGTCGCAAAATCGCTTCCGGAAATGGTAGTGTATTTGTTCGCAAGGTAGTTTAAACTTAGGTGGTCCTTAAAAGAACCGATGAGATTGATGGTTAAGTAGGGAACGTGAATATTTCTAATGGCCCTAAAAAGGGCCAGTGGTGAAACTTCCAGCTATTCCTTATCATTATATTCCTGATGATGAAGAGCTGGCTGCGGGTGGCTTGACTCTTACCCGCGAAGTCTCTATGTATGGAAATTAACTGTAATGTAGGAAGGTATGCTGCTGACCAAAAAATATCTCGTCTTGGAGTCGTTCCCCGGATAAGCAACCGCTCAGCGTTAGTCGAGAAAAAGTGGGTATGCCGTTGGGGATACGATCGCTGAGAAGGGAGCCGTTGTGGCTGCTTGTGCTCCTCAGGGCTGTCTTACCTGGTTTACATTTGTAGCCCAAAATTTTCTGACGGTACCAGGGGGGATGGTGGTACGAACTTAGGAACTGATAACTGTAAAGTGTTGAAGAAGGTTGTGCTCTGGCTATATTCGTCTCCTGGTATTCCTCTGGAGACTTTATTGAGTAGAATAATTTTTTGTTGGTCACACTCGTCAATCCTTGAGATTTAGAGTAGAAGTAGACCTGGGTCACTTGCCCTTCAGAGAAGAGTGTCATCGGTAACCAGGTTTCCCAGCTGCACGTCTATTATTTACATTGTCGATGCAGTCCGATAAACTGCCAGGAAACACCTGGTGGAGATTTGGTGACTACCCGGCGTATTATAACTACACACTTATTTAATTCTGTTGTAGATAGCCTCGATTTTATGTCGACGCCACCGGGCGGATCCTACTGAACTGAAGTGAAAAGCTGGCGTATTTTTGCAAAACTTTGAGCTTATTTATTGCTATTGTTATTAAATTTTTTAAGATAAATACTATACGAAAACCATCTAGGAAGTGTCACGAATCAGTGTAAAAAATTTCAGCTAAATCGGTTCAGTACTTTTCGCGGTTAGCGATTACAACGGTTTTAATGACTTTGCTTTATATATTAGTGAGATAGCACAAGCGCCTATTACCCCATGACCCGGGGCGCAAACTGGATACACTATAATATGATAAAATATTAATTATTAACACAAGCGCCTATCACCCGATGACCTGGGGCGCTCACTGGTCGCTTTATCAAACGATATATATTATTGATTAATAACACAAGCGCCTGTCACCCAATAACCCAGGGTGCTTACTTCCTACTGTGTAAATTAATAAAAGGTTATTTAATAACCCAAGGGCCTATCACCAAGTGACCCGGGAAGCTTACTAGTAGCTTAATAAACGATACATACTATTAATTTATAGCACAAGCACCTGTCACCTTATGACCCAGGGCACTTACTGGCCTCTCTATTAAATAATAAAATATTATTTAACAGCACAATAAGCACCAATCACCTGATGACCGTTGTGCTATCAATTAATAATATATATCGTTTAATAAAGCGACCAGTAAGCGCCCCAGGTCATCGAGTGATAGGCGCTGGTGCTATTAATTAATACTTTGTTATTTTATCAAGCGAACAGTAATCGCCGCGGGATATCGGGTGATAGGCGCCTCCGTTAATAATTAATACTTTATTATTTAATAGAGAGGCCAGTAAGCGCCCCGGGTTACTAGGTGATAGGCGTTTGTGTTAATAAATAATATTTTATTATTTAATAGAGTGGCCAGTAAGCACCCTGGATCATCGGGTGATATGGGCGCTTGTGCTATTAATTATTACTATATTATTTAATTAAGCGACCAGTAAGCGCCCCGGGATATTGGGTGATAGGCGCTTGCGTTAATAATTAATACTTTATTATTTAATAGAGAGGCCACTTAGTGCCTTGGGTTATTGGGTGATAGGCACTTGTGTTATTAATATCACAATTTTTAATTTCCTCGTGTCTGTGGCAATGCTTCTTTACTGCTGTGCTGTCTGCTTGACGGAATATTCTCCCTAGATTGTATAGCTATATATACTTTAACATCGGTGTATCCACATTAATTTTTTTTCCTTTTGCTTCAAATCTTTCCGTGCCGATTTTAAAATACAAAACGCAGGGGCCAATGTGCATCTGCAAAGAGGTGAATCACCTACAAGAATGCTCGTAGCTAAGGTACTACGACCATGCATGACTCACTTACATGCACGCTGGCCTACGCTGACCGGAAATACAAAATAAAATATTTTTCTACAACCATAGATATAAAAGTTTAACTGGGAACAGTTAAACTGAAATATTAAATTCAGATATAATGTTAGATGAACATAAGGTGGAACATTAGGATAGCTTAGAATTAATGCATAGAAATAAGCGAAAATATTATTACAAGCCAGAATCATCACAAACAACCAGTACGTACTACATCACTAGCAAACAACTACATTACATATTAACTATAACAAATTTGGTACACAACTTTAGTAACCTTCAAAGAACTATCCGATTTTTACCATTCAAGTTATCAAACTCATAATTTACAGAGTAACCATTTTTTTCATCGAATTAATAATTTAATAAACATACTGCAATAGTCTAATTTGTAATCTAGTTGATTGCTAACACTTTTCCCCGAATGTAAAGGAAAAACGGAAAATAACCCTTTCCTTTTTCTTGACTTGGAGAGAGAGTCCATATGCCTGCCTCCAATAGGGGTAACAGAGTCCTGATTCCCCAGGGTACCACGAGACGACTCCCTCTCCAACTACTAGCAGCAGAAAAACATGTTTACCACAATTATACCAAAATTCCGCATTATTTTTGTAACATTATAAACATTCAAACTACCGGTAAAACAAATTATGTTAACTCACAACAAGCAGAGCACTAGTATTCTAACAACTGCTATTCTTATTATCATTATTATGATTATTATTATTATTATAATTATTATTATTATTATTATTACTATTGTTATTACTATTATTATAAATACCACCGCTAATTATAAGTTAGTACGGCCGCAGCCACCGTTTTGGCGCTTAAGTAGTAGTATTAACTAACAACTCACCGATCGTTTGTTCACCCTAGCATCAACCGAATTGTTAAGCGATTTTCACTGCTCTTTTTGCAATGAACTTAGCTGAACGAAAAACCAATGTGTAGCATTAGTAAATATTAACAATACCTGGTCGTAATGTTAAGATTAAAATATATTGAAATTCTGTCAACTTTTGAAGTTAAAGAGAAAGGAAGGGCATGAGTAAGTGAATCACCTTCCCTTCTCTTGACGCACAGAGGAGAACAAGCCGGATGTGGGATGTGCCAATTTCTGAGTGGCTAAACTAGAGCAGTTCTAGCCAATTAGATTTTCGGCTATTGTCTTTTCTTCAAAATTTTACCCCTGCAAGTTTTCCTGCGTTTTTCGAGCTAGCGCGTGACAGAGGTCCGCTTCTCGCAACAAAAAGGCCCGTAGGCCCAGAGGAAAATCAGTTTGCAGTTCGTAGTTCAGAGTTTGACTCGACTCGACTCGGCTCGAAGATAGCCCTTCAAAGTGGACTGAGTAGTAAGAGTCCGCCTCTGCTACAACCCAGTCTACTGCGAAGCGAGGTAAATCAATTCAGATCGGCACGCGAAATTCGACGATACCCTTCGAAGTAGACTGAGTAGTGAGAGCCCGACTCTGCTACAACCCAGTCTTCTGTGAAGCGAGGACACAGTCGAATTTCGCTACCACCCTCGAACGATCAACTAGTTGCCAGAGTCCGTCTCTACTGCCACTTGGTCTACTTCGAGAGCGACTTACATCCACGCTGGTTCAACGTCTGTATAGCAACTTTCACGTTTAAATAAAAGTTAGTGACCACATATCATATTCTTTCTTTTGACCAAGTGTTTCCTTTTGCACGAATACCATTACTCGCCCTAGTATTGGTACCCGCGGATCACCGGGAAGTATAAAGTGTTTTGTTTGCGCGAACGCCATATTAATACCCGCGGATCACCGGGAAGTATAAAGTGTTCTTGTTTGCGCGAATGCCATATTAATACCCGTGGATTACCGGGAAGTATAAAGTGTTTTGTTTGCGCGAATGCCATGTTAATACCCGCGGATCACCGGGAAGTATAAAGTGTTTTGTTTGCGCGAATGCCATGTTAATACCCGCGGATCACCGGGAAGTATAAAGTGTTTGTTTGCGCGAATGCCATATTAATACCCGCGGATCACCGGGAAGTATAAAGTGTTTTTCGCGAACGCCACTACTCGCCACAGTATTGGCACCCTTCGGTCACCGGTAATAGCAAATTAATCTCCAGTATAAAGTGTTTTTCGCGAACGCCATTACTTGCCACAGTATTGGCACCCTTCGGTCACCGGTAATAGCAAATTAGCCACGGACAATCCGTTGCCCTCCGTGTTAATAATACTATCAGAACAACAACGAACGATCGAGTTAAGGCAAATGCCTACCGTGATATTAGTGTGTGAAGGTCAAATTACGTACGATATCCTTACTCGTGACGGTGTTAACTGTTTTTAGATCGTGAACGAGGTATACACCGCTCTTGACAAAAGAAAGCCGCGAGCAAGTGCATCGGAATATTGCACAGCAGTCAGTCTTAGTCGCGTGAAAGCAATTGTACCCCTTTTTGAGTATAACGCGTCTTTAAGCTGAATTACCCTTATAACCCCGCGTCCCACCTACGCGCCCAGTGTGAATCCCGAGCATTGAGCGAAAGCTTAGGCTCAAATAATACGTTGCGCCGACGTAACAATACGATCTAGGGAAGAACTTCCGATATCGAATCCGTTTAACCCAACGCTGGCTGCCATTGATACAATGCTCCCAACGATGTAGCTTCTCCAGGCGCTAGAAAATGAATGAAGAAGGCATAGTAGTAAAAGGGTAGCTGACCAGGGCGGGGTGAGGCCAGTGTTGGTTGATGAAGATAGTATTCTGCATTTTTATTACTAGGATTTATATATAGCTACAGATCCTAGTGAGGAAAATGCAAAAGCTGAATAGGAGGGGGGAGGAGGCCAGTGGTTCTCCCTAAATGTGACTGGCAAACTTGTGGGAAATTCTAATTGTCAATGTGGTGCAAGACGCAAATACCCAGATAACTCGACACAATTACATGCACAATAACTTGATAAACTAATCCCAAGATATTTAACCTAATAACCCAATGGGCCAATAAGCAGTCTCATGAGTGTGAATAAATAGTAAAATTTATTAATTAACAAAGCAAGCGCCAATCCCCACAAGACCCAAGGCACTTACTGGTTGCTTTAATTATTTGTGATTAATAAAATAATACCGCAAGCGCCTATCCCCACACAACCGGGGGAGCTTACTGGTCGCTTACTTAATTTACTATAAATAAAATAATAACGCTAGCGCCTATCCCCACACAACCGGGGGAGCTTACTGGTCGCTTACTTAATTTACTATAAATAAAATAATAACGCAAGCGCCTATCCCCACACAACCAGGGGCACTTACTGGTCGCTTACTTAATTTACTATAAATAAAATAATAACGCAAGCACCTACCCCCACACAACCAGGGGAGCGTAATTTTAATTGCCTATCTAGTACGACAAAGATCTTTTTAAATGGCGCTCTTGTAATTCCTTGATAATTTATTATTCAATAGTAGCCAGTAAGCGCCCCGGGTCATTGGGTGATAGGCGGTTGTTTTAAAGAAAATCATTTATTTAACAGAGTGGCCAGTTAGCGCCCCGGGTCATTGGGTGATAGGCGCTTGTGTTATAATGTTACCGCGTGTCTTTGGCAATGCCCCTTCACTGCTGTGCTGTCTGCTTGACGGAACATTCTCCCTAGATTGTATAGCTATATATACGATCTAGGGAAAAAGTTCCGATATTGAATCCGCCTAACCCAACGCTGGGCGATGCCTTTTTTTTAGCTCGGTCAGTTTTAGTTAGCTCTCAATTTTGTGGCGTCACCTGGGTAGTAGAAGAGGTACTACCAGCAAATATCTTCAAACAAGGAAACGAAGTATAATTTCCACTCGGGGCTCGGCCTCGGGGCCCAAGCTCCAAGGACCAGGTCATAACACATCCGGAGTTCGTACTTCAACCCTTAACTAAGCATACTCGCATCGAAGTAAATCTGTATGTCTACGTTCACGTGCGATGTACTTGCGCGCGCGACGTTCTGTATCCGCATAGTTGTTAGTTAAGCCGGCTAATGGTAGTTTTTATTATTCTAAAGTATTGATAAATGAAGAAAAAGTTCATATATTCATATACACATGCATTAAAAGTCATTTGTATGTTGTAAGTCAGTCACTTATTAAACACTAACAAGATGCAAATGGATCCAATAGCAGTTCAGCTTATACAAATTCTTGAAAAAACAGTCTCTCCAGGTTATTTGTTATTTAAATCATTTAACATGCTTATGATACTGTACGGCTTTTAGAAAAAATATTCTTTATTGTGCTCGTATTCCTTGGAACAAAATGTTTTAATCGATTGCATAGGATTTTTTTACAGTTGATGGACCATCAAAGCCTTAACAATAATTCAAAAAATTTTGCAGATTATTTATAGGTTTAGAAGGGTATCTTAATTACAAAATGTCTGTGGGATATTAAAAGCATATTGATTTTTTACTCCCGCTTCAGATTTATTGGAAATGTTCGTTCAAGTATAAACGTTTCTTAATAATGAGCTACAGTTGTAATATTCCAGATGGTCAGTGCACTATAACAGACAAAAAATCTATTTTTGTATCTATTTCAAGTTTTTTGTACCA
Organism: Copidosoma floridanum; assembly: GCF_036245765.1. NCBI lineage: Eukaryota > Metazoa > Arthropoda > Insecta > Hymenoptera > Encyrtidae > Copidosoma > Copidosoma floridanum. Next base: position 3,734,793 of record NW_028321905.1, on the reverse strand, counting down.
TTAAACAATATTTAGTATCAACAAAATAAATTACAGTAGAGCCATTCATTAATTGTGCATGAATATATTTATACTTTTTTAATTAATAATATAATAAAAAACCTGTCATGTACTGTATATCAGATTATGTTGGTAATTGTGTATCAGTGTAATAATCAAATTTTAATGAAATTAAACATCTATACGACTAAGAAGGATGCGAACTTTGTGTGAGGCAATTTTTGGAAATCCAGCTCAAAAGTTTAACTCAGCTGTGTTACTTTTTTTTATGTGTAATACGTAATTTCTTAGAACTTTAAGAATTATGCTGGTATGTAAGGCAGTATTTTTTATTAAATTGTTACATTTTAAATGCTCGCAGCAACATACTTCGTTATTTCAAATGCTTTGGCATTCTTCTGTATGTAAGTATTTTATATATTTCGAAAGCATTGAAAATCATATTTCACACCATTCTGTTATGTCAGTAAGTATATAAGTGATTTGATTTATAAGGGGATTAGTTGATTGCGTTCACAGCATAGACAATTTGTGATTTCTTAGATAATTAAATACATATTTGGAAATTGTACAATTTATCTTTTGTACAGAGTAAAATTCAAATAGCTGTTTATCAGAGTAAAATATAATGAATGCTATCAGAAAAAAAGTGTGAGTTTCACTGTTGTATTACATGAGAATGCCACATATAAGTCATTCTACCTAAAACGGTGAATATTCCGTGATCCACTTAATTACAACGTTGCCCCACACATGAAAGATTATCGATGTGAAATAGTTTTATAATAATCAAGGAATGTTTTATGCTGAAGGCACGGAATTCAGGTCGTAAAACATTCCTTTAGTTGAAGATGCGATAAAGGAGCTGCATTAGCGTTATGGGCTTGTGGCTTACTCGAAAATTTAAAGTTTTGTTACCTTATCTAGAAATGCGGATTTTGCAATTTTTTCTATGGCATAAAATCTCAAAGTTATTTACATAAATAAAATTTTTATGCATTTAAGAGACCCTACAAAATTGAATCGAAGACTTAAATGGTATTGAAGTTGTGCGACCGAAATCTGATAAATTAAAAATTTCAACGGGAAATGCTTTGACAAATACTTGTAATTCAATTTTGGCGTTCTAATTAAAACGTTTTGCATTATACGAGGGTCGGCAATGTTGCAGAAATTTTTTTACCATTTTTCTAACCCAATGAGCCAACACTTCAGGCTCGCAATTTTATAAATTCAGTCTCCCAAAAAAAACCAAGAGCCCGTAACGCTAAGAAATGTCATGTAAGTTTTTGAAGCGTTTGATCAACTATTTGGAAGGTTATGAGTTGAAATATAGCTGGTTTGTACGCAAGATAAGCGCAAGGGCGATGCTTTATTTTTTATGTAGTCCGTCAGAGTATCAATTTTTAGACGTATTCGTAAGAGCCCGTAACGTTTTTTTTTTTTTTTTTTTTTTTTTTTTTTTTTTTTTTTTTTTTTTTTTTTTTTTTTTTTTGAAAGCCTGTAACGCTATCCGGTAATAATACAAAACGCATTGTATCTTCGTTAAATTATCAAGTGTGGTAGTGAATTGAACAATTGTCCATGATAAATAAATTACATAAATGTGAGATTAAAGGAAAATTTTTATGTAGAGCGCCTACATTTCAGTTGTAATGAGATTTTCTGAAAGTCCAAAACACTACTATTTTTGAAAAATAAAACAAGAAAATCGTCGTAAACATTTGTTTTGGACAATTAGAGCGGGGCTTAAAAAATTTTAGCTTGTTTTGGTCACAGACAATAAGGTAAAAATACTAGCTACTGGCCACTTAGTAGCAGTTATCAAAACAACATCGTATATTTTAAACAACTTTTAAAATTTTAACTTTGGTTAGGTATAAATTGATAGCTATGAATCTATTTCAAACTATACGATAAATAGAAGTCTTATATCCGACCGTAGACAATAATTATTTATAATTACTAAGGGGCTTGGACCCCTGCGTGCTCCGCACGCCAACCTCCCAAACTTTTTTGATTAAACATATTTCTAATAATTACTTAATCTAAATCGAATGATTAAATTTTTAAAATCAATCTGAGCTCAAACCAATAAAACGACTTCGATTAACCAGCGCTTGTCTACTTAATCTCATATGTACATTTAAATGTACCGCCTTTCGTCCCTCACGACTAATCAGATCACGGCGTATTTTGTCGACAGTCACGTGACACTCATTCTTTTAAGATAGGATCTGAGTATGTCAGATGCTTTAGTATATGGCCATTGAAAAAAAAGGTTGCTTTAGTGGCTCAAATTTTGGAGCCAGTAACTGACCACCTCATGCTAAACCCGTATATAATTTGAGGTGGCTGGCTACTAGTGCTTGTCAAAAGTAAGGTTATGTACCCACTTTATGTATAAGTGATCTAGTTCTTAGCCACCATTTTTTCAAAAATTTTTTTTAAAGTCTTGAACTGAAAAAACTAACTTAATTGCTCATTAAAATGAATTATTGATAAGTATTTACAGTAATGTTATCCTGTCACGGATTAGTATTAATGTTAATTCTTATAATTCGTGAAACGTTGTCGGTGGCCAGGTACTGGTCGTGGCCAGTAACTAGTGCCTTAACCTTACAAAAAATATATCCGTACAGTTAAATTCAATTTTAAGGTAATCCTTTACTCCAAAAATGTGATTATTTGTAATTGAAGTATGTTGAATAATAATGTTAGAAACATTACCTGTAGAATACAATCACAACATTTGCACGAAATTATAAAGAATTAAAAACAGTATTTATTTTGGCTACTGCATAGATTTACTAAAAATATAGAATAAAAGATAAAAATGGCAATACATTAAAGATGGCACAGGCAACTTTTTTTATTTTTGAATATTAGTTTTATAGACATACAAAATACAATATCAGTTTTTGAATACATCAATTTATTGTATGATGATTTTCTAATCGAAGAAACTGTTCCTTTTTTTAAATATTTAGCCTATGCTTGCTATGTTAAGTGGTGAAACTTTGAAGCCTTGTGTATTCGTTTCGGCATCTCTGGCTACTCTACAATTTTAATACTTGATTGATAGTAGATAAAAAAGTATATTAGTATGTTTAAAATTTCAAAACCATTCTTTGGCTCTTAATTTTATCAACTACTATCTTGAGCGTTTGTCCATTCTGGTCCTTTAAATATGCCAGTTCCCATAGAATGACTTATGTACAAGTTACATGTACAGAAAGATCAGAAAAAAACTTTATGTTTTGAAGGAAATATTAGTAACTTATTACAAAATTCATTGCTTTACTTTTGTTGAACAACAGTTTTTTTTTTTCGTTTTTGAGACAATTGATCTGGTACACTTTAAAAAAAACTTTCTGCCATGTTTTAAAGTTTTTTACTGCCTCATTATTCAACAAAATTTTAACTTTCTGAGTCATGAAAATCGAAAGAGGCCGCCCAAGTATTGTGGATAGGGGGGAGCTCAAACTAAAATTTATTGAATTATTTAGACATAAAAAAGCAGTAATGTATGAAACAATATTTATCATCATTATTAGTAATAAACTTATTGTAAACTTACTTATGAGTATGTATATACATATTAACTATATCATACATTATTATTATTCTCGTGAACATTTCAAATGATTTTTTACATGCAATCAATCGGGGTCTATATTGGATCAGAAAAAATAATCTAATGAAAATTATGATGCATTAAAAAACTATATATTATTATTAAATTTCCAATACAAGTGGATAATGACAATCATATTATATTTGTTGTGTCAATGCAAATATGGTTCGCCTTTCTACGGTTTTCAATATGAATTCTCTTATTAATGGATAGTGATTTACGTTTCGTGCTCTTGACTTATGTACACATAAAATAATAAGATGAGTCAAGCGATCTTGTAACACTGTCAATCTTAGATCAGAAAAAATTCTTTTCAAAACACTAAAAGATCGCTCTGATGCTGCGGACGTGGCTGGCACTGTTAAAATTAGTATAATCAATAATTTAACTTGATCTAACATTAAATGCACAGTATCTGATTCATTTTTTTAAATTTTAACAATATCACGTAACGATAGTTCGTTGTGTTTTTTTTCAAATACAGATTTTGTATTAGTTTCCAACCTTACTGATGAAAGTTCGTCTGATAAAAGTTTATTTTTCAATGATGGACGGCAAAAATAAAAGCTGTGTCTTTAATTCCTTTACATTAAAATCAATAGCATAGACTCCTTACTCATTTTTCAATTCATCGGTAGTAGTATACTGTTACCCTTTGGCAGATTTCAAGATCATGTTTTATAACTTCACTAAATTATTGAAGCTATTTAACAAAATCTTTGTTCTAACTCAGCAATAAGTACATCGATAACTTCATAAAAAATTTGGCGCTTTTAGGTCTTTACTGTCAATTCTGCTGGTTCTGATGGTGTATCTGTGTATTCATACTTAAGAACTTTTTTTTTTCTCTCAGTCTTTGGACTATCCAGATCTGTTTTAGAAAAAATGTATGTTCATATAAGTATGAATTTATTTTTAAAACTTAGTGTGTGAACGTATATTATTTATTATATAAAAATAAATAAGCTTAACATTGCTAATAATTTATGTATAAGTTTTAAGATACTTAACAAGAAAGAAATTAATTAAATCAAAATTAAAAATGTTTTCCAAATTTAGTCTTAAATTATTTTAATGTTTTAATTTCTTATTAAACGTAAACGTAATTGTTGTAACTAAAATTGATTTACCAAATAATTCTTTTTTTTAAGAAACATAAAAAATGAACTTTAATTATAAAAAATACATATGTTTAAAGGTTAAAGTAAAAAGTACACAGGGGTGTATTGGGATTCCAAAAGGTCACGTGACTCTCGCAGTAAATATAGTCACTTGAGGGAAAAATAACACAGGCCTTAAGGGTGCAATTCTATTTTTATTTTTTTTACACGTTCAACGATTTTAATACGATAAAAGCCTTTCAATAACATATTTTTGAGGAGATGACAATACCTTAACTATTTCTTTCCTACTCAATTAGTCTTTTGCAGCTGAAAATTTTCCTTTGAAAGGGTGAAAACGCACATTTCTGACGCATTTCTGACACATCTGACGTTGTAGAAAGTCTTAAGGTGCGGTCACATGGAGTACGCAATCCATATACGGAACCCTTTTGAGCCCATGCGAGTGAGAGAGAGATCTCTTCCGTGCTACTTCCGTGCATCTCTCTCTCACTCTCATGGGCTTAAGTGATTTCGTATTTATGTCCAGCTATTTATGTCCACGCATGCGCAGCTCCAGCGCTGCCTACCGCTGTGGCGCTGCCAGTACTGCCGGAAGATTCAAATATTCACGAGAATCTAAGTTGAATCTAAAGTCTTCCACCGAGTGAACTAAAATCTAATGATCCGGGGGAAAGCTAGTTGATAATTTATTAATGGTCAATTCATTAATGATTCCTTGCAAAAATATTTTTATTGCTTACCAACAATATAGATTTTTGTGGTTCTTATAGTAAATGAATTTATTCGTCACACGCACTTTAAAATTAAGAAGACCATAGAAAGAGAAAGAAATACTCTCGTAGTGCTCTGAGAGCAGTTGCTCGAAAATGCTGTATTATTATTAGCACGCTAAAATTTATTAAGATGTCTTATAAATCTATAGACAGTGTATTGCAGACATAGGCGCATTCTGAAATTTATTTTCTTATGCATGAATTAATGAAACAAGCAAGCAAGAATGGATCAAATCAGTTAGTTTCATGGGGAAATAAAGGTACAAAGTGTGCTTATATGTATCAATTCATTTGATCAATAAGAGTTCGCAAATAATCTAATATTTCTTTGATATTCATCTTGAAAACTGGGGGAGCTGTGCCCTTTATTACTTGGGGAGGCTCAAGCCCTCCCTGCCCCCCCCCCCCGCTTGGGATGCCCCTGAAAATCGACCAACAAAACTTATATATTTTGTCAAAAAAAAAAAACTAGCTTGGCATTGCGACCAAAGTTTGGATTTGTAAACAGTGGAATGGCAGAAGTACGTGAAAAATAATTGAAAAATGTCTACTTTGATTGTTTTTAAAATATTGAACTTGATATTCAGAAATTTTTATCTTATTCTATATGCACCTAATTCAGGTGGCGCTGCTGAGTGAGAGAAATTTGCCTTCACTGAGATCGCCATAATGCACAAAGCCTTATTGGAAAATTTTTTAATCAATTAAAAAAAGACTAATGAAAGTAAATCAAACAATGAATTAGTGATTTGAGTGTATACTATGCTAGTGTATTGTAACAAATTTTGTTTAACGCTGTCACGTATTCTACGAGATTGGAAAAAATAACAACATGGATTGCGACTGTGTCAACACAACATATATAAGTGTCTATCCTATCAATTCTAATGCTAGCCCTTATTGTGTATAGCTTAAGAAGTGTAAGTACAGCTTGTATTCGTCTATTTGTCACAACACAGTATTCAATAAACATAAATATTAATTGCAGGTTAGTTTAACTTTTACATTTTCTTACTATATTTTCATGGAATTACTTGTGTCTTTTAAGCTTGACACAAGTGAATGCATGTAAAGGCACTTATTTATATACGTTGGGTTGACACAGTCACAATCAATACTTACATGCAAAAATTGACATTTTTTTGCCAAAAGTCAGTTTTTGTAATAAATTTCATACTATTTACATGTATGTGTCACAAAAACTGTCGATAAAAATCGTGTAAGTATTATTATGTAAGATTACACTATCTCTAAAAAATCACTAAACATAAAGCAAAAAAATAATAGTACTCAAGAAAAGAATTGATGTTTAGACCAGTGGTAAGCCCTCGATAAGCAATCTTATTAACTCGAACCTAACCCAATACAAAGTTTCGGTTAACAAATACATGATATATGAGAATTCGACAGATAAAATAAAGGAGTTTATGGAAGCACCTATACATCGTGCACATCCATGGGTGTGTTAGTCGCTACCCGATCGGAAAGCTTAAGAGGGCTTCATGTTGGGCCTACATTGGTTACCCAGTTACCTATGTAGGTCCAACCAGGGCAAATACATAGAGGTAGATGGCGCAGTGTAATGGGGCATTATGCGGGGCCAATATTGGCATCCCAATTAACCTATAAAGGACAGGACAGGGTTAGAAAAATGAAGAGAGGTATGAAAATAAAATTTAATAATTAATGTAGGGTACGCATATAAGTCTAATTCGTAATGTCATTCATTAGCATAATTTATTTGCAAATTACTCTCATTAGTAAATACTCCCACTTCATTGATTATTCCACGCTTCAAAATTTTATTTACTCTCGAACTCTTTTTAAATTTAACAATAATAAACGCTATTCTTTGTCATCCTTAATAATTTATTAAAATAATGAAACTTGAGTAAATCTTCGTATTTAATACTTAATATCAGTAATTACTGCTCTACTTTTTAATACACACATATAATCTGCAATATACACAGTTATACAGCTATTCTCAAATGCACACACACGCGCGCGCGCGCGCGCGCGTGTGTGTGTGTGTGTACCTCTCCGCTCTTGAATCTTTCGATGCGTACAAGGAAAAGCTAGGTAGACGATAACTTTCTTGTCCCCAGTTAGCGCCCACGTAGTGCCCCATTACAATCCTAGCTTGGTACCATCTAGGTAACTCACATAGGCCCCAGCTAACTAGCGTGGGAGACCTGCTAACTTTCCGATCGGGTACTTGTCCAAAAATCTCCCACTCACCCATGAGTGGGTGCCCATCTTTGGTCTACGACTATCAGGTGAAATTTCACCGCAGATCTGAAATAAGTACCTCATGCTAAAAGCTTACCTAAGATCTCAGCTGATATTTCTTGAAAAGTGTTCCTACTCAAAAAAAAATCAAAAATCAATATTACACTATTTAAAGTTTCTATGTTGGTATGACCATTAGGATTTTATATCAAAAATATATCTTTAATAAGGCCATACGTCAATTTATTAAAAATTAGATAAATTTCTTCAATTCTCAGGTGTTCTCTCAGATAAGATGTGAAAATAGATTTTACCTGACAATTTAAGAAGTTTATTTATTTTTCAAAAAATAAAAAAGAAATACTTTTTAACTGTGTTTTTCGATGTATCATCCAAATAATAACATCACCGAGGCAACCTTGAATTTTGCAAATTTTTTTTTTTTTTTTAAATATTTTTTAACAAATCTCAGCTGAGATCTTAAGTGAGTTTTTGGCATAAGATAGTTACCTGAGATTTCACCTGTTATCGTCAACAGGGTGATTTTTTTTTGATTGCCTGGAACTCTGTTTTCTGATAAATTCTTTGTAAATAATACATGAAAAGTACTTCATTATTTGCGTTGCTACATGTGATATTTGCATAGTTACATGATACATAACTACATGCAAGATAGTATACATACTGAAAACCAATGTCGACAGTGGTAACATCAAGAATCTCGTATTTATATTATCTTGCATGTAGTTATTAACAAAAAAAACTTCAAGTAACAGACTGAATATTTTGAAATCTTTGAAACACAAATAGAGTGCAGTATTTTTCTTAACTTCTAGGCCCTTAAGTTAGTAGCGTTGAAGTTTCTAGTTTATGTGCTTGACTTGTGGATAAATTTTTGTTTTTGATCCATCTGTCAAATTATTACTCAAATTATCTTAGAAAATTTAAATAGACGAAAATTGGTGTGTCGTCGCCGTCGAAGCAGTGGGTACAGGTAACCTTTAAACAAGGTGTAACTCAATTCTTGTTGGCCGACCGTCGGAGATATTCAAGAAAGTACCAAAGAATAGAATATATGACGCGTTAGTTTTACTAAGTCGCCACTTCTTGGTGACTGCAAATGAGTTAAAAACTAGCCCTCCCTTTTACTACCTCGTCCCTGGACTCGGTTGGAGGGAGCCGTGGCGTACGGACGATAAGGTATTAAGTGTCCGTGTCGTTGTGCATTTCTTGTCTCTGGTGTAGGTTCGTTATCGTGGACGCGTGCACCAGGTGTTCTGAGAGAGCTAAGGAGTGTGAGAAGTATCAGGGCATGGAAGCAAAGTGGCTCTGTGGCTGGAAAAGTGAGTAAAAGGTGGGTCACAGAAAGTGAGGTTAGATTTTCGTACGTGTTGTGGCTTGCATGCTAAAGAAGTATTGTTGCCAAAGGTCAAGGAGTCTTTCGTGGATAGCATGTCTAACACAGCCAGCACAGCAAGCGACCGTCGCTCGCTGAGAAATAGCACATCGAACCTAACGACTAAGAAAAAGGATAAGCTGATAGAGGGAGGAAGAGAGAAGGAGGAAGATATGTCGAAGTTGGGCAAGAAGGATGTGTTCAAGCAATCAAGGTTGGATAGCAAAATCAAACGTACAACATTCACGATAACTGACCAGGAAAAAGAAAAAGAAAAAGTAAAGAATGGTAAGGGAAACGAGGAGCTTTTGGCAGAAATAAAGGAAGAGATAGAAAACCATAACACTAAAAGGTCCGAGTGTAAAAAGGTCGAGGAGAGTTGCAAGGAGGAAATAAATAAGGTTAAGCAAGAATGGTTCAAAATAGAAAAGAAGGCATTGGACCTGGATGAAAAAGAGATGCAGCTAAATACTCGTCTCGAAAAAATGGAAAGAAGGTTAACAGCGTGGAATCAGGAAGAGAAGAATGGCTATAGCTTGAGAGCTGAATCAGAGGCAGCTAGCAATAGAACAAAAAACAGAGGCTCTGCGTGGAGTCTAAACATCAGGTACAGCTATGTGAGCCTCATTGACAGAGATGTGATTAGGATGAAAATAATGCAGATGAACAACGAGACAGTACAACGTAGTCATCAAAGGATCACGACAAAGCGAGGTTAATACAACAAACTTTAGAGTATGGGTAGAGAAATTTTTTATTAAAAAGATGGGTGTGAGCGTGAATGTTGCAAGCGTGCATATGAGAGAAGCAGTGATTGTTGCATGATTGGGTTATTTGGATGATAAAAATTCTGAAAAATAAGTATAAACTAAGTGGTACAGACATATACATATGCAGGAAACGATCTGTCTTTCGAAGAAAGAAAAAAGCAAGAGGCGATAGTTGAGTGGGTAAAAGAAAAGGAAGGGAGTGGTTACGACGTCAAAGTGGGGCAGAGAAAAGTCAGAGTGGGTAAATTTTTGAGAAGATGGGAAGTTTTGAGAATCATGAGTAATGGTGAGTTAAATAAATTGTTTAGTGATGATACAAGTGAATCAAGTGAGGCAGGCATAGTTGGAGTTTTGTAAAGTAAAGTGTGTCAATAAAAAAACCGTGTAAAAAAAGACAATAACAAAGAGGCGGATAGAAATGATGTAGGGGAGGGAGACGTCTTTCAAATGTTTCAATGAGCCAAGAACTGGGGAATAGAAAAGTTGTAAATTGGCAAAGTAAAAAAAGAAAAATGTTGTTTTGGAATGTAGCAAAATTGTGGAATAAGGATTGTGATTTTCGGAGGTATCTAGAGTGCATGGACTTCATGAGTCTTTCTGAAACATGGCTGAAGTTGGAAGGTTGAGATTTAATCAAAAATAAATTACCGGACTGTTGTGTTCGAGAGGCTGTAGCCGCTGTCATAAAACACACAAAAGGTAGATTTTTAATTGCTGTAAAAAAAGACTGGATAGGAGTAGAAAGTGGATTGCATAAATAAGTTTAATAAGTTTTGAATCTTAGATGAGTAGTAAGGCAGGTTATAGAAATGCAATAGTTACACCTGGAAGAGTTTTGACTAAAAAAAATTGTATTTTCAAAAGTGATTGATAAGTTATCAGCATGAAAAATAAAAAAATGTGTTTTTAAAAACACATATCTTTTTGCTGACTCTTAAAAAGGTATGATCAACATTAATGTTATTTTAAGCCAAATTTTTGACACATTTTTTTCTTATGTAGACTGTGATAAAATCTTCTATGTACAAACTGTTTTTTCCAGTAGAATGATAAGCCCATTCTTTCCTGTAGAAATTTTTTCTAAAACAATGTACGTCATTCATCTTTTTACTCAAAAAGCTTGTGTTTCACAATTAAATATCGTACACATTCTCTGGCTACAGCTGTCCGATTAATCTCGCTGTCAGCTGTTTATAAATTTGTCATGAAATAATCACATTTACTAATTTTATGATAACTATAATTACATTAACCTTAAACAACAAAAGCGAAACTACTGTAGCATACACGAAACGATTTCTCTGATCGTGTGTAGAGTATGTATATACAAGCAATTGTAGCCAACTTGCATTAGTTACACAATATTTGTAAAACCGCCTGAACAGCATATCTATTTGTTTCAAGCATAACAAATTTTACTCGCAGCCCGCTTCATGGTAAGAATATTTGCAGGCTGAAACTGAAACTAAAGAAATCTTCATTCTAGCATTTCAAGATATAAATACCCCACTTACAATGTCAAAATAGTTTATACATTATTTATTTATCAGCTTGTTGGCCCAGAAAAAGTACTTGGTTCACATAAAATAACACACTTATATGTGTTTTACACATGTGTTACACTATATTTAATGTCTTTTTACATCATACCATTTAAACAACTTGCACACTTCACTCACACCTTAATCGCTAGACGCATACTTATTCAAGATCCACTTCACACTATGTCTTTTGTCTACCCAATCTAGACATACTTTACAATTGTTAATTATATGTTTCCAAGTTCCTGCCTCTCTTTTACATAATACATATAGCCTTTCCTCTGCATTCAACCAGTATTTATTACATGCTTCCATATTCCCGCATCTAATTTTTGCCACAATGCTTATCTCCGAATCCTTCTTACAACAACCTAAATATTTCGGTAAACCAACGCACATAATTTCCGTACATCTTTTACTGTACATTGAGTTACAACATTTCGCTCTATTTCTACTTTTTCAACATTTTGCATTCTTTGTTTTGATTCCTCAATTATATTTCTACTACTGCATAGCGTCAAGTTCAGAGCGAGGGTAGTAAGACCTAACGCATTATAAAAAATTCTTCTCTCCACACTGTTACAGGTCTGTCTCTTCTAACCTACCCTTTTCAATCCAACACAATTTTAAAAGCCTATCCTCTTTTAGTTTATTAATTTTTCTCAAATTTTAACGCTCTTATCCTCTACGCATTCCACAGTTTCGACGCATCTATCTCATTCCCAACGATGTACCTCGGTGTGTAAAAATCCAGTTTCAAGACCCATCTGTAATAATCTTATTGAATTTTTTCTAAATCCTTTCTCTCTTCCCACCCCCAAAACTCTGCCCCATAAGACATAACTCCTACGACTAGATAGTTAAACAACATTCTCCTCCTTTAAAAGTCATTTTTACATTTTCTGTCTCCTAATCCCAATGTTTTTTTAAGCCACTACCACCCCTTCTTTTATCAGTTCCTGCTTGTGCTCTTTATAGTTTGCCTCCCTATTAAAGATAAAGCCTAAATATTTGAAAGTCTACTTCCTCGATCTCTTTATTTTTAAATATCCACTTCTCCCTTCCACTGTTCCAAGGCTCCCAGATTTTCGGGAGTTCGCCACATGCACAGTGCCCAGTTACCCTCTCCTCTCTCAATTAGACTGAGTGGGGAGCTCCCTCTATACCTCTACTTTCACTTAAGCCCCGCCCACTTCCTACAACTTAAATACGAGTTCTTATACATTGCAGGTATGAGCGCCGATGGTCGAGTGGACTAAACCTTTTGTCCCTGTCGGGCTAACTAGCCAGGTTATCGATTCTCGCCGATGTTACATTTTTTTTTCTTACATGTTTGTTAAAAACTACTATTTACCTATCAACCAATGTTTAGAAATAATTATTTTTTTTACATACACCACAGTTAGTATAAGTACTTTACATTATGAATCATTCTTGTGAATGTTGCTCATTCAAGTCCAATACAATTCTTTAAATTACTTTTTATAAGATAAGTAATAGTAAAATTAGTTAAAAAATCAAAAAATCTAGAAAATATATTTTACATGTTTAGAGTTCTTTATTTCCAGTAACTATGGAAGATAATACCTGAAGACTTTTCCTTTTTTTTTACTGACGTAATCATTTTCTGCCATAAATAATTTGATGCATTATTTAAAAACTACAGAATTACTTTTTTTTAGAAAGTTATTATAAAAAGGTAATTTAATTATACTTTATTACACGTATACGCTCTCTCTCTGTAGTTTCTCCGGGCTTGAGACCAGCTTATTAAATTTGGTTACATTACGCGCGCGTTTTTTCATTTAGTTTTATGTTGAATAAATAAAAACAAAGTATTTGGCGAATTTATTACACAAGTCCAATTTTCTCGTTTAAAATAAAATTGAAACATTTTAGTTGTGCTTTTTTCTTACATATTGTCGAACTTTATCAAATGATTTTATCGAATCCATAGTCGACAGAGTCGATAATGCAACTATTGCAAAATAATTTCTAAAATTTAGAACCAATTATTATCTTACAAAATATTGGTTAACTACCAATTTTTAAAGATATTAATGGAAATATGAGCAGACAATTTATTGGCTTATGAAAAAAAAAACATGTCAGTTTGTTGAAGAATAAAAAGCTCGTATATTTACGAGATTGATGAAAATAATATAGTTTTCGTCACTGGTGCGTATACCTTGCGGATGCGTACTAATAGCGAACGATATTTTTTATTTACTGTGGGTACAATAAATATCCAAATGTGAGAACGCTTGTGGTAGAAAATTTTTTTTTTAAGTATATTTTTACAAAATTTTGCGTACATATTTACGGATTATTAACTTGTAATAAAAAATTGAGGTCGGATAATTATTGACAACATTCTACTGAGTTCTCTCGCCCTTTTTATTTCTCATGATAAGGTTATAACCATCAATAATTACAGTTTTACAAATTTTTTAGTTTTTTTAATTATTCCACTGAATTTCACTAAATTTTATTGCAAACGCCTGTTTTTTTAATGATTTTATCAGGACAATACTCAATTGACAAAACCGTTAGGGGAGAGAGTTTTACCACATTTACAAGCATTGATAGAAAAATGTTTTTTAGTTGTCAGTGATGTTGAAGTTGTAAAAAACAAGCAAGGGTAATAATACGTTTATATGCTTATTATTCGATATTAAGGTAATGCAGTACAAGAGGTATTAACTTCTTAAATTCTGTAGTTTTTGAATAATACATTAAATAATTTATGGCAGAAAATGATTATGTCAGTAAAAAAAAAGGAAAAGTCGTCAGGTATTTCTTCCATAGTTACTGGAAATAAAGAACTCTAAACATGCAAAATACATTTTCTAGATTTTTTAATTTTTTAACTAATTTTACTATTACTTTTCTTATAAAAAGTAATTTAAAGAATTGTATTGGACTTTAATGAGCAACATTCACAAGAATGATTCATAATGTAAAGTACTTATACTAACTGTGGTGTATGTAAAAAAATTAATTTTTTGTAAAAATTGGTTAATAGATAAATAGTAATTTTTAACAAACATGTAAGAAAAAAAAAAAAATATAACTTTGGCGAGAATCGATAACCTGGCTAGTTAGCCCGACAGGAACAAAATGTTTAGTCCACTCGACCATCGGCGCTCGTACCTGCAATGTATAAGAACTCGTATTTAAGGTGGCTCCAGTGGCCTCAATGCTACAGTTATAAATAACCCAACCGAGGTTAATAAAATTAAGTTATATTTTTTGAATTCCCATCTTTCTATTCGTATAAAAAAAAATTAAGGTTGACGATGAAAATTGTAAGAAATCATGCTTACAAAATCGCAGTTTTAAGACGGGTTTGATAGAAAATGCAAGCTTAAACGATATACAACCTATTGCTGCACTTATATAAATAACCCGTAAGGTGTAAAAAATATACTATCTTGTATATATTATTACGCAGTTTTCGATGACATGAGAAAAGTGTCTTGTTATCGAACAAAATCTTTAAATAATCGGAGACTAAGTATACAGTTGCGAGTGCAAGTCAGCTCTGAGCTGACTGCATTCTGCAGAGTACATATATATAGGTATAACTACTCTTGAACTTAGGAGCGTACCGTAACAGTTCATCAATTAGGGCACCATAAAACTTTTTTGTTTTTTTATATTAACTCACTAAAGTAACAGATAAAATGCAGAATATGGCTTACAACAGTCTCTACGATAATTTTATACCATATTTTAAAGAAAATAATGATTAATTTTTAGTCTCCCCATTTTGATACGGCACTAGGCGCTGGAGCCACTTTAAGTTGCAGGAAGTGGGTGGAGCTTAAGGTAAGTATAGGTATAGAGGGAGCTCCCCACTCGGTCTACTTAAGAGAGGAAAGGGTGACTGCGCACTGCGCATGCGGCGAACTCCTGAAAATCTGAGAGCCTTGCACTGTTCCTACCTTTATCGAACACCTTTTTTTTCTGTGCTTAGTATTAAACTCCTTTTCTCTTGAAATATCTTTAGAGTTCCTAACATCGCCTCTCCGTTAAATGCCACGAGGACTAGATCATTGGCATACGCCAATGACTTAATCCAAACACCACTTATAGCCATGCCTCCTTTAATTTTAATCTTCAATTTGTTTTCCAATGATGCTATATACAGACAGAACAAAATCGGGTTCAAAACACAACTCTGCCTTAAGCCTTTTGTACTCCAAACCTTGTCCCTAACCTTGACTAGCATGGCCGTTTCCTTTTATGGCTCTTTAACTGTCTCTACTGAATAATTGCTTATGCCTGCTTTCTCTAAAATAATTCAGAGTTTGTTACGGTGTTTGTTAAACGTGCCGTTCTGCTCCCAATTGTTTCCATGATTTCTTGAGGTTTTGTGCATAAGCACACGATCAGTAAGAGCTAATTTAGGAGTGAGAATAAAAACTCCAAAGTCAGGTGTTTGTTTGAGCAACGTTTGTTTCAGAGTTTGTCTCTTTTCCACTGTGTCAAAAGCTGCTTTCAAGTTCTCGAAGCACGTCTGGATTTTAAATTTTTTAGCTTTCGCTGATTGTATAGAATTATTCAGGATGTAGATACTATCCATTGTAGACCTATCCTTCCTGAAACCAGCTCGTCTCTCTGGCAGAGTTTTTCTTGCCTCCACCTTCTTCAACAATTTTATTCTCAGCACATTTATATAAAACTTATACAGTGTACATAATAGCGAGATGCCTCTAAAGTTTTTTCTGAGATTACCGTCCCCTTTTGTGTGTAGTAGAACCACTACTGTGACTTTCCAGTCTTCTTGGACGCCCTAACCTTTCC
Source organism: Copidosoma floridanum (assembly GCF_036245765.1). Lineage (NCBI taxonomy): Eukaryota > Metazoa > Arthropoda > Insecta > Hymenoptera > Encyrtidae > Copidosoma > Copidosoma floridanum. Next base: position 3,718,511 of record NW_028321905.1, on the reverse strand, counting down.
AGACCTTTTCCAACAGCAGAACAAGTCTGTTAAAAAGCTCCTGACCATAATCTATTTAGACTTTATTTGTGATGCCATCGAGATTCGCAGCTTTTTTCTTTTTCAGAGACTTTATTGCATTCAATACTTCAAGAGCTGATAACTCTGCTGAAGCAGATATCAGTTCTTCAACCTATTTTTTTTCGCCTACTTTTTTTGTACAACTGTCGTCAATGAGTTTCCTGTATGTTCTGTTTTACTCATGCTTCTTTTTTTCCGCGTCCTAAAAACTTCCACACGTCCTTTTCAAGCCTAATACTTCTAAGCTGTGCTGACTCTAATTCTTTCCCAGTTGTTTCCTTTTCCACGCATAATCTTCTCCAGCCTCTTCTCTCCTTAAGATATTAATCTTTACTTTCTTAATTCTTTCTCCACTTATAGTATGCTGTTTTTACTGTTCTTTTTCACCTTACAGTCCCTGTCCGACCATTTCCTCCCACCTAATCTTTTCTTATCTTAATTTCCTTTCCAACCAGTGACCTATCAACGACATATATAATACTGCTCCAGGTTGTCTCAATCGTACCTGTTTTTACCCACCTATCTAATAAACACGTTTCTTTTGCTGTATTTTTAAACCCTACCGTATCTTCTAACAATCATGAAGAGACTAGTTTTTATTATCTTCTAAACTTTTAGGCACTTGTTCTACTTCATGCTTAACTGTAACTACTAGAGAAAGAGGCACGTGATCGGAGTCTATTAAACCTAATACTTTAAACCTTTTAGCTCATTTTCTACCAACTTTATCTACTACTATATAGCTGATTACCATACGCATTTTACTTTCTACCTATGTACATGGGTACTACCCCCCGCATTTCCTTTCTCCCAACCGTTTAAAATAAACCACACTGAATTTTCAAATATCTCGACCATTTGCCTACCTTCATTGCTGATTGTAAGATTTTTACTTTTTTTTTTTGATATCTCCCCCTTTCCCCAAACAAACTTAGCAAAATTACCTGTCCGGATGTTGACCCCCCCCCCCGTACAATTACCACTTGGTCCTCGCTAAACTCTCGATTCTCTATATAATTTAAAAGTTCTCTCCAATCACCGGGATTGTACACCAAATACACATTTACAAATTTATTTGCTACCACAAAGTTACTAATGACTACATTATTTTCTACTCAAATTTTAAAGCTACTGATAATCGACAGCCAATTTTTCTTCATCCCAATCAAAAAGTCTCCTTTTGCTCTACCTTTCTTATTTTTTTTTGCATCTATCGCTTTCCAAGTAAATATGCTAGAGAGTCTCTTTTCAAGACCATCCTAACTTTTACCCTCTAACCACGTTTCACACAAACTTACAAAGTCATACGCCTCAACAAAGTTCCAAAAGTCTTTGTCCTTATTTAAAATCCCCGCACAGTTCCAAAATAAAAACTTCCTTTCACTCCCAAAATTATTGTTGATACATAGCCTACCTTCCTTTCCGTAAGCTTTCTCTGGGTGCTAGCAAAAAAGGTCCTCTTTGCTTGCTGTAAAGACTCCGGTGCTGCCGCTGCTGCTCCTCTGCTCCTGGAACCTGTTGGGGCTCTTTCGCAGACAGCTGATTTGCCTCGCCGCTTATATCATATCATTTCTTGCCCTACATTTTATCCGCTGCCTCCTTGCCTAGCCATTCCATTATATAAAAATCCAATTCGATAATCTCCTCCTATGCAGACAATCGAATCTCGAAAATCTCGAACTCCATCTTGTAATGTAGAAATAAGGTTCCTTTGCTGAACTTTACTACTTTAACCGAATAGATGAATAGCTGGTAGCGAAAAATTTACAGAGGCGCTGATTCATTATACATACACGGTTGCTGAACGTCAGATGATAATCAGCTGATACTAACCTCCATTTTGGTATGATATTCACCTGATATCTACCTGATTTTTACATGCATAGGATTATCACCTGATATGCAATTGGTAATATGATATGATATGCAATCAGCTGATTGTCAAGTATAAAAAATATGAGTATCATGTGAAAGTCATATGAATATCGGGTGAACTCTGATCGGCAAATGTCAAGCAAAGCTCACCTTATGTTCAAATGATATTCACATGATATTCACCTGATTTTTACCCGACAATCAGCTGGTTTTCATCAATTATATATCAGGCCATTATCGCCTGAAAATCATGTGATTATCATGTAAAAATCAGGTAGATATCACGTAAATATCATGCCAAAATGTTAGGTAATTATCATCTGATTATCATCTGGCGCTCAACAACCAGGTATACTTAAGAATCTAATTTGATACTTCTTATAATGCACACTATCAAATGATCGAATATCGTACTGAACTGTGGGAAAGTAATCGCTCATTGACTAATCAATCAATATATAGTTTGGTACTAACGCAAAATAGCTAATGAAACTTATATAAAAGAAACAAGAGAGTTCGGATTAAGCGCTGGTAGGAGACGCACGTGAGTACAAGCTGCGGAGCAATTGTACATGAGAAAATAATAGGAACTGCAGAACAAAAGGTCTAGGACATAAGGGAAAAAGAAACAACACAAAATACGAGTAAGAGAGAAGCGGAAGGCACAGCAACAGAAAAGATATCAGAATAACGAGACTCGAAGTCACAGAACGAGTTAACCTACAATAAAGAGGTTAGGATTCTCCACAGCAAGCATGGAAGACGACGAGAAGAAGAGCACAAGGAGCACGACTAACACACGTACAGGCAATGTGCCCAGCAAGACCGGGACGATCGTTAAAACAACAGCGGTGCAACAGACGATTCTCGAAGCAGGTTTTAGCAAGACAAAGACAAAAATAAGGAGCATGAGAAAAGCCTGGAGGAGGAGTCACAACCACGCTGGGTGGAGAGACTAGAGAAAAGCATTGGAGAAAGATTGGAAAAGTTAGAAAGGACGACGACGCAGAAACTAGATGACACACTAGAAGGGATCAGAGCAGAATGGAGGGAGAGGGAAGGAGCATGGGAGGAAGAGAAAGAAGAGTGGAGGGCAGAAAAAGGGGAGTTGGTAAAAAGAATCAGGACTTAAGAGATAGAGAGCGACAAGAGAAAGAGAGAGAAGACGTTGAATGTCATCATTAAGGGACAGCAGTTTGAGGAGAAGAATTTGACAGAAGAAGTGGTTGACTTCTTAGATCGCACAGCGAGGCGCAGGGTGGTAGTCCAAACAGCGTTCATACTAAGGGGTAGAAAAGGTCAGAAGACAGGAGACAGAGTCCTAGTGAAGCTGAACAGCATAGAAGACAAAATAGAAATCATAAAGAACAAGAGGAATCTAGACAAAGGAGTATACATAGACGATGATCTAACAGAAAGAGAGAGAGAGAGAGAGAGAGAGTGAGAGAGATTCAAAACACATAAGAGATGTAGCAAGGGAGAAGAGAGACGAAGGTCTCAAGACAAAGGTTGGTTACATGAAATGCTGTTTAGGAGACAAGTGGTTCAGATGGGATGAAGGAGCCGGTTGTCTGAGAGCAGGAGAAATAGAGTCAGAGAAGAGAACATAGGACATAGGGGAAGAGGAAGGAGAAAGGTCAGGGTGTGTTTCTGGAATGTGGCTGGCTTTAGCAAATAAAGACAATGATTTTTGGAGATATATAGAGGAGTTGGACGTGGTGGGGCTAACAGAAACTTGGATGGAAGCAAAGAAGTGGAGCAAACTGAAGAGCAAGCTAAGCAGGAACTTTGAATGGTGGCATACAGAAGCAATCAGAGAGCATAAGAAAGGGAGGGCGAGCGGTGGCATGTTATACGGGGTAAAAAAAATAAGTCTGGTGAAAAGTGAAATCTGGGAATTTGTAGGAAGTAAAGTGCTAAGTTGGACAAGGACAGTGGACAGTGAAAAGTGGAAAATAATATTAGTGTACAGCCAGGGGGTGAAAGAATCGATGAGAACACTAGAAAAGGATAAATGGGAACCAGGACGAAAGCTTCTGATCGGAGGTGACTGGAACGCGAGGACAGGCAGCCTGGGGGGCCCGCTGGATCCAGAAGGTGAGGCCATAATCAGGAAAGCAAAATACAGTGTAGTGAATAGTGAAGAAAAGACCCTGGTGAATGAATTGGAAGAGAGAGAATGGGCAACAATGAAGGGGACAGAAGAGACTGGAGACTATACATGTATAGGGGAGAGTGGCCGCAGCACGATTGACTACATTATAACTAACCCAGAGGGGGGGGAGAAACTTAAGAAGCTTACAGTAGGAATAAGAGCCGACTCTGATCACCTTCCGCTGGTTGCAGAAATAAGGACATGTCAGCCAATGGAGGAGGTGGCAAAGGAGGGGGACTCAACGTCAGGTAGGGTTGTGAAGGAGAGGTTATGGAATGAAGAGCTTACAGAGACCTATCATAAGAAGTGTAAAAACTGGAAGGCACAAGAAAGTAACAATGACAATAGGATGCAAGAAATATTGGATAAGGTCAAACAAGCCATATCCAAAGTAAATAGGGTGGTGAAACAGGTGGCATTAGGGAAAAGACCATGGCATGACAAAGAGTGGGACCAGCAGAAGAGAATGCTGAAAAAAACCTTGAGGGACTGGAGAAAAGGTGAGCTGAGCTAAGAAGAATACAGGATAAGAAAGAGAGAATATAGGAGTTGGTGCGCAGAAAAAAAAGCAATATATAAGGCAGAAGAGTTGAACAAGATCAGACAGATAAAGACAGAAAAGGAGGCATGGCAGTACATAAACAAATACAGAAGAGAGCGACAGGAGGTATGCAGAGAGATCGATTTAAATACTTCGAAGGTACACTTTGCCAGAAGGTTGAGAAGCAAAGAGAGAAGAACGACAAAGAAACTAGTAGATAAGGGAGAAACAAGAATTGGAGGATCCGTGACAGAGGAACCTTTTACGAGGGAAGAAGTAATTAAGACGATAAGAAATTTAAATAATAGAAAGGCACCCGGGGAAGACGAAACAGAAAATGAGGCGTGGAGCAAGATGCCAGTGACAATAGGGGAGGCTTTCTTTGAGTTGTTACAAAACATATGGAAGGAAGGAAACATGCCGGCACGATGAAAGACAGGCCTCATATTCCCGATATTTAAGAAAGGAGAAAAAGAGAGAGTAGAAAACTACAGAGGGATCACGCTAGTAGACACAGCCTACCAAATTTACGCAGGGCTGCTCAATGACAGGTTGATAAAAGAAGTTGATCATAAGCTGCAAGAGAGCCAGTTTGGCTTTAGAAAAGGAAGAGGAGTGACAGATGCGATTTATATATTCAACCACGCAGCAGACGTGAGACTAAGTAAGAAAGGAGGCAAGAAGTACGCCTGCTTTGCAGACTTAGAAGAAGTGTTTGATAGCCTAAACAGGAGCAAATTAAAAGAAAGTCTAGAAAGATTAAGCAACAACAAGGTGCTAAATAAGAGAGTTCTGGAAATATATGAAGAAAAATGCTGCAAAGTTAAAGTGGGAAACGAGATCTCAGATGAGTTCTGGACGGTAAAGGGTGTTAGACAAGGATGCCCAATAAGCCCAACGCTGCTCAATATACATACATACATACATACATACATACATACATACATACATACATACATACATACATACATATATATATATATATATATATATATATATATATATATATATATATATATATATATATATATATATATATATATATATATAGCAGATCTAGAAGAGTTTCTAGAAAGCAAAAGAGTAGGAGGTATAGTCATAGGTAAAAAAAAGTTAGAACAATAATATACGCAGATGACAGTGCTACTGGCAGAAGACGAGAAGAGCATGAGAGACATGCTGAAGCAGTTCAGGATATATACATGGATTAAGGCTCTAACAGTAAGCATTGAAAAGACAAAAATAATGGTGTTTGAGAAATCCAAGAGAAAAGCAAGTAGAATATGAAAGTGGAATCATGAACAGATAGAGGAAGTGGGAGAATTTAAATACTTAGGCTATGTCTTACAAAAGAATGGCAAGGCAGTCAAACATCTGAGAGAGAGAAAGAAAAAGGCAATGGTAGCTATAAAAAAGACCTGAAGCATTGGAAAGAGAATCTTTAGAGAAGACCTAGGAAGAACATACAGGATGTATGATGCATTGGTAGAGAGTACAGAACTATTTGGAGCAGAGATATGGGGCTGCAAAGAGGAAGACGCTATGGAGGGGCCCAAAAGGAAATATGCAAAGTGGATTTTAAGGTTGGATGGGAACACGCCCAACTACACATTACAGGAGGAGACAAAACAAAGGAGCTGCAGAGGCAAACCAACAGTGAGAGCAGTAAGGTACGAAGAGAAAGCAAGAAGTTCAGAAAAACAACTAGTAAAAGAATGTATCAAAGAGTAGGGTCACACACGCAAGCAGTATACTGGGTGAAACTGAGGAGAGAAACGCTGGAGAGGACTCTGAGAGGCAACGAAGATGTAGAAGAGCTTAGAAGAAAAGGCAAACTGTGCATACAGGTAGAAAGTAACCTTGAAGCTGAAAAAGAGACACAGAGAAGGAAAAAGATAGAGGAGTCGAGATACAATACATTCTATAAAGAGTTACTAACGGAAGCAAAAGACATGCCCGAATATGCAAGGTCGCACCTAGAGTCAAAAGATAAAATAATGATTGCAAGGTTTAGATGTGGAAATGAGGTAAGAAACAGACAGCACTGGATGAGAGAGAGAGAGAGAAAATCAATGCAGGTTATGTGACAAGGAGGCAGAGTCAATACAGCACGTAGTACAGTATTGAGAAAAATACAAGTCTGGCTATACAGTCAAAGAAGCACTAGATGACAAGGGAAGAGGCCTTCTGATTCCTAAAGAAATAGAGAGGAGGAGAAGACAGGCGTTAGGGAGTACTACACAAGATAAGAAAGTTCAGCCCAGCGAGAAAAGTAAGGAGGGCGATTCCAACGACAGGGGTGAAGAAAAGAGTAGTGATTCGGCACAGCAAGAAGCAGAGTGAAACATACCTATATAGAAAGGAGATAAGAGCGGGAAAAAGTCTCGAGCCGACCAGCAAAAGCACGTGGTAAGAGAACCGCAGAGTAACAGGTCAAGCAGGTGTGCAGAACGAGAGAAAAGTAGACAAGAAAGAATGAACGGGCAAGCAAGCTGAGAGAGGGAAAGAAAGAAGGAGATCTAAAAGATGCTGGAGAAAGATAAATAAGGTGGTCTAGGCGAGTGGATGAGAGAGGTGGAAAGAGAGCTGTTTCGAGTCAAAGTATTTGCTGCGAACATAGGAAAAGAGAGAGAAAGGGAGAGGAAGATCGTCGAGGAAAGGCTGCAGAGGGTGGAAAAAAAGAGAGAGACGGATGTTGTGGAAATAAACAAGAAGCTGTTTGGAATTATAGAAAGGTTAGAATGGCTCAAGATGGGAGAGAAATTCTGGAAGACTTAAGCATGGGATGTGGAGACAGATATCAAGGAGATAGTGAAGAAGCAAGAAGCAAGGAGTGGAAAAAAAAAGCTCGAAGGTATAACCGGGAGACAAATGGAAGAGGCTCGCCCAAAGAGAGAGGAGCAGGGAAAGTAAGAAGCGAGAAGAGAGGACAGAAAGGAGGATAGTGTCAACAGGCTGAACAGGACAATATAGGGCCAGTGATGAGAGGTGTCTTAAAGGGCACAGAGACATACACGACAGAGGAGAGTGGAAGTGAATCTGAAGTGGTAGGAAGTGGCTAAGTGCGTGAGGAAAAAGTGGTAGAGTCAGCGGTGCTTAAGTCAGTGGTCAGTCATGCAGAGGCTAATGAAAAGAGTGTTGACAAAATTTAGTTAGGATTTAATGGACTGAGAGAAAATTTCGATTATTTTAATAAGTGTCTAAATAAGTGTTATATAAGTTTGGAATTTTGTAATAATTAACAGTAATTTAGTTATAAGTTTACAATTATTGAATTTCGAATACTTAAGTATTTGGAATTTTTACAATTTTTTAATTTTTGAACTTTTTTTTTTGAATTTTGTTTGGGAATTTTCAATTTTTGAACATCTGAATTTTTGTATCGGTGTTGAGACGAGATTCGAGTAAAGCAAAGTGGAAATATATAAAATAAAGTAAAGTAAAGTATAAGTAAAGTATAAGTATAAGTATAAGTATAGGTAGAGAGAACAATTTGTGATTAGTGACAGTCAAAAGATAGGTTAAGGTTAGACATGGTCTACGAAACCAAAAATTAAAATAAAATAACTTAACAATAGAAGCAAATAGGATAAGATAAAGTCAAAAGAATTGTAAAAGGAGTACAGGTTGTTGAATTGTTAACCCGTTTTTCCTTACCAACCCCAGTGGGGTACGTAAGTAAAATAAATAAATAATAATAAATATAAAAGAAACGAGATACATGCAAACACGGTTTCTAATTCTTTTAGAATCACGAGATAAGGCTGATATAGTCCTGAATTAAAATTACAACTGTGTAGATTCAATGAATCTTATTTATACTTTATAAGCTAATGGTTCCTTTACTAATAAAAAATAATAAACATTATAAATATAGAGAGGTATATTGAAAAAAATGATAATACTAACAGACGTAGTGGTAGGAACTCTCACTTAGTGTGGCGAGAAAAATATGTATGATAATTACTACTATCTATGCTCTGTCAAACAGAAATTTGAAATGATGTTTTTTATTTTAATATTTCATATGTTACTGAATATGTATTCTGCATTGTCAATATGAATGTATTTTTATTATTGATAATTGAAAATATATTTTTGCCGTCAGCTTTATATGTATAATATGATGCCATTTGAATAAAAAATGCTAGGCTGACTATATCTAGGTGCTTTCAAAAATGGCTTAGTAGTCTACGAGGTAATCTGTCATGGTTCTGACAGAGATTTAAGAAATGTGTGAAAGCGAATTCGCTTTAAAATCGAACTCAATTAACCCAAGCTCCTTAAGCTCAATAATTCAGTTGGAAACAACTTTTACATCAAGTAACAGTAAAAAGAACAAAAGCTCAATTGATAACGATGCAGGCATAATTTATAATAAATAAACGAACTGATTCCCATGCATGTGAGTAATATGCACATATATTAATGGTAACAAGGTTGCTTAGTGATGAGGCGCTGTAATAATCAAAGGTTAATTTCTTTAAAAGTTATCATCTTAGCTTTATCTTTAATTGAACGTGCTGTAATAACTTTAAAAAGCAGAAAATATTTTTAAAAACGAAGATTACACTTGCTCATCATTGTGTATGCATTCGCAGAAGGTGTCAGATCACTTTATCTAGATTATTTCAAAAACTGCCAACATATCGTTTTAACAATGATTTTAGATTTCTTGTAAGAAGAATTTTGTACATAAATTTTATTGTTTGAGGTCCATCGCGTACTTCCAAAGTCTTATTTAACTTCTAGAGGATTCTTGAGTCTATATTGGTAACTTATTAGAAGCAATTTTGTTGAAAATTATATCTATGACCTCAGTATTTCTTGATTGCAAACGAAGTTGTAGTTCTATTATCATAATTGAAATCACTTTGGTATAAAGTCGGCGCACGTATTAATATTAATTTCAAGCTCCTCATTAAAACATTAAATTATACTATATTGAAATTAAATTGATGAAGTGTAAAAGTCAGACATAAAAATAATTTAACAAATCTCTATTATTTTTTATTTCTATAACTTCAATGTAATAATTTTTTCAGATAAAAATGAATTAGAAGCAGCCGAAAACTTTTTGAAGCAAGCAGCACAGACGAATCTCGTAAGTACTTATGATTTTCTATCTGTTATAAAAAACTTAGCAAACGTTGTTCTTCTACAAAAGTATTGATAATTTTTTGTATTTGTTAATCAATGTGTTATATATTAGGTGATTTTACTGATAAAGTTTTTGTTGGTATTACTTGTGCATCGTAAGCTGCATTATAAATTTTTAACTTCTAAATAATAGTGCGTTTATTTCACAATGTTGCTGTTATGTATTCACATTCTTCATTTTATTTCCCTTATATCTTAACTTGCATTTAACTATTTTTGTCGTTTATGAATTGTGACCGTCAAGGTTGATAAAATTCCTTCTCTCTACAGTGTACATATCTTTTTCCTAGCTATTGAAACTTTTTTTTTAAGTATAAATTGACTTCCCTATTTATTTCTAATTCTCTTAACTTTAAAAAAAAAGTCAAAAGCCAAAAAAATAAAAAAAATATTTATTGTTTAAACAAGCGAAAAAGCCAAGAACGCAAAAAATAAGAACGCATGAAATATTTGTTGCAATATTCAAAATTAAATGAAAATTGAAAATTTTATTGACAATGTTATAAGCAGCTTAGACAAAACAACTTCGTGTAGGCAATAACGCTTATTCTTACATGAATTAAAAACAGAAAGTTGTTCTACGACCAATAGAAGCCATTATACTTAAACAAGATACGATACTTGTAGTTTTTATGCATTCTGGCCCCTTAAATTTGATTTTCGACTTTTGACCTGCACAATCTTTTTGCCAAATGTTCATTGTACCATGCAAAATTTTTTCTCTATTTATTTGGTCAATTCTCTTGAATACAACGACTAATTGAGCTAGTGAACAGTAGAACGTAAACCATGGCACTTAAGCAGTGACAGTTAGTGGCGCGCTTCGCATGCACAGTAGCTTAAAAAGTGCTTTATCGGAGCTTTTTAACATTGTGCTGTAATTGAACTGTTAAACAGTGCAGCAAATTTTATGGCTTGCAAATCTCTTCGATATGATAAAGAACGGGTGATTTGTCTCTTGCCCTAAGATACCTTTTGAATTTTTCTAGCCTGTTTTAAAATTTTCTATACTTCTATTTTGTAATATAAGTATCTTTACAGCGCTTCTTTAATTTTTACGTTATATATATATATATATATATATATATATATATATATGTGTGTGTGTGTGTGTGTGTGTGTGTGTGTGTGTGTGTGTGTGTGTGTGTGTGTTAAAGCAATCTGAATAAGGGTAAGAAATGGACCATAGGAAATCAAAGACTTTTAAATTTAAAAAAAATTACACTTTTTATCCTTTTTTTCTTAAACATCGTTTCTCACCTTATAAGTGAAAGTGTATTGGCAATAGTGTTCAATGTACATATAAACATTATAAAAATTAATATATTACAATAATTTTTTTTTTTTTACAATAAATTATTACTAAGAAAAAAGAATAGCATATTGTAATACATTAAAATTCGTTGTAATTATCCTAAAAAATGATTACATTTATGTTGGAATGTGCAAAAACAAAGGATAATAGAACTCAATATGATTAATTATGGTTAATGTCTTCTCTTTTTCCTTGGTTTTTTTTTGTTTTGTTAATGATCAATCTGTTAAGGACATCAATATTTGTTGTAACACCTGTCTCAAGGCATAGATTGTAATGCCAGTCGTGTTTTACTTGGCTGACATCTTTTTAGCATGATAAGCAAGTCTTTTTTAGATTGATTTGTGTTTCGCACAAAAGACTATGCACTTTAAGATCGCTTTTGTATATTAAATTTCCACACGGTGAATGTGTCATTAGTTTAAGGTTTTTTGACTATCCTCATAAGAATATTTTGCTTCATACGTTTTAAGTCAGTCAAGGGCTCTTGCTTCTGAACCTTCGTTACAATAAGTAGTAAAATTTAAATACGATTTTCGCCCATTATCACGCACGGTATTTAGTGGATAGTAGTTTTGATATCTCAAAGGACTGAATGTTATTAACAACTGGGTGTACTCATCCGAATTTATTAAAGCTGGCAGCTTAAATACTACTCTCTGCTGAAGTGGATCACAATTTTTAAGAGCATCATTTTTATCAGTGTTATTTTTATTTTCTGTATTTTTAATTTTTTTATCTTTTGTCTGCTGAGTTATACAATATACTATTGTGTGGCGTATGTCTTTCGCCCCATCTGCAGTCTTATTGTTATATGAACGTGAATAACATCTTATCGTTTTTGTTGTTAAACTGAGAAGTAGATATCTTAAATCAGATATTTGTGTAGAAAAAATTCAACACTACAAGTGGTATTGTCAGATTTTTTCATAAGGAATTTCATTTTAGTTCCGGTACGATTCACTTTCACAAATCGTATACTGTAAAAAATGCTGTAGTAAAATCACTATGTTCAACATAGGTAAAGTAAAGACCTATGCTCAGCATAGGGATTTTACTATCAGTTCGTAAAGTGTTTTTTCCAGATGGTAAAATTAAATGTCAACTTAGTAATTTTCAGCGAGGCCGAAATCTTACGAAATTTTTTGTAATCACGTAGTAATTTTACTCTTCCATGCGTTAAGTTCATATCTTGGATATAAGAAGGACTATCGTACTGTTGATAGCTCCATTTTCACCAAAAGGGTTATGTTATCATATATTCACGTTTCATATATATATATACACGTATAACTTTCACATTTACATAAATATCTTTATTGCTGTAACTAAATAATATTTGTAGTTCTGCATATGTTTATGGATATACTGATTTTTATTTTAAAATTTTAATAAAAACTTCATTTTAAGTATTTAAGTAGCTTTTTATAAATGTTTTCTTTGTTAGCAAAAATTGTTTCATTAATGTAAATGCTGAGCTACATGAATTCAAATGTACTGTTAACATGAAATATGATGGTCAAAAATCTCAACCAGCCGCCACTCTCACCACATCTGAAAAACCTGATGATTTGTAGAGATCCGAAATATTTAGCTATTGGTCTTCTAAGGTGTATTGGAGGTGTAAACCGACTCCTAGCGCCCGTAGCGTATTTTATCTGAACTCAAGTTGGGTCCAGCCGCTAATGATTTGAACATATGAATACTGTCGAAGTTAAATTTAATGTTTGGTTTTTATTATTCTTCGGTCAAGTAATATTGCAAGACTGATTTAATAATGACGAGTTTTTATAAATGCTGTGTTCCCAACTGTTTTCAAAGAAAAAATCCAGAAGTAGGAATAATCTTACATAAATTTCCAAAATCTGTTGATCGTAAAAATGAGTGGATACGAAGATGTAATATTACCAAGCAGATTGGATCTATGTCTGCTGTATGCAGCGCACTTTTTTTCGGCACCAGATTACTTACCAAGACGACTCCCTTTAAATTTAAATCATTGGCGGCTGGACCCAACTCGGGTTCAGATTAAATACGCTATTAAATACACGATGTGATGAAATGATGTATAACCTGAAAAGTGTTAACTTTCTTGAATGCTTTCGCTATACACACAATATACCTACTACTTACTGATTACGAATTTGTAAGAGTACTGATGAGGAATTTACTTTCAATCCTTATCACAATTATAGATTACAGTGCGAGAGCGCAAAGCACGAACCGTAAATTAGTTAGAAATATACTCATACGTACATTGCAGTCAATGCAAGATTCCCTTACCTTCATCAAGAGTTATAGCTGCATGTAACTTTAATGCTAGATGTTACTTTAACTATCTCGTGTTATTTTGATCACTGTACTTTTACCATTGGAGCGCAATATTACTTTCATCTCGTATTTTTCCAAGGGATGTTGAACGTATTTTCACTATCGGAACGTAGAATCTCTATCGTTTTGTAATTTTAATAGCCGATTGTATTTATCATGCAGCTAGTAAAAGTAATAAGCTGAGCATAAGTCTCACTGTTACCTATGCTTAGCATATTAATTTTAATAGCGGATAGTAATATAAATACATTGCTAGTGAAATAACGATGCTCAAGACATATTTTTTGCTATCAGATATCATTATCACTGTGCTCAAGATAGTAAAAAAAGTTACTATCCTCTAGTAATTTTATTATAACATTTTTTTCAGTGTAGTATTAGAGCAGTTTCTTCTTCATGATCATCTGCAAGGATTTTTACTGATATGATTAATTTAGTACTCTTATACGGCATTTAGGTTTTGACATCCATTAGTACTTAAAACTTTGGTACTAATAATTGATTTGCCCCTTCTTCTTCGATGATTGAGGTTGCTTTTAGGGTTGCTACCACAACTGCAGTATCACATAGTTAGTGATACACGGCCTCATACTCGGTGTATGGTGCAATGCATGGCTGTCCTTTTAAAGATATCATAGGACCAAATTTATTTAGGAGAATCTTTATTTGATATTTATTGATTGGCCCTTTCATCATTATATCCATCTAACATCCGTTTTTTAATGTATTATGAATCCTGGCAATTTCCTTGTTCATTAAGGACGTGGCTGCCGTTGCTGCTGCTGAATTACTCAAGTTATCTGGTGTTTTAATTAGTAAGTAAAATAGTTCCTGTAGTGTTGGTGCTGATTGAAGCTGTTTGCTACAATGTTTGCCTCCTGCGGTGAACTCAACACTACTTTATAACAAGAATAACCCGTAGTACAGGATTCCTGCTTTATGGACTGGACTACTCCGAAGCTTTTGAGGATTTTCTTTAGCGTGAGTGGGCTTTAACTTCCTTGTAATAGTATGCTAAGTCGGCGTCGTAATTAAAGAAGTCTGTTTCCCTTTTCTTTTATATTCCACGCTACAAGACACGTAAGTCTTTTTGGATCAATATTTGGTATATCATTGCGACTTCTTGGCGATGTTGGTAAAGAAATCTTTTTTGATGTGAAACATCTGTTGGTGCGCTAAGGGGTCCGACTGACGCGATGAAGCGACCAGTGCGATGGCACGATCTCTGCCACAGTGCGGCCACAAGTCCAAAAAAATAAGTTTCTATTTAGGGTTTTTTCACCCTTGAGTTGGCTGCAATAATCCTTGGAGGATCCAAGAAACTAAAATCGTTCATAGTGATGTCGTTCATAGTCTTCAAAAACTTCATCTTTTAAACTTTAACTAAGTAAAATGGGTAAAACGGAAATTTTAGTACTCGTCGCGTCTGAGTCTTAATCAGTATGTGTATTTAAGTCTTTTTCCGTTTTAGTCAGTTCTTGTCGTTATTTACTTCGTCTAGGGTAATACACTGGTGGTTGCGTATTTTTTTTTAACGATTTTTCAGTGTTACTCGGGTCAGTTTTCGATAACATACTTGTCCTTGATGATACCCCAAGGTTCACATGTATGACTGGTAATTGTAGTATTTCTTTATTTCCAGTACTATAAGCTTCTATATCAGTGATTTCTGTACTCGTATCAGTAACGTGTAATAGTGAGGCTACTAGTTTTGAAAAATTCCCTTTAAATAAGATACAATTCTTTCATCTAATTGAGTGGCATTTCTTAATATACTCGTTTGAGATGCAGATGATGTCTGTGGCTGTGGAAATGTTTTTGTTCGAGTTCTGTGAGCAATAACACTATGATCTAATTTTGGCCGTTCCTTGTTTGTTTTTGAACCAAGTGGTCGCCAAGGGCCCCATTGCCAATTTTTGAACATCTGTTCCTGATTTGATCATGCTCCTAGGTTTTGTTACTTTTACCATCTCCTTCAAGATTGTTAGCAGTGCTTTGATTTAATAGTCCTTGATTCGACTGTTCTTACTATTTCTTTTCTTTGACTTTGTAAATCTGTTTTCCTTTTTTTTCCCTGTTTCTATTCGACCCATTATCATTACTCTCAATAATAGTATTTGGTTATTTATATTGCTTCCTGAATACAGAAATGGTCCTGCTTAATTTTAGGTTATGCATTAGCACTGGTATTGAGTTTTCCTAGTTTGTATTTAAAAGTGTTTTCATAATCAGTGAATTTAAACATGCAGTGCATTAAACGCCGACCTGGATCTTTTCTTGTATGCATCTTATAAATACAAACAATTTCCTAATAAATACAAACTAAAATAACGAATTACGCATAGTGCAGCTAAGCATTTCTTTTCAGTCGTAGAATAATTTATTTCGACTTAATTTAGAGTGCTTGAAAGATAGGTGACAGGATAGTCAAACGCATCTTTTTCTTGACTTGATACCGCTTCAATAGTGGAGTCAGATGAATCTTTTATCAACTTGAATGATTTACTAAATTTGGGAAATTGTAAAATAGGCTTTTGACAGTGATGATCTTTTAGTATTTGAAAGCTCTTTTCTTGCACTTCAGTCTAATCAAATTTTTCTCCCTTTTAAAATAAATCTGAGAATGGCTTAGCTATTTTTGAAAAACCTTTAATAAAGCGACTATAGCAGAGATAAGTAGAGATTGCTAACGCCACTGCTACGAGGTGAGCTGTCCTTTTGTCACTGATCGGGATGACTTGCCGTGGCCAGCCGTCGAACCAAGGCGCATATTTTTTGAGAGAGCGAGACTCGTATCGAACAGCGTGTGCCTACGAGAAGAGGAGTGGATTCGCGTGTAAATGAGCACACAGGCGCAGATTTTGGAAACATGTGGAAGGGGTATACCGAATGAGTGTCTCCGAGGAGAGGAGCGAAAATGTCGACTATAGCTATATAGCTGAGCGCACAGCCAAAGCAAGCGATGACACGAGTTTTTCTTTTTTGACTGCAACCGAGTATATGCTATGTATGTATATTTACCTGACTCTTGCTCTCTCGCTCATGCTTCAATGTTATTTATCAATCTGATTCAATTAAACCGTGGAACTAAAAGCTCATTAATTATATGCACAGACTTTTGATTTTAATATATTATTTTTTAATCTTCCCATACTTTAATCATTCGCAAATCCATCAATGTTTTGAAAAAATATACAGCTACAACTATTCCTTAATGTTTTCAGTACAGCTTGAACCACTAATTTATTAATTTTACACATCCTAACTGATGTGAACTGTAGGACAAGCTCTGGAGGATATCCATAAGTATATGTGACTTCGAAAGAGAATTCACTAGTCCTTCGAACGGCCGAGACAGATAAGGGTTATACCACCTTGTGGATCGTTATGCACTTAAAACCCTCATCGTGGTAGATTTTTTTTTTTCAATTTAATTTATCAATTTGTTTTTATTTCTTTTATTTATGTTCCGTTTAAAAATGTACATATGTCGACATTTTTTTTCGGATTCACCAAAATAAATAATGTTACCTTGATACTTCTTGTGAGCAAGGCTATTCCATAATTTTTTAATACTAAAATAACTGTAAATGATTTGAACATAATTCATGCATTTTGAAACTCTTGAGAAATTATGAACATCCTACTTACGACAAAAAAAAGCCGGCGGCAGAAGTTTAAATTGCAGTACAGTCATCAGCGCCCGTCCACTGTTATTCACTTGATGTTGAAATTTTAATCAGTAACTGAAAATTTCTATAAAAAATTAAAGTTTAAAATTGAAAAAAAATTATTAAGTCCAAATTTTTCAAAAGTTGTCGAAAATTAATTAAATATGTTGATAGCGTAAAAAAATCGAAGCATGAATTTTTGTTTTTCAGGTAAGATTTTGAGATGAGAAGTCACTTGAGATCTCACCTGAGAAATTTGAGTAGGGAAATTTTTATAGATCAATTACTAAAGCATTATTTCATAACATTATCGTCAATCACTAGATATCGTAGGGTGCTCATTGGCCAATGATTGAATGAATCAAGCATTAGTTCATAACACAAGTGCAAATTACTAGGTATCGTAAACCGCTTACTGACCGATAATTGTGGTGACGACTAAATACCCCATGTTAATTGGTAATAAGTGATTCTGTTATCAACTAATGCTTTATTAATTATTAAGATGCTCAGTAAGCGCCCTATCATACCTTATGATTCACAATACTGTTATGATTTAAAGTTTTATATATATATATATACACATAAATGTGGTAACAACTTGAAATCGGAGAAATAAAAATTAAAGGATCTTTCTTATGTTTAGTTTTAACAGGCTCTTTTATGCCCATTACTCTTAAAAGACTCTTTATTATGCTAACCTGACCAAAAAATTTGTATAGGTATGTTTGAGTATCATGAATAACACAATAAAATTTCAAAAAGCCTAGCCTTACCATTTTCGAGAAATAAATTTGCGAATTTGGCCACTTATACACATGTTCTTATGGAAGACTTGTCGGAAACTGCAAGTTTTTACTCATAACTCTTGAAATTTTTTTAAGAATCTTTGGAAAAACGAATATGTTAAGGTATTATAGTAAAAATAAGTATACAAAAATTGAAGAAGCCTAGCTTCACTGTTTTTAAAATATAACAGTTAGAAGTCCAATTACAATGTTATTTGAATACCTATGTTGTAGTATCATCTGAGACGAAACTTAGGTTAATTTGTTGCTTCAACGTTTGTGTTTGCTTTTCTGGACATTTTTCTGTTCTACACATCTCATTTTTAAATTATTTACCTGTATTGTTAAGAATAATCTTAACCAACAAGACATTTTTAATTCAAAAGTTCAATTTTAAAGTTGACTGTACTACGACGATCCCCTTGAAATAGTATCAATATATACATTTGTAGTGCAAAATCTTTAAGAAATCTACAGTTTTCTGAAAAAATCCACCAATTATTTGTCCTAGTTTTCTATTTTTCTCTTAAAATCGCGAAGTATTCAAACTAGTTTCTAGTATTTATGTGCCAACCTCTTTATGATGAATTAATTGAGCTATGATTGACCAATTTTAAAGAATTCAGAGTAGGGATACTCGTCGTGAGAGTTCTGCGAGCTTTTTATTAAAAGTAACCTGTTTTACTTGATAATACGACTATGTTACTACAACAACAAAAAATTAGCTGCCTTGCGTTGTATGGCTAGAGGTGTTTTTTTATGGACTATCTTATCAACTACAAATAATCAGATTAATTTATGCAGAACATTGTGTGTTGCATAGAACGTAAAATTAATGAAATGACTGCAAGGATTAAAAGTGCAATTTGAATTGTAAAATTCTAATATTTTTTATAGTGATTAATCAACGAAAATGTACATACAGTGCTACCTTCAAAACAGAGAAAAAAAATTTTGTGAACTGAGTATGATTTACGCGCTGTAAAAAAATTTTGTCAACTGTTTCTGTAAAATTATAATAACAATTTATTGTTGGTAAAAAGGTTAATTGTTTATACATAATATACATTTTTTTAAAGATACTCCGAGTTACAAATGGTTGAAACTAGTACGTATTAAACAAAAAAAGCTTTATTTAGTCTCTGAGAGACTCTTTAATCCAAAACGCATTATTAATAAAGATCAAAAAATCTGTTTCAATGTTTGTAGATACTGCAGTACGAATTTTATCAATGTAATAATCGCAAGGTATTAATTAAGGATGTAGATATAAGCCAAAATATATAATATATGTATTTAGATAAATATTAATATATAATTGGATGTAAGTTATACTTTACTAGTAATAATCATATTTGATATAGTTGTAATAAAAGTATAAGTTTTCATTTACCTCCGGCATTTTTCTGTCGTAAATATGATGTTCATAATTACTTAAGAGATTAAAAATGCATAAATTATGTTTAAATCCTTAAAAGTTATTTTAGTATTATAAAATTATGAAATGGCCTTGCTACCAAGAAGTATCATGGTAACAATATTTATTTTGATGAATCTAAAAAAAAAAGTTGACATAAATACATTTTTAAACGAAACAGAAATAAAAGAAATAACAACGAATTGATAAATTAAACTTGAAAAAGGTAGAAAGAAAATCTGCCATGATGTGGATTTGAATCCTAGATGGCAAAATGATCCACGATTAGGCATAAGCATTATTCATCTTATCTATCCAAGGAACCCGAGATTAATCAGAGTCACATATGTCATAAGTATTCTCCAGGGCTTGTCCTATACACTTCACAGCAGTTCTGATGTATAACATTCATAAATTAGTGGTTAAAGCTGTACTGACAACCTTAAAAAATAGTTCAAGCTGTATTTTTTTTTTTAAACATTATTGGATTTTAGAATTTTAAAAGTACGGGAGAAATAAAAAAATAATGTATTAAAATCACGAGTCTGTGCATATAATCATGAGTATTTAGTTCCACGGTTTAATTGAATCAGATTGATAAATAACATTGAAACAAGAGCGAGAGAGCAAGAGTTAGGTAAATAATATATATACAGCATATATCTCCTCATAGGTACACATTCAGTATACCCCTTCCACATGTTTCTGAAAGTTGCGCCTATATGCTCATTTCCACGTGAATCTACTCATCTTCTCGTAGGCGCACGCCGTTCAACACGAGTCTCTGAGTGTAAACCAGTCTAGCCTTATGTGGAACAAAAATAAACTGATAAATTAACTAAATGTACGGCTTGAACATGTTGAATAGTCAGAATTAATTAAATTAATTTTAATTTAACTGAAGAATACTTGCCAGGAGTCGGTGTAGGACATGGTGATGTGTATTTAGAAGAAGGAATAGTCAGAAATGAGAACGGTCAAAGTAATATTATGTCAATATAAACTAATGAGGATGATGTAACAATTTAAATACATCCAAGTCAAATTCTACTCTTTAAATACATTGCACCTTTAATTATACCCTGATACTAGTATCATCTATGCGAGACCAATTATAAAAAACAAACAAGATAAAATAAGAGACCTTTAGAGGACTTGCGCCTACCGGTCACTTCAACTTGGAAGAACGAGATCAAATTTATTGACTAATTTCCGAATTTCCAGAAATCTTATTACCGGGAGAACGTTAACCCTGTATCAATCTCGTTGCATATAAAGCTCCAACAGAAAACAACATCCCTACAATCATGTAACAATATCGTCATCCGTCTGGACGTGGAAAATTTTTAGAAAAACGTGTAAAAAAAAACAATTTACAACAGAATAATTGGGCCTTCGTCATCACCGAATAATTCACCTCTCTGGATTGTTCTTTAAGAACCTGATAGTCATAGAAATCCAAGATGAAGGGTAGGAATTAATTTTTGAGAACTTAATTAAAAAACAATTGGTGATGCATATCTATTACCTAACATTGCAGATATTACGAACCAGTTCGGAGGATGTGTATATTTTTTAGTTTCTTATTTAGCAAGAGGTTCCGAACGAATTCTTATAGCTGAACTTAATGAGTATAAAATATGAAAGTATAAAAAAGCATTAACGATACTCCATGGACATTACCAATACAGACGAACGCCTGAAGGCTCGAAAAACGCACCTGCCACGTTCCATCGCCTAATGAGTCTCATATTAAAAGATGTATAAAATGTTAAAATTTTAATGTATTAAGATGATATTATTATTTACGTTTAACATCTCGTAGACCATGATCGCAAGTTACGTTACTTTTCGACTGGTTACGATTAGCAAAGATGGTACTCCAGCCAGATAAAGTTAAATTCCTGCAAAAAGAAGTAACACTTTTTAACACATAGTTAGTCAATGAGCAATTAAACTAGACCCAAAAAAGATACAAGCTATTAGAGAATTTCCCCATCTTGAAACTATGGATAGTATTAGGTAATTCTTAGGACTAGCAGGATACTATAGACGTCTTATTAAAGACTTTTTAAAATGACCTAAACCATTATTAGATTTATTAAAAAAGAGAAAAAAGTTTGAATGGGCCAAAATGCAAGAAAACAGTTTTCAAATACTAAATACCACATATGTCAAGAGCCTATTTTACAGTTTCCTGACTTTAGTAAGTCATTCAAAACAACAACAGATGCATCTGATTACGCTATTGGAGCAGTCTTAAGGCAAGAAAAAGGACGGGATTGATTATCCTGTCATTTCTTTAATGAACTCCAAATAAAGCCGAAATATATTATTTTACGACTACAAAAGAATGCCTGGCTGCACTATTTATGCAATGCATCGATTCCGTTCGTACTTATTATAAAACAAATTTATTCTTGTAGCTGATTATGAGCCATTGAATTGGATGCATACAAGAAAAGATCCGGTTTGGCGTTTAATGCGCTGGATGTTCAAATTCACTAATAACGGAATAACCGAATACTATTATTAAGAGTTATAATAATGGGTCGAATAGAAACAGGGAAAAAAAAGGAAAACAGATTTACAAAGTCAAAGAAAAGAAATAGTAAGAACAGTCGATTCAAGGACTATTAAATCAAAGCACTGCTAACAATCTTAAAGGAGACGGTAAAAGTAACAAAACCTAGGAGCATGATCAAATCAGGAACAGATGTTCAAAAATTGGCAATGGGGCCCTTGGCGACCACTTGGTTCAAAAACAAACAAGGAACGGCCAAAATTAGATCATAGTGTTATTGCTCACAGAACTCGAACAAAAACATTTCCACAGCCACAGACATCATCTGCATCTCAAACGAGTATATTAAAAAATGCCACTCAACTAGATGAAAGAATTGTAGCTTATTTAAAGGGAATTTTTCAAAACTAGTAGCCTCACTATTACACGTTACTGATACGAGTACAGAAATCACTGATATAGAAGCTTATAGTACTGGAAATAAAGAAATACTACAATTACCAGTCATACATATGAACCTTGGGGTATCATCAAGGACAAGTATGTTATCGAAAACTGACCCGAGTAACACTGAAAAATCGTTAAAAAAAAATACGCAACCACCAGTGTATTACCCTAGACGAAGTAAATAACGACAAGAACTGACTAAAACGGAAAAAGACTTAAATACACATACTGATTAAGACTCAGACGCGACAAGTACTAAAATTTCCGTTTCACCTATTGTACTTAGTAAAGGTTTAAACGATGAAGTTTTTGAAGACCAGCCTAAAACTACGACACGTAAAAATGATAATGTTACTGTATAGATCGCATTCGCATACATGATTTTCACATGGCGTCTGTATTCTTATGCTTTGTTCTTGGTTGCCTGTCCATTGATTGTTGGCATACCGAAATTAGTGATTTTTAATTTTGTTATATGCCTTGATGGTTGCTTTTTTGGTGCAATACGTAAAAAATGCCATGTGTATATTTTTTTCATCATCAATTGTGGCTTGAAGTTTATGTAACTAATATCATTAAGTGGGCCAAAATTTATCAGATACTCGGTCCACACGTCGGTCGTAATTATGAACGGTACCTGTATCTTAGTTAATTAACCTTTACCATTTTTTGTCGTGCCGCTTGAAGTGTCTACAATTAGTGGCATATTCTTTGTAGTTGTTGTAGTTGTGTCAGCGATGTTATTAGGCTCTTTTTGTTGGGTTGTAATGCAATGCATCACTATCTCCCGCATTTCCTTAGCTTTATTATCCATACCGTGTTTTATATGAACAGGTACAATGTTTTTTCCGTCCTGAAGCTTGTGGCAAAAATAAATATTTTGTTTACAGTACAAATATACGAAGAACTTCGTCAGGTATTTACTTATATAAGGTTTCTGTATTAGGACTTGAATTTCCCTATTTGTACGTTATACTTGTACAAAGTGAAGAATGAGTGTTTCTTCCTCTTCTACGCATGTTTCGATCGTGGTAGTTCTTTATCTAGTCGAGACCGTAATGGTGTGGATAAAAGCGGCTGCCGCTTAATTGATGATATTTTGTCATTGGCACATTGCAGGGTGTTTCAGTCGCAAACGCTTTTGGAGGTAGCAATATTGGTATGTCCTCTCTTATGGTATTAATCGGCATTGATTAGGGTCCCATCATCAATGATGTTGCTACATCGGCAGCCTCTAATGGAGCGTAGTATATGGCGTCGTAGCTTGTGTACGGAGCAACACAGGGCTGCTCTTGCAAGGCTTGAACCGTGCCGTATTGTTGTAATTACTGCTTTAATTATAGTTTGTTAATAAGGCTCTTAATTATAAGGTTTAGGCAACGTTCACTGATAATATTGGTAATTATCTTTGTCATTTTACGTTATTTGTAAGCGTGAATGTGATGGGTGTTATGATGATACATAAGTCTTTTCGGATGGATGTTTGGTATATGATTGTCGCTTTGTGGTGATGTTGTAGAAGAAATCCTTCCTGTTTGATAAATAGTAGATTTCATCTTAAAAGTAGAAAATGTCTGGGCTTCCTGTCCTATTTTTAGTGTTTCATCAGGTTTTTTACAAAGTGAATCACTATTGTAAATGGCTGTTATAGTTCGATGTGTATAACTATATAAAACCAAAAGTATATGCATTAGGAAATGTTTCCTTTATTCTCTAATTGTTCGATAACTTCACGTAAAGGATGATTTACGTTGACTTAAGTCTTTATTTTTATTTCATAGTTGGGGTTCATCGTGCATCTTAGAAGGAAAATAGTATCAAATTATTGTTGATTTATGAGTCCATTTCAAACTTTTGTGGTGTATGGCGTGGGAGTATCGAACTCCGTGTCTTTATTATAGGTCTAGTTTAAGATGATTCAGGTGTTTTTTGTTTCTCTTCAATGTTGACATGAGGTTTAGTTGGTTCATGTTCTTTTGGTTCTTGTTTTATAGTTATCCAGGGTCCTGTTTTCAGTGAATTGATAAAACGTTTTGTAAAATTTTCCGAGACACTGCGTTTCATAGTCTTCTTAAAACAGCTTCCTGCTGTGTTAATGAGTATTGCTATTATAATTATAATAATAGTATCTTTAATGACATAACAGATTAAAATAAAAAGAGAAGTTTGTTTCTTCTTCAACTTTCGGCTTCGTATTTTCTCCATTTAATTTATTATATTTTGTACATTCAATTCTTTATCTGTCCATGCTTGTTTATTAAAGTTTAGTTCTTGAATCGATTCTATAGGGTCATAAAAGGCAAGTATCTTTAAAGGGTTCAAGTTATACAGTTAAGTGTAAGTTCGCTTTTAGTTGATAGGTATAATGTATCTAAGTGATGATCTTATGTTTACTAGTTAAGGTTAATTTGCGTGTTTTTTCTGTACACCCATTATTACATGTCTTATGAACTAAGGTCTGCTGCTACTGCTAAGTAAAAATACGATGGTTTCATGTATGCAGATCCATTTTGTCCAGGTTGAAGTATCATGACTGAATAAAGATATCAAGCAGTTCGATCTACGTGTGTCAAGTGTATGTTACCATGCTGTTATTTTCTTGATGCACAACATCTAGTTTTCTTAATGTGCTCATGTCGCCAGCATAAAGATTTTCTTTGGGTGCTACAAATTCTAGATTCCCTGGTATGTTCTTTACATCCTGGGCTACGGTTTAAATATATTTGGAGATAATAGCTCTGGATGAGGTGTTCTAATTTTAATTGTAGCTCTAAATGAGGTTCAATTATATGAGTTATCATGTCACTTTTAGTTAAATCACTTTTTGCACTCCCTTCTCAGCTTTTCGTACACTTTTTAAAAAATTCCCTCAGCCCCCTTACACTTTCTAAATACATTGTCTGAGCAACGCTCTAATATCGGTTATGGCCATCTTTAGCCACTTTCCACCACTCTCTTAAGAATCATTTCATCTATACAATTTTTTAACGTGTTTTTACACCACTCATGAATGTAGTGCTATTGTGCTCTGGTTTTTATCCTAATTTCTTCAGAAGTTAGTTATATAATTTCATATCAACATGATAATCTTTCCAATTTTCTAATGAAACTCATGTGTAGAATAGCCTTCACAAATACTGTTTGCAAATTGAATTGAAAAATTCATATTAACATCACTTTTAGATTCATAAATATCCTCGTAAATAGCATAATCTTTGCTGTAATGTACTTTCATCACCCATTTTTCACGATTTAGAATTTTATTATTTAAAATTGAAGTATTTTTTTTATTTATTTATTTATTTATTTCATACTCCGTCCCTTACGGGTTTGGAGGGGTTCCGTAACATTTTGTACATTTAATACATACTTAATCTACGCTATATAATATATTCATTTTTACTCCAACTGTTCTTAATATTCTACTTTGTCTTTTGTTAAAATAATATTGAAATAAAACAAATTTAAAATTACTACAATTCCAATTATACCATACTCGATTCTCAAAATTCAAAATTAAACACATGCCTATCAAAAACTCAAAAATTTCCAACTTAAATTATCAAAATTATCAAAATTTCCAATATTTAACTCAGTAAACAGATTTTCTAATACTACTTGACTATCAAAAATTTCAAAAATTAACAACCCTTTTCTTTAAATTGTCCATATATTTTTTGTATTCTTCATTCTTCCTTGCATTTCTTTTTCTCTCTTCTTTCTTGTCCTACTAATCCTTCTTCTCTCTTTACTACCTTAACTTTCTGCATACTTTCTTTTATCTTTTAGATCTTTTCTGACTCCTTCTTTTTTCTGATTACTTTTCTTAGCACTTCTATCTCTTTTGCATCATGGCTTAGTATTTTTTCCATTTCTTCTTCATCTCTCGTATCTCCGCAAATCTTTAGTATGTGTCTAAGATCTTCTTCCTCCTCCTTGAATAATCTACACTTTTTATCCTCCTCTCCTTTCCAGTATTCTCTACTTCTGCATTCATTTCCGCATCTAAACCTTGCTACTAACTTTCTATCCTTTAATGGCATATCCTTTTTCAAGTATTCTGGTTCATCTTCTGTTCTTATACCTTTATATGTTTTGTTGTACCGTGAATTCTCTATCCTTTCCATTCTCTTCTCTTTTTCTTTTCTTTCCTTGTTCATTAATATTTTTTCTCTCACTTCCTCCCTAAATTCTACTCCTTTCACAAATCTTGTTTCTTTTACTTTCTCTTCCCTTAGTAATTCAGCTCTCTTTTTTGAATCCTTTCCTATTCTCTCTCTTTCCTTGTCCTTGTCCTTTTCTCTTATGCATTCTTTTACTAATTTTATGTCTGACTCCCTAATTTTCTCTTCAAACTTTAACGCTCTCCTTAACGCTTTTATACTCATCCTTTCTAATCTACACTCCTCCTCCACTATATGATTTGGTGTATTGCTGTCTAATCCTAATATCCATTTCATATATCTTCTCTGTACACTTTCTAGTCTTTCTTCTTCTTCCCAGCCCCACACTTCCGCACCAAATAGCGCTATACTTTCTACTAGGGCTGTAAATAATTTTCTTCTTCTTTTATAGCTATTCTTAAATATTCTTTCTCCTATGCTCCATGCATTTTTCATAGCTATCACTGCTTTTCTTTTCCTTTCTTCTATATGCCTATCGTTTCTCCCATTTTTCTGTAGTATATATCCTAAATATCTTATTTCATTTACTTCTTCTAATTCCTTACTCCCCCACTTCCATCTTCTATCATTCCTCTTTCTTTTTTCGCACACTAAAATTTTCGTTTTTTCCTCACTTAAAATCATCTTCTTTTTATTTATGTACTTTTTGAATCTTTTTAACATCTCTTTCAATTCTTCTTCTCTATCTGCTATTAATACTATATCATCCGCGTAAGATGGACTCCATACTTTTTCATTACCAACTCTGCATCCTCCTACCTGCCCTTTCTTTCATTCCTGCTCCAGATCCGCTAAGTACACGTTAAACAGCGTCGGGCTCAGTGGGCAGCCTTGCCTCACACCTTTCTCTGTCCAAAATTCCTTGGATTCCTCTTCTCCAACTTTAACTACATTTCTCGTTTCTATATACATATCCATAATCCTATTTCTTAGCTTTTCACTCACTTCCATTTCTATTAATCTTTCTTTTAAAACTTTCCTATCCACTCGATCAAATGCTTTCTTTAAATCAATAAAACATGTAAATAATTTTCCTCTTTCTTTGCTTAATTTTTCCTCAACAATGTGTTTCAATGTATATATAGCGTCTATTACTCCTCTCTTTTCTCTAAAACCAAACTGGCTTTCTGATAATTTACCTTCAATTTCCTTTTTTAACATCTCATTTAACATACTCGCATAAATCTTATATGCTGTACATGTCAATGTAACTCCTCTATAATTTTCTAACATATCTTTATCACCTTTTTTGTAAATCAAACAAATCGTACCTTGCCTCCACTGATCCGGTAATTCTCCTTTTTCCCATACTTTTTTCAGCAATTCCCACAGAGCTGCATCCACTTCTCCCGGCATGTACTTCCATACTTCATTTTCCAGCTTGTCTTCTCCTGGTGCTTTTCCTACTTTTAATCTGGCTATCTGCCTCTCGAACTCTTCCTTGCTCATTTCTTCCTGATCCTCTGCATTTGTTCTTGCCTCATCCTTTCTTGTCTCTTCCCTCACAATTCCTTCTCAATTCTTTCCATCTAACTTTTCCATAAAATACCTTTTCAATTTTTTTACTGTGAACTTTTTAGATATTTCTCTCCTTCGTTTTTTCCTGTACTTGTTTATATATTTCCACACTTCGCCTTCAGATGTTGCATTTTTTATCTCTTCTTCTTCTAATCTTTCAAACCTTTTCCTTTTTGCTTCACACCAGTTCCTATACTCTCTTTTTTTATCTATGTAATAACTTCTTTCTATTTTCTTTTTCCTCCACCTTTTCATCATTCTTCTCAAATCCTTCTTCTTCTCCTTCCATTCTTTATCGTGCCATTTTTTATTTCCCATCTTCCACACTCTACACTGTTTTTCCATCTTAGGTACTGCACTATCTATTTTTTCTTTCAATTCACTCCATCTTTCTTCAATCTCTTTTCTCTTCCGCTCCCAGTCTTTACACCTTTCTCCATACTGATCAATCAATTCTTGAGTCCAATCCCTCCTTGCCTTTATTCTCTCTTCTTTCTCTACAATTCCTACCTCTACTTCCTTTTCTAGGTATACTTCTAGCGGCATATGATCTGATTCCATTCTTTGTCCTATCTTCATTTCCTTAATCTGATCTAACGCTTCTTGACATCCTATTGCGTAATCTATTACCGACTCTCCTCTGCTACCAACGTATGTGAATTCTCCTTCTTCTCCTTTTTGCCCATTTACTATACACCATCCTTCTTTTGTTATTTCTTTTATTAGTCTTCTACCTTCCTCATTGGTCTTTTCGTCTTTCGACTTTCTTAACCTTACTTCCTTGTCGTCACTATCACTCTCACTATCACTTTTATTAATCCAACCTCCTTCTCTCCCAGTTCTTGAATTCCAGTCTCCTAGTATGAGTACGCATCCACTTTTCTTCGTTTTTACTTTTTCCTTTATAATTCCCATCGTCTCTGCTACATTTTGACAATATACTCCTATGATCTTCCAGTTCTGATTTCCGTGTTTAATCTCCTGCATTACTATATTATCGCTCCATACTTCATGATTTCTACTGTCCAATTTTTTGCTTATTTCTAATATTACTCCTCCTTTCGCTCTACCTTTTTTATGCTCTCTAGTCGCTGCTATACACTTCCACTCATAGCTTTTTGGCAACTCACTTTCTACATTAGTCCACTTGTCCTTTTTCAACCATGTCTCTACTAACATTATCACATCAAATTCACTTAAATACTTCCACACTTCACTGTCCTTATTTAGCACTCCCGCAATGTTCCACGCACAAACACTAACATTTCTTCTTCTCACTCCCTCCTTCTCTACATCTTCTTGTTCTCTTCATTCTTGGCTCCATCTTCTTTCCTCTGTAAAATTTCCTTTCCTTTCATCAAATCTAAGCCATTTACCATCGATCAAAATCTTCATATATCCAACTTTTGTATTTTTTCCTTTGTTCCTCTGCTCTTTTGACTTGTTTAAAATAAATCTTTGGATCTCTCTTTCTCTCTCTGTTAGATCGCTTTCTATGTAAACTCCTCTCTCCCGATGTTTTTTATTTCTCATTAGTTCTTCTTTCATTTCTTTACTTGCCAGCCTTACTACCACCAACTTCCTCACATTTTGCCCATTGTTTACACTTATCACTTTAGCCTTCTCTATCTTGACTTTCATTTTTATCTTTTGTTCAATATATTCTTCGACCTTTTTCTCCAGATTCTCTCCTTCAATATTTGCTCCTTTTATAACAATGTTTGGTCTCCTTTTCTCTCTCTCAGCTTTTTCTGTTCCCCATTCCAACTTGCTTATTCTTTCTTCTAACGCCTTCTTTTCTTCTGTCCGCTGTTGCCTTTCTTTTATCCACATCTGTTTTTCCTCCTTCCAATCTTCTTCTCTTCTTTCTAGACTACTAATCATGCTGTCCAACTTCCTTTCAAACCTGCTCATCTTCTCGTTTAACTCTTTATTCTCCTGATTTTCTTTTGTAAAATTCAATAGATTGTGTTCCTTTAATTTTGTATTTGTATTTTTTCTTGTATTCATACTTGCTGCAGGCGTCTTTCCGGCCATTTTTAACGTTTGCCGATAATGCAGTTTTCTACTTTACTTACACCAACTTCTATCGGCTAGACATTCTATTTGCCAGCCTTACTCAACAAGGTAGTGATCTTCTTCACCGACCTCGATATTGCTGTTCTTTTTTTCTTTTTTCAGGGACCTTACTTATCTACCTCTCAGATTACCCCTTTTATCGACCTCTTTCTCCAATTGCCGCTTCTTTCTTCCTGTAATATCTTTTCTAGCCTCACTTTCTTTCGAACTTCACTGCACTTTTTCTTTTACTATCACCACTTTAACACTGTTTTCCTGTCCTCTTGTCTCTCGTTTTTCCGCTCACTAATACCTTTCTTTATTATCCCCTATTCTTACTACCCACTCCTTACTTGCCTTACACGTGTTCTCTTTACCCTGACACTACCACACTAATCTCACTTCATCCTTTCAAACTTTCATAATTATTCACTTTACCCTTTTTTCTCTGCTGCTTCTTCACTTTTTACACTTCCTCGTACTTTTCATTTCTTTAATTTTTACTTTAATTACTTTTTAATTACTCTTTCCTATGGAGCGCTCTCACGACTCGTCCGCACTCTCTCACATGCACAACGGAACTCCTAAAATTGAAGTATATTTGTCATGAGAAGTTAGTACAACGTTATTTATTAAAAAATTAATATCTTCACGAAACATATCAGAACGAACATCAGTTGTTTTTCATTTATTTGGCTCTTGCAATGATTCAATTTTTTTTTCTCCAATGTCTAATAATAATTTAAAAATGTTTCTTCACTTAAATGAATATAGATATTAAGTTATATATAACGAAAAAAAAGACAAATGATACGATGATTTTATACTTATCTGATACTTTCTTTTATAATATTGCTTATATTACTATTTTTCAGAACTGGAAAAATCTGTGTAAAATCTCCTCCTAAAACAGTTAATTTATTACGAAATAAATATTTGTGTTACAGAAATCACGTAATGTTCTTTTTACTATTTCTCAGGCTTTTTCGATAATTTTTCGGAGTTTTCTTCAAATTTAAAATTTGAATAGAGCTGTTATGAAGCATGATTTCTTTCTTTTTTTTTTTTTTTCTTCAAATCTTCAATGAAAAATTGTTTAAATATTTTCTCTAAAATTTTAAGACATGGAAATCCACACATTGAATTTTTTCCATTCGCATGGCAGCATAATGTTGAATACTTCTTTACAAATATTGTAAACTAGCGTCCCCCCTCCGGCTCGACTTCGCCTGAGATTCATAGAATGGAACATTGTAGTATGTAAACACGCAACGTAAAATACTTTCATTTGAAAATTTTACATCTATTCTTGACACCTTTTGGAACTAGAAACTTGATATTAAAAAAATTTTTATTCAGAATCTATGCAGTTTTTTTAGGCAAATAATAAGGTAAAGTACCCTGTAGTTGGACACTTTTATGTAAAACAAAAATTAATATCAAAGAAAAATCAGGTACTAGAACCAATATGAAACTTGTGATCAGTAGTTGGATACCCCATGTTAATTAAACGAAAAGGAGGTTAAAGTGGACCTAATTTCAAAATGCTTTCTCACATCTCTCAACTATACTCAATGATTATAATCTTTTTCACTACGTGGTATAGTTTCTGGTCATCATTCAACTTTATTTTAGTTTTCAACAGGAACATTAACATGTTATATTCAGTAATAATCTATAAGACTTCCGTTGTGGACACGTAGGAGAGTGGACGTGTAAAAGTGAGCTCCTGAATGAAGCAATAAATAAAAGAAAGAGCAAGGGTAGATAGCTATAATAAAGTCTTTAAAAAGTGGTGAAATACATGAGGACATAATAAACAGTGACAAAAAGTGAAAAAGAAAGTGAAACAGGAGGATTATAAAGGATTGAAAAACAGGTAGGACAGAGAACGCGAGAGGCGAACAAGACGCCGATGCAAGTCGCAAAAGAATAGTGCAATCGGGTGAACAAAGGAAAAAGTTGTATACGAAGGAAAAGGGAGAAAGAAAGAAGTGATAATAATTAAAGAAAAGTGATCAGTGAATAGTGAAAAAGTGGGCAAACAGGGGTATAGAAAAAAGTGAGGTTAGGAAACCCGGTAAGAAGGAAGGGCACGGGCAGGAAAAGGTGATTTCTTTTTATCGGTTACCGACAGAGAAAGTAGAGACAGTAGATAAAGAAGTTTTTGACAACCTGGTTACTGGCAGTAGATAAAAAGAATTCCTGAATTACCGGAATTGACAGAGTCGGTAAGGAAGATATCTGTAGAGTCGGTAAAATTTTGAAAATGACAGGAAAAAACGCAAATATTAACACGAGGAGTAATACAAACACAATTCTAAAAATCAAAGAACAATCCACCCTGAATTTCCAGAGAGAAAAAGAAAAAAAGGATGAAAGTCAGGATGTTAAAGAACAAAATGATAAGATGAGTAGGATAGAAAAGAGATTAGATAGTATGTTTGAATTGATGGAAAGATTAGAAAAAAGAGAAGAAGAATGGAGAGAGGAAAGAAGCAGGTGGTTAAAAGAAAGACTAGAGTGGATAGAAGAGAAGAAAGCTATTGAAGAAAGGATCAACAGATTAGAATGGGAATTAGAAAAAAATGAAAGGGAGAAGAGAAGACAGAACATTGTCATTAAAGGTGCAATTATAGAAAAAGAAAATATAAAAAAGAAGGTGGAAGAGTTTGTGGAACAGAAAATCAATGTCAATGTAAAAGTGAAAAATGCTACTGAAATAGTGGTAAAGAAAGGAAAAAGTGATATGAAAATGGTAGTAGTAGAATTGGAAAGCAAGGAAATGAAAGATAGTATCATGATGAACAAGAAGAAGCTTGAAAAAGGAATATATATTGAAAATGATTTGACACGAAAAGAAAGAGAAATACAAAGATTGATATTAGATAAATCAAAGGAACAAAGAAACGAAGGAAAAACCACAAAAATTGGCTATATGAAATTGATGATTGATGATAAGTGGTATAGATACAACGAATGGAAGGGAAATTTCCTAGAAGAAAGAAGAAGGATACAGGGGAAGATAACAGGAAGATCGCAAGAATGAAGAGGACAAGAAGGGAATGAGGAGAGGGAGCTGGAGGAGGAGAAAAAAAAAAGTGTAAATATATGCGTTTGGAACATAGCAGGAGTGTTAAATAAGGACGTGGAAGTATGGGAATATTTAAATAATTTTGATATTATAATGTTAGTAGAAACATGGTTAGAGAAAAATAAATGGGAAGATATAGAAAGTAAGATGTCGAAAAAGTATGAATGGAAATTTGTTGCAGCAAAAAGAGAACATAAAAAAGGTAGAGCGAAAGGAGGAATAATTACAGGAATTAATAAGAAGTTAGAAATTAAAAATTACGAGGAATTGAGTGGTAACATAGTAAAACAAGAGATTAAATATGGCGAACAAGAGTGGACATTTGTAGGAGTATATTGCCAAGACGTGGCAAAGACAATGGAAATTATAAAAGAAAAAATAGGAACGCAGGAAAAAGGTGGTATTATACTGGCAGGAGATTGGAATGCGAGGACTGGCAGGGAAGGTGGATGGGTCAGTGAGATGGAGATTGGAAGCAAGGAAGTCAGTAACAGGAAATCAAAAGATGAAACAATCAACGAGGAAGGAAGAAGGTTAATTAAGGAAATAACAGAAGAAGGATGGGGTATAGTTAACGGACAAAAAGGAGAAGAAGGAAACTACACGTACATTGGCAGCAGAGGTGAGTCAGTAATAGATTATGTTATAAGTAATCAAGAAGCGTTAGATCAGATAAGAGAATTAAAAATAGGACAAAGAACAGAGTCAGATCACATGCCATTAGAAATATACTTAGAAAATGAAATAGAGATCGTAGAAGATAGGGGAAAGGAAGAAAAGGAAATTTCAAGAAGAGAATGGACGCAAGAATTGATAGACCAATACCAGGAGAGGTGCGAAGGATGGAATTGGAAAGAGATACAAGTAGAAAGAAGTTGGGAAGAAATAAAAGAAGCAATAGAAGCAGCAGTACCAAAAACTAAAAAACAGTCTAAGGTATGGAGGTTGGGAGAAAGAAAGTGGTATGACAAAGAATGGAAAGCAAAAAAGAAGGAGCTGAGAAAAATAATGAAGCTATGGAGAAAAAAGAAAGTGGATAGAAACTATCTAATTAACAAAAAGAGAGAGTATAGAAATTGGTGCGAGGCGAAAAGAAAAAGGTATGAAATAACGGAGGAAAGAAATATAAAGGTCGCAAAATCAGAAAGGGAAATTTGGAATTATATAAATAGATATAGAAAGAAGAAAGCAGGCGTTAATAATAAGACAGAAATTGAAGAATGGAGAAGGCATTTTATGAGGAAACTAGGCGGTAAGGATGAAAAAGCTATGATGATAGAAAAGGTAGAAGAAGAGAATGCAAGAATAGAAAAAAGTACACAGGACCAAGAAGAATTAAGCAAAGAAGAGTTCAAGAGGTTAATAAATAGGTTAAAACCGAGGAAGGCACCAGGAGATGACAAACTAGAAAACGAAATATGGAAATACATGCCAAAAGAGGTGGATGCAGCGCTATGGAAATTGATGAAGAAAGTATGGAAAGAAGGAAGGATTCCAGTACAATGGAGAAGAGGAGTGATATGCACAATTTATAAAGGAGGTGATAAAGAAGAGCTGGATAATTTCAGAGGGGTAACTTTGACATGCACGGCATATAAAATATACGCGAGTATGTTAAATGAATTATTAAAAAAAGAGATTGAACAAAAATTAGCAGAAAGTCAATTTGGATTCAGAGAAGGAAGAGGAGTGATGGAAGCAATTTATACACTGAAGCACATAGTGGAAGACAAATTAAGTAAACCAAAAGGAAAAATATTCGCATGCTTCATTGATCTAAAAGAGGCATTTGACAGAGTAGATAGAACGGTTTTAAAGGAAAGATTGCAAGATATGGAGGTGAGTAAAATATTGATAAGTAGAATTATGGATATATACAAAGAAACTATAAATATAGTGAAGGTAGGAGATAAAATATCAGATGAATTTTGGACAGAGAGAGGAGTAAGGCAAGGGTGTCCATTGAGCCCAACATTATTTAATGTGTACCTAGCGGATCTAGAAGAGGAAATGAGAAAAGGGCAAGTAGGAGGATGCAGAATAGGAAATGAAAAAATATGGAGTTTATCCTACGCTGATGACATAGTTTTAATAGCAGACAGAGAAGAAGAGCTAAAAGATATGTTAAAAAGGTTCAAAAAGTACATTGAGAAAAAGAAAATGATTTTGAGCGAAAGAAAAACAAAAATTTTAGTATTCGAAAAAAGAGCAAGGAAAGATAGAGTATGGAAATGGGGAGAAAATGAACTAGAAGAAGTGACAGAAATTAGATATCTGGGATATATTTTACAAAAAAATGGTAGTAATGAAAGGCATTTGGAAGAAAGGAAGAGAAAGGCTATAATGGCGATGAAAAGCGCTTGGAGTATAGGTGAGAGGATATTTAAGTATAGTTACCAAAGAAGGAAGAAGTTATTTGTGGCATTAGTGGAGAGTATAGCGTTATTCGGAGCAGAAGTATGGGGCTGGGAAGAAGATGAGAGATTGGAAAGTATACAAAGAAAATATATTAAGTGGTTATTGGGATTAGACAGGAATACACCAAATTATTTAGTTGAAGAAGAATGTAAATTGGAAAGCATGAAAATGAAGGCGCTAAGAAGAGCAATAAAATTTGAAGAAAAGATTAGGGACTCAAAAATTAAATTAGCAAAAGAAGGCATAAGAGAAAAAGATAAAGATAAAGAAAGAGAAAACATAGGAAGAGTAGCAAAAAAGAGAATGGAAATATTAAAGGAAGAAGAAGTAACAGAAACAAGATACATGAGAGGGACAGAATTCAAAGAGCAAGTAAGATTTAAGATAATAGAGAGTATAAGAAGAAAGGAAAAAGAAAAAAGATTAGAAAAGATAAAAAACTCAAGATATAATAAGATATACAAGGACATAATAACAGAGGATGAACCAGAATATCTGAAGATGGAAATACCAATAAAAGATAGAAAATTAATGGCAAGATTTAGATGTGGTAATGAATGTAAAAGCAGAGAACATTGGAAGGAAGAAGAAGAAAGGAAATGTAGATTATGCAAGGAAGAGGAGGAAAATCATACACACATACTGAAGAGATGCGAAAAAACAAGGAGCGAAAAAGTAATAGAAGATATACTTGATAAGAGCGCAAAGGAAATAGAAATATTGAGAAGAGTAGTTAGGAAAAGAAAAGAAGGGGAGAGTTCCTGAGAGTGTCAAGAGAAATAGGATGAAGAAATCAAGAAGGAAGAAGGGAAGGATATGAGAAGAGAGAAGAGCGAAGAGAAAGGATCAAGAAAAACAGTGTTAAGTGTAAAGTGAAGTGTAAATATACTTTCAAAAAGACTGTAGTATTTAAGATTTAATTTATTTAATTGCAGTGGCTATATGGACAGTATATTTTTTTTTGTTTTTTAAAGTTTCTAATTTTATATGAAAGAAAAAGTGACTAATTGTTTCAGTATTATTAATAGATTTCATTTTATTTCATTTCTAGTTAAATTTAAACATAAATATTAATATGAATTTTAAATTAGTAGCAAATTATCTTTAAAAAGTTTTAGGTTCATAATATTATCTAAAAGTAAAAGTGACTAATTATTTCAGTATTATTAATAGATTTCATTTTATTTCATTTGTAGTTAAATTTGAATATAAATATTAATATGAATTTCAAATTAGATTTAAATTATCTTTGAAAAGTTTTTTTTTTTTTTAAATTTATTATATGTTTTTGTTTACTTACTAATAAGAATAGGTTATGTAACTTGAAAATCATGAATGAAAATGTAAAACATATGTAAAAGGAATGTGCAAAGATAACGATAAGAAATGTAACGGAAGTCCTCCAAACCCGAAAGGGACGGAGTATGAAATAAATAAAAAAAAAAAAAAAAAAAAAAAAAAAATAAAAAATAATAATCTATAATTTTAAGTGTTTTTTACTGTCCAAGTACTAGGTTTAGGAAAAAGCTTATGTTATCGAATAGAAGCTATTCTTGAACAGAGTTACTTACATTTTTCGATGTGTTTAACTCTGATAAACTCAATAAAAATTATAATAATATACATTTTGATAGGTAACTTTAGTTAAAAAGTAACTTCAACGTTCTATGCCCAACTATAAATTATTATTTTTAGCGATTTTTTCTGTGCCCAAGTAGTAAGTATAGGAACACCCCTATGTTATTAAAGGGATTTATTTTTGGACACCAATCTTACAAGCTTGGGATTTAAAACATATTTTTTTACGTAAAAACGAAAAAGAGTTTTAAAGATAAATTCTTTCACCAGGCATTATTATGCATTGATGGATTATAAACAAATTTTTTTCCCATTTGAAAACGTCTTCTATTAAAAAATGTTAATTATATTAAACTGTCCAACTAGTGGTGCTATTTTTATCTCTGTCCAACTACTGGGTACTTTACCTTGAGCTGTGAACAGAAAAAAATACTTGATGTTGAATGGTACTTGCGTTTCTCACGCCATAAAATAATTGTTAATAGAACTATTTTAAAAAACTGTAAAGATTAAAAACTGACAGATAATATGTAATAAAAAAGTTGTCTTTTTTTTTATCTCAAAACTTTACTACCAGAGCGAAACCCAGCTAACGTCTGGACGCAAGGTTTACCTTCACAGCAGCGTCTCTCCCAAGATTGTCTCCGGCGTAAGCAGGCACAGTCACTAACGTTTTGCTGTACACTTAAATTTAAACAAAATCTCTTAAGTGAAATGGAATCGCTATTCAAAGAACAAGAAGATTTTTTAAGAAAGTTTTGCAGCAATCTATTAAAACAATAGTACTGCAAGGATATATTCAATATGCTCGAACTAACTTGGACCAGCGACAAAAAAATAAACTTGCAACGTTTATTTACGTGGATGCTGGGTAACTGCGACCCAATAAATTTTATTCAAGCGGAAGGGAATCCGCATGCAGTAATTATTCAACGGGTCAAAGCAAGGGCCGATTTTTTCGAAGGATCTTGCACCAAAGTTACAGAAGATGCCGAGGATGAGGCAAAGAAACAAAACCCTCACCCGTTAAGCTTCGTAAAGAACAATAAAGCAATTCAAGAAATGCTCAAAATAACCTGCCTTGGAGAAATGCAAACCGACAAACAGGTAAACATTTCAAACTCAATCAGCAAGGAGAACGACACTGTATTTGTTAATGATCTGATAAAATCACTTGCAGAAGAAAACAAGTGGTTAACAGATCAAGTCTCGAATCTACAAATTCAATTACAACGACTTCATGACGTTCTCATGCGACCAACATTAAACAAATAAGACAAGCTAAAGGTACCTGGCTAAACATTAACAGCACACATAAGCACATGAAGTCGAAACAAGCATCACATCTAGAATGGCCTCCAGAGAATGAACCTCAGCAAAGGTTACCATAGCAGTCGCATTTATCGACTGTTCCCGGTGCTTCAGTCTGAGGAGGGGGGATGATGTCTCTCCAGGACAACAGAACGACCATACTCCTGCAGGACTGTTGAGGGGAGGGAACTCCCGAGACATTGGCCAAATCGTTAGAAGATGGAAAATTAAATTCTCAAGAGTCAATCATGAAAGCTTTGAGGCATTTCTCACATGCATAGAAAAATGCAGATTGTCAGCAAATCTCACATAGGAAGAATTCTTTCCAGCGTTACCGGAATTCCTAATAGGAGTAGCAGCCACGTGGTTCCAGAATGAAAAAGATAGATAGTTACGTTATGAAGACTTGATAACTTTATAAAATAATAGTAGGTCATGGTTCGGAGCCGGCGACGAACTGCAATACTGACTAGCACTGGATGCACAACTACGGACCCAATAGTTAGGTGAACCAGTGTGGGATTACCTAGCACAAATAAAATGCATTGTTTGGAAAATTGAACCTCCATGGCCAGACCAGAAGTAGTTTGAACCTATATTATTGAAATATGAGGCCAAGAGCTCCAGGTCATGATTAAACGAAGAGAGATCCGATGACTGAACGATCTCCTACATAAAGCAATGGAGGCCGAACGGGTAATACAACTACAAACCACATTCGAGGAACCTCCCCCACTGGGGAGCTTCCTCTTTTCAGAAACGGCCATCAAATTAACAAAGGCACACGCAGAACCAAAAAAACAGCTGAAGATTGCCGGGATTAGCTATCTGAAGCTAGATGATCAGGTTATGCTCATGCTTTCACAGCTCATTAAGAGCCAAGAGAAATTTCTCGAAAAGTTAACTGAAACTCCCAAAGTAAAACTGAAGACGGAGGTCAACCAATCACGACTAGCCGCCCTTGCGTTCACGAACAATACCGGTCACTTGCAAGTCATGTGCTTGATTAAACTAGAGAGACAGAGGAACAAAGATAAAGCGTGTACATGTAGTTAGTATAGAGATGGGCGTGGAGAGCGTCAGATCCTCTACCAAGTAAGTCGTGTATACTCGTATAAATTGAGTACATTTATGTACGGCGCGTCTCCTCTCCTTCTCTTTCCCGGCGCTCGGGCACGTCCGAGAACTCAAGCGTCGTTCACTTCGGTTGGAGAAGTCGTAGCGGCTGGTCTATTCTCCCTGCACTACAGGTCCCAAGCAGAACGCTGTTCTCTCTGCTGGTGCGCCGCTCTACTCCTGTCAATCTCGGCTTCAATAGTGAGTTGACATTTTGTTTTTGCTTCAAGCCTCTTCGTTGCCCTACGAAATCCCGAAAAGCTCCTCTTCCAAGTGTTCGTTACTTGGTTTCTCTGTCTCTTTGTTCTATTAAGTACTTGATAAGCCGCTGCCGTTTAATAATTTCATTTTCGTAATTTTCAAAGAGTAGAGATTTATCGTTCAGAATACGATCGTAGACTATTTGTTATCGTGCCGCGCAATTTCTTCGCTAGCGATAACTTACAGTTTTATTGTAATAATTTTTTTGGTTTCTTGTTAAATAAATACAGTTGATTTTTCTTAATTAAGTTGCACATCAATCATTAATTCATAATAGCAGAATTGATTAAAGTTGGTCTGGAAATTAGCTCAGTGAGAGAGTTTATTACACGGCTCTAATCTATTGCTGCGCGAGATATGTCGTTTAGTGCTTACTAACATCTCGAAGTTTTTTGAGCTGACAGTCTTAAGCAGCACATGTACAACTTAAACTTCACAGCTTCCACTGCCCATTGCTTATTGCTAGCGATTGCCAATACTTGGCAGTGACGACGACCAAATACGGAGATGAAGATTTGGGAAGAATTAATCGAACGAGAAAGGGATAAACCACGCGTGACCAAAGATGTGTGCAAATTGTTAATTGACATGATATACGGGGAGAGGTCCTCAACCAAGTAGGACTCACCATCCAACAAAACCTCAACGCGCAGGCAAAGTACCCGCCCACAGGGGAATAACAACGGTCTACCCCATTCTTCGAAAAAAGGGGAGAACGCCGATTCTCTTCATTATCAGACTCTTCCCGATCCGGATCACCCAAAAGAAACAAGTCCGGGAAATCCGAGAACAGAGGACAACCCCCACAACCTTTCAACGGACGATGCTATACCTGCGGTGAGGTTGGTCATCCAGCCAACAGATGCCCTCATAAGAAGGGAAACGAATCAAGGTGGGCAGAAACGAAGGTGTGACGTCCCCTTCCATAACTAAACCCTCACAGGACCCTATGCCACCAAGAGATAAATCCCCAATGAATGATAAGAGAGAGGATGACCGACGGTGGTGGGTACAACTCGAAGTTCAAGGCTTTAAACTCCGAGCGTTGTACGATCCCGGTATACCACACATGGTAATGCGATGTATAGGACTACAGCTCGCCAGTGCCTTTGGTCGACGCCAACATCCATCAACTGGTGATGCTACCATAGCCGATGGGCGCTCCTCTAATATCCTGGGATTTGTCACACCCTTTAAATTAGGATTTACACGCAAGAAATTGGAGGTAGACATTCTTTCTGACTTAAATGCCAATTATTGTATAGGAGCAAACTCCATTAACGCTTTCCAAACGGTACATGACG
Source organism: Copidosoma floridanum (assembly GCF_036245765.1). Taxonomy (NCBI): domain Eukaryota; kingdom Metazoa; phylum Arthropoda; class Insecta; order Hymenoptera; family Encyrtidae; genus Copidosoma; species Copidosoma floridanum. Next base: position 3,677,385 of record NW_028321905.1, on the reverse strand, counting down.
TGGTGGAGCGAACGCTTATCCTCCGAAAGAGTGGGGAAAAAGTACCATTAGAACTAGTGGGGCTTATGGCAGATAAGGGAATAAAACTCTCGGACATCGGCCTGCTTGAGGTGACACCATCCCAAAAAAAACAGTTGCAGGACCTGGTAGACCGATACGTGGAGTATCTGACTCCCCTTAAGTGTACGACGTGAATAGAACACGACATAGAGGTCACGACGTCCAAACCCATCAAACAGCGATACTATCCTGTGTTAGAAAAGATTCAAGGAAAGGTGCATGCACAGATTGCGGAAATGTTGAAGTCTGAAGTTGTGAAGCCCTCCTCCAGCGGATGGGCCAGTTCGGTGGTAACGATCTGGTAAAAGGATGGAAGTTTCGGGTTCTGTATAGATTACCGAAAGGTGAACGCCGTCACCGTATCGGGCGCTTATCCCCTTCCCTTCATGGACACGATACTATGCAAGTTGAGAAAAGCCAGATATAACTCCACCTTGGATCTGAGTAGCGCCTACCACCCAATTCCTCTGGCGGACAAAGCTAAGCCTATTATGGCCTTCACGGTACCCGGAAAGATGCTGTTCCAGTTTTATCGGCTACCGTTCGGGCTAAGTAATGTGCCAGCCACCTTTCAGCGACTCATAGACCAAGTGATCGGTCCGGAGCTGTAACCGTATGCTTATGCATACCTGGACGATATGATCATCGCTACCGAAACTTTTGGGGAACATCTGGAATGGCTGGAACATGTACTCCATAGGATACGAGATGCGGGGCTCACCTATAACCAAAGAAAAAATTGAGTTTGGTCGGACAGAGGTTAGGTATCTAGGGATCTTAATAAATAGAGATGGCCGTCGCCTTGATGCCAAGAAAATCAAACCCATCATTGACTACCCTGCTCTCAGGAATACTAAGCAACTCTGACGATATCTAGGAATAACGTCTTGGTATAGGAAATTCTACCGAATTACGCCACTGTTATGGAGCTGGTTGTTGAATTACTGTGGAAAGATCAACCTTTTAAGTCGTTAGAGGGACAACAGACTGCCTTGAATCGGATCAAGACCCTGTTGACAACCTTGGTGATGCTACAACGCCCCGAACCTGATATTCCGTTTGCCATACAAACCGATGCAAGCGACACTAGACTAGGTGCGGTACTCCTGCAGATTGTGAGTGGCGAGGTTTGAGTCCTGGAGTTCGCCAGTCGCTCCATGATACCTGTGGAACGTAACTATAGCGTCACCGAACGCGAATGTCTAGCCGTCCTATAGGCAACTCGGAAGTTTCACCTATACATCGAGAGTTCTTGTTTCAAGGTGATAACGGACCACAGTAGCCTCCGCTGGCTATGCAATATAAACAACCTGACGGGAAGATTATTTCGATGCGCCATGGAACTATAGAGTCACGATTTTGACTAAATTATGTGCCGGACGCCCTATCTCGAATGTTCGAAGCTAAAGAACCTGTAGCTGTCGTGGCCTTACGGCGGGGGTTGGAGGGAGATGATCCCTGGTATCCGAAACAGTGCTGAAAGGTAAAGGAGTCCCCTAATGACTTCCCGCGTTGGAAAATCACCATAGGTTACCTTTATACGTATCGCTTAGACCTGGCGGTTGATGATACCTTAGGCGATCAGGAAGCTTGGAAACTGGTCGTTCCCCAAGGCTATCGAAGGCAAGTCCTTCGCGAGTGTAACGATGACACCAAGGCTAGTCATCTGGGTTGCAAGAACACTTTCGCGCGAATCTTTCGACTGCACTTTTGGCCGAAGTACTACTAGGAGGTAGCCCAATACGTCCACCAACGCCCAACCTGTCAGAAGACCAAGGTGGAACAGAAACCCCAACCGGGTTAATGGGGATGAGGATCGCCTCCACTCCGTGGCAAGTAGTGGCGGCCGATATCATGGGGCCGCTACCCAAGAGCCGATGTGGATTTGAATACATCCTCGTAATAGAAAACCTATTTACGAGGTGGGCAGGCAGAAGTAATACTGCTACGTTGGGCCAACGCCAAATCAATAGTAGGCGCGATCCAAGAATATGTCATTTACCGCCACGGCACTCCAGTGACTATACTGACTGCTACAGGCTACAGAGGATTGGCCCGGCCGTGTCCGCCGTCTACCTCAAGTCCATTAGAAGGCCATGATCAATACTATCGCAGGAGCGATCAAGGACAACCGCCGAAAACGTCCATTCACGGACCAGACCTAACGACGCGACCCATTACCTGCAACGAGGCGAGGTCCCGAAAGGCCATATAACCGAGTATCGTGGTATGTAAGCGTTCGCCTGGTGGGCACCTGAAATTAACCCCATCCCTTTTCTGTCTTTCCTAGATCGTCATGACATCCCTCCGAAAGCAGGTGGAGAAGATATGTAGCTACCTGCTACATATGGGATTGGAGTGACCCGCCAGGCAGCTCGTCCTGCAATTTTTGGATGCGTTCTCTAAGTACCACGAAGAACGTGTGCCGACCCCAGAACTGGCTCCAACTGCTACCCTGGAGGAGATCGCGGATACCGACCAATCGGGTATCCCAGGTATCGCCTGAGACCCTAGGGATAAAACTGCTGGCTCGGGGGCTCCACCCCCGGGTTCCATTCCAATGCCTTATGAGAAACCACGCACTTAGGCTACCTGGGACGAACCCTCTCCTCCCGACTCAGAGTTGGACGTCATCCTACGTGAGGTAGATAGTACCCGGCGAATCGTCCTCCAGGGTCACCGGCAGGCCTGACTCATAATTCATCAGGTGGAACCGTATGAGCTAAGTTCAGTGTGGATTGGAAACATACTCCGCCGCTCTGGCCCAAGCCCGAGCTGCCTGAGAGGCCGAAGAATGCCGGCTAGAGGAGATTCGGAGGGCCCACGAGTTGGCCCAATGATGGGCTGAAGCGTTGATGGTCGCGGCCAAGCAGCAGTGGGAAGAGGCCCGTAAGAACCAACGCCGAGCCGGATTGGATCCCCGCTCCACGGGGACCAAGCTCCTCTAACGCCACTGCTCTCTTTGTTTTTTTCTTTTTCTTTCTATTAGCTTCTTAAAATTTTTTTTTGGTTTCCTCGTCCAACCAGGCAAACTTAGAACCCGCGAATCCTAGGTCATTGTGTTGTATAGCGAGTATTCAACGTCTAGGAGGAGGGTGTTGCGGTGCAACCGCAGGGCGTTCACGGGAGCAGGGAGGGGAGACGGGAGCGAGTCGAGGCAGACTAGCTTAGGAGTCCGTGCGAGGTGGCAGCGTAGCGCGAGTTTTAATTCGTGATCGAAAGGGAGGTTAATTGCGCCAACGACGGTTGGTAAAGCGAGGAAGACACAAGGTCGACCTCGCGTTGCCCGAGTATTTGGATGATATCGACTTCGCACGCCAGGTCGAGACCAAAGAGTTTGGCTGGTGGAGACACCCACCAGTTCCTTCCATATCAAGGGATCCTTAGTATAATCCGTCACCTTCAGCACCTGTGTTAAAGCAAGTAAGTTAAGGAGAGCGTTTTTGAGCGCGTCTTTTCGCTTTAATTCGCGAGGTCTGCCTATCGTGTAGGGATCGAAGTGTGAGAGAGACAGCGGTCTTGTAGATCAGTTAATTTTATACGATTCCCCGATGTGGGGTACACATACCCGCGTAGATACAGATATAAATTTGTATGCTTTTAATCTTTAATATATGATTTTTTTTCCCTTTAACTAAGAATATTTGAGTATTGAATTATTGGTTCCGTCCCCATACCTTTGCATGTAGTTAGATTTTCAGTGCTGCCTCTAGTCCTTGGTGTGCGTGCTCTGCGGGATCGTCACCGTAATCCCGAGGCACTTGATTACACCTACATAGTGATAGAGGCGTGAAAGCAGGTAAATCAACCTGCGGGATCAATGAGGAGTGACGACGAGGGTTTCCGGGTCTAGCCGCCCGATCGAGATACAACTTGGTAGGTCGTGAGGTCACGTCCTGTTCTTGGTATCCCCCCCCCCGCGGACCTCGTTACAAACTCTGTTTTTAGATAATTTTTATAGCAGCATTTTTTTAAGTTTTTCGTGTGTATATTTTGTCAAGTTTTGATTTAAAATGTTTATTATTAGGGTAACATACACGATTTTTCTCTTACTTGTAGAGATAAGAAAGAAAGAAATTTTATAGTATAGGTTTACTTACGCTCTCAGCTAGTTCGGGATGATCACTCATGACTAGTAATATTAGATAAATTATTGCGTCAAAGGTGCATGTATTCTGCAAGCTTATTCTTTTTCCGTCTAGTCTAACTGATGCAAGAGAAGGATCATTTCCGATTCTCATAATAGGAAAATGCTTAATTTTTGTCCATACGATTGAATCCCTAATATCATCTGGTCTTTTCCCTAAATATTTTTCAGGTTTTTTTTTTTTTTTTTGCGATGTTGACTACCGGCGATTTTTGGGATTTCTTACTTCTTTTCTGAGAATTGAAGACAAGTTCGAATGTAATTGATAGTATCCTCGACAAATTCATGAACTGTAAACGTACTACCAAAATATTTATTAAATCTTATGCTAATTTTATTTATCTCGCTCTCTACTGATGTAGATAATGCAGGTATTCTACCAAAAGCATATTGATAGCTAAAAATATTCCTCGGAACAGGTATCAACTCTAAATCCTTAAGCAATTTTTCCCAAAAACTGTATGCTTTGCAAATAGTAGGCATTTACAGTATCCCCCTACTCACTAAAACAAGGTTCAACACTTTTGTACAGGGATGATCCCCAATGTTGCCAACAACTCAGATTATCATTCGTTCTTTCAATCCCTCTTTCATTATTTTCTTCTTCTAAAAGTATGTCTGTCATGTCGTATACTTCATTTTCATCGTAAAAAGATACCACTTTGTCATTTAAATTACAATCTATTTTACCTTGACACGTTTTTTCTGGAAATAACTAATACAAATTAAAAAGTTTACACTATAAAGGGATGTATCCCAATAATGTTGAAGATATCGTTACATTAATTTATGAGAAAACAAAATTTAATGCTTTTATTTTTTACACGTATATTTTTTACAATACCTAATAGTCGATTAACGCATGTGCAATAATTCTATTTTGAAAAGGGAAAAGAAGATATATTTTCGATTTGTTATGAGATTGGCTGGAGATGATCACATGACGGTGTAAACGACACCCGCAGATAACGAAAGAAAAAAAATTTTCTGAAATCTTTTATTTAGAATGTTTACGAAACTATAACGTGTTAGTTCACGATGAAAATTTTTACACGATTTTATCTTTGATATAATACAAAAAGTTTACGAACAAAATGATTAAGATTTGTAGTTATAGTTTTAACGTACGTTACGTATAATGTTTGTTTTCTTAGTTTTACATTTTTTACTGCTAATTTACCGCAATCTCATGACTAAAAATGGATAATTAAATTAATTTAATGTATAATTTATAAAAAAGGCGAATTCTGCCCAAGTAGAACAGACAATAATTTTTTCAATTTCTCATCATGAATATTAAATTTTCCGCACTAATTCTATGTATAAAGTTCACTTATTCTTACGATCATTTTAGTTATTTAGTTTAAGCACTGTTTAAAGATTTACAAAGATTTGCTTATCTACGTACAATCTACGTTCAAACGTAAATCAGAATCGATGCATCGGAATAATGGCTTTTATGAATCATAATGCGTTTTGTATGCAGGTCACGTACGAAAATTACGATTGTATGTATTATTAGTTTATACATAGAATGTAAATAAAAACCTAATAGTGTCAAAAATTTTGATTAAAAGAAAATTGCGAGTAAGCTAAAGTAATTTTACTAAAAATCGACAGAAGTGTAACTTTCCGATTTGTAAGCTTGCACTACCTGTAACTTTTGATTAGATCAATATTTTTGACTCAAACAGGGCTAAAACTGAAGTTTATTTGAAGCACTTCAATTAAAGCTCTGATAAATTTAAAAACGATAATTATTTCAAAAGTTAAGGCTTCTCTACAATTGCACTGAAAATCGTCAAGATTGAAATTTTTTCATAAATTTAGCTATAACTTTTTACAAAACGAATATTTTTCATCAAGCTAGAATTTAATTGAAAACTTATTAAAACCCTTCAATTCAAAATCTGATGAAGTTGAAAATATTAATATAGTGGTTGAGAGTTACGGTGGTTTTAAGAAGGTTCGGAAGTAATAATAAAATACAGAGATCACAATAATATAGAGTTTTCTTGATAGTCTAGAAAACGTAAAACTTATATTAATATTTTAAGTATTTGTTATAGGTCATTTTTAAAAGAATTATACAAACAGAAATCATGTGATTCGCATAGGCTCTTGTGGAAAGTAACCTCTTGGTCTCGCTTAAATAGAGAAAACTTTTTGAAAAATGCAAAGGTATTGAAAAAAATCTACCTACGAGTAAATTATTGTTTAATTATTCGGTGAGCAAAATTTAGAGGCATGTTATAGTGCATTTTAAACAATGCAAACGTGAAACGTAAGGAAAATATTGAGTTTGTGAGGTGCAAGAGGGGGTGCAAGGTAAAGGAGGCTAAGCTGTGCGGGCAGAGTGGACTCTCCCTTCCTCGTCCCCTAACTAATATGGAAAAATATTATGTATGCAAGAGCTCATTTTTTTTTCATATTAATTACATTTTTTTCTACTTTGGCGCTAATTTTTCGAAAAAGCTTAAAAAAAAGTTTTTTTTCTTTCGACTTCTGGTGTGTTAACAAATTTTTTTTTGTTCTTAGATATCTTAAGAAGAAAACAAAACATATCCTATTCATGTGCCGTGTTTTTTACTTTTTACAAAAACTTGTGACTCCTAAGTGCACATTAAGCGTTCAACGTTCTTTAGAACGAAAGAAGAGTACCGCAGCTCGTGTAGCTTTTACATTATTTTGTAGTGAAAACTCGTCCAAATTTTTAAGCAGGCTTTGGCATGAAATCTTTTTTGTCTATCAGGTAGATCATCAAAAAATATGTGACACATGTTTTTTTTTTTTTTTTTTTTTTTTCTTCATATTAACACAAAATAACGGAGATAGAGTACATACAAGTTCAGGAGTGGGGGCTCATAATGTTATGAGCTGTCTATCTTGTATGTGCTATATCTCTTATCATTTTGTGTATAAATAAAAAAGAAGATATAATTATCAAATATTTTTTGGTGATCTACCTTGCGGACCAAACAGAAAATTTTATACAAAAACCCAATTGTACTGATCTATTTCAACAGTTTGTCGCCTGGGAGGATAACTTAGGCAAGGGGATAACTCAGATAAGCGCTAAGAAACCGTATAACTCAGATTATCACTAAGAAATCGAATAATTCAGAACATCGTTAAGAAACTGGATAGCTTAGCTGAGCGCTAAAACAGCAACTTTAAGAACTTTAAGGAAAAAATGGATAACGCAATTTACGGACAAAAATCGGATATCTCAAAATTTGGGAAAGAACCTTGATATTTCGTCTTAAAAAAAATGAATAACTTTAATTCATGTATATTTAGTTCTAACATCAAATAAACATAAAACCACCCAAAAATTAACTTATTCGGCTCTAGACAGAAGTCTATAATCTTAGAGGCTATGAGTGGCTGTGGTGAAATTTAACTGTATTGAAAAGGATACTTATTAAAAAACTTATACATATACTAAAATCATTCAAACTAAGTAAAATACAGCAAGACATTCAAACATTTATTGTATAAAATACATGTGAGAGCTTGGAATACTAAGTGGCCTGTAAATATCTGTGAAAAATACGTGTAATTACGAGTTTTAGTAATATTTATATGGAGCACCATTTCAGCTGATGAAAATATAGACATAGACATCCTCATTCGATGATACATGTAACAATGGTAGCGGCGTTCAGACATTAGTAACTATGAGTTGTTTTCAAATTACGTGGTCAATGTCGGGCACAGAGAGGTTCTAACAAAGAAGGAGGATTAGTTTTAAGTCATTTTGCTTATTTTCACATCAAAAAAAGTTTTAAAAAAATTGTTAGCATGTATTGGAAATATAAACACATAGGGGAAAGAGGGGCAGGATGGATTAAATGGGTAAATCGGTCAGTCACATTTTTAAGAAAAGAAACAATTTTTATGCCACGGACTACTTTTTTTCTTACTTTTTAATACTTTCTCTTCAATCGTCTTAAACTTTTACATCCATAAAATTTATTATCGAATTATAAAATTTTTTTCGAAATTCAGCTTCAAAACATGCGTGCCGTCGAAAATTTGTAAGCTTTGTTTGGATAGTTAGTAATAATTCAGGAATTTTTAAATTAGGTTCGAATAAAAGAGCCATTTAAGAGCTTTTAGAAACCAGTCGAATTATTATTGTACTATGATTAAAACAAAAGTTATACTGTTTTAAAAAAGATGTGTTAAAGGGGCAGGTCGGTCACCAACTCGAAAGGCAGGATGAGCACAGTGACTAGTCCTAAGCAGACACCAGTACCGGTTTTCTAACTTAACTTTCCATTTTCCAAAACTTTGTTTATTTATTGTACAACTTTTGATATATTTAGTGAGAATTGAGAATGGTACGAAATTACCAAAGAAAAAGTATAGGAAAAGAGTGGGCCGATGGTCAATTGCAATTAACCATCGATGCAGTGCACAATGGTAAAAGTATAAAAAGTTCTGCCATTAATTTTGATATCACCAGAACGACCCTTCAGAGGAGATTGAAGAACCAAAGTATAAAAAGTGTAGGTAAGTCAGTAAACCGATGAATTTCAATAAATTATACCAACATTGGTTGATTTTATTTGTAAAAATTTGTATTTATATACTTATGTACTAATTAGAGTTACAAAAGTTTCTTATGATGAGCAAGAACAAGCTCTGTATTAATATATTATGCACTTGACATAGAAAACAGACTGATTTTTTTTCTTTTACAAGTCAAATGATATTAAAAACTTTTTATTAATCCACAAGTACGGTATTAAAATCCAAAAAATTATAAGAAGTGATATTAACAATGAATATTTGAAATGTTTGCTAAACTAAACCATTAAATATTAAATTAATCTGTATGTGTTTTCATAAAAATCAGAAAATTATATCAAGTGATATTATTAATATGGTTTGAAATATTTGTTAAATTGAATATGTATAAGTAGTTATTATATTGAATAAAATCGACAGAGATCTATCGATATGAATTTTTATAATTTTTACATTAGGGATCTATATATATATATATATATATATATATACTAGTGGGGCTAACGCCCCCCTGCGCGCACTGCGCGCCAACCCCCCCAGCTTCCGAATAATTTATAAGAAATACATTTTTACAATTTTTGTATATTTATTCTTATTTATTTTTAACTTTTTCAGTTACACAGTAAAGTAATTGTTGGAAAATGATATATATTAGAATACGATAAATTTGACGTCACCACGTCAAATTTTTAGTGGGAATTTGTGATTCCTGATACATCAAGTTATCTTGAAACATTCAAGTTATTATCTGAAATAAAAAAATACGTAAACTTTTTAATCAAATCCAATTTTCTGATCATGTTAATTAATGATATTAAACATACATTAAAATAGGAAAATCAAACGAACTAAATGAAGAAATAGTAAATGAAATTAGTAGTTATGTAGATGCTATATATGTAAGTCCAATAAAAGCAGCTTGGAGACTTCAAGAATATCCAATTTGTGGTAGAAGTCATACAGTTGTGAATCTAGCTGTTCATCTTGAAAATAAACAAAAACTCATATTTGAAGAGAATAATATCAAAAATGTAATAAAAAATTATCAATCACCCCTCACAGCTTGGTTTAAATTAAATAAAGTAGATGATTTTGCAAAATCACTAAAATATGTTAACATTCCAGAATATTACATTTTTGACTATAAACTTAAAATTTGAAAAAAAAGAAAACTTACTCTGAAAAATATTGCTATAGGTAGATTAAACATAGTATCTCCAAAAGATCATGAACGCTTTTTTTTAAAACTTATTTTAAATAAATTACATGGGGCTACATTGTTTGAAAACGTTGAAAAAAATAATGGAATAACACATAAAAATTTCAGGGATACTGCAATTGCAATAGGTTTAATAGAACATGATTCTGAAATCGACAATATTTTGAAAAAATCCATAACAATTATGTTTCCATACCAGTTAAGACAACTTTTTGCTTGGTTTTTGATTTTAGAAAACATTCAAGGAGATAAAATATGGAATGAATATAAAAAATATTTTACGGAAGACTTCGATAATGATAATAATAATTGTGCTCTTTTACATATTAATCAAATTTTGGTATCGAAAGGTAAATCATGTAAGTCTTTTAGTTTACCGACACCAATCATTAGAAGCTATATAAATAATTGCAGTATTGAGGAAATATCTTTCAGTAAAAAAATGTTCGATGTAATGTACACAAAGTCAAATGAAGATTAAAGAAAAATTTTTAAAACTATTTGTGAACAAGATGAAAAAATATACTTCATAGGTGGTCCTGGTGGATCCGGAAAAACCTACTTATATAAGACACTCATTTATTACTTTATTTCTAGAGGTAAAAATATTTTGTCAATGGCTTGGACAGGAATTTCATCTGTTTTACTACTAAAAGATATGACCAGTCATAGAAATTTTCGTTTACCTCTAGACTTAGATAATATTGAAAGTGTATTTTTAGAATGTAAACCAAAAAAAAAATTAAGGAAAGTTGATTTAATAATATGGGACGAGACTTCTATGATTCCGAAAAAAGCTTTAGAAATCGTTGATAAAACGTTGAGAGACTTGTGTAATACAAAACTTTGCTTTGGTGATGAATTAATAGTATTAGGAGGAGATTTTCGTTAAATCCTTCCAGTTAAAAAAACGGTAATAGAACTATAAGAATAGAAGAAACTATTAAATCATCATTTTTATGGAACTTCTTCAAAATTTTAAGATAACAAAATAATATCCGTTCTAGTAATAACGAATTTTTAAATTATTGTTAAGATTTGGAGAAGGGGACATAAAAACATTTAATATTCCTAAATCCTGGATAACAGATGATGTCTGTACCAGCATTTTTGGTAATTACAGCAACTGTTTTGACAATAACGTCATACTAACTTCACATAATAAATATACTTTTTTTTCAAACTATAAGATTTTAAGTAAATTACATGAGCAAACTAAAACTTATTACAGCATCGATACTGCAACATATGAAGGTGTTGATAAATCAGATGATAATATTCATATAAATTTTCCCGTAGAAATGTTAAACAACATTCGTAAAGGCTTGCCACCTCATGAACTTAAATTAAAAATAGGTACAATAGTAATGTTAATTCGAAATTTGAGTATATCAGACGGATTATGTAACGGTACACGATTGCGAATTACTAAATTACTGAAGTATAACGTAGAAGGCGAAATAGTAACGGGAGAAAAAAATGGTAATAAAGTTTTTATTCCAAGAATTACATTAAATACTGGAAATACTTCATTATTACCTTTTATTTTATATAGAAAACAATTCCAATTAGTTGTAGCATTTGCTATGACTATAAATAAGTCTCAAAGTCAAAATTTTGATAACGTGAGATTATACTTAACAAAACCTTTATTTTCTTATGGTCAATTATACGTTGCTTTATCAAGATGCAAAAATAAAAATGGAATTTTTGTTCAAGTCGATAGAGAAAACAGTTTAGAGATTGAAAATATAGTTTGGAAAGAAATTTTTGAATATAATAATGTATCTAATATTCATAACATGATTTAATTATTATTTTTTTATGTATAGGTAAAATTTATTAATTAATAATACATATCATGAATGTATATCGTGTTCATCTATCGTACCAATTTTAGCATTAATTTTAAAACGAAATAGAAATGGACGTAAGTCTTCGTGGTTTCATCAGGCTTTATAAGATGACTCATAAAGTGATGCGAAACTTTCATTGTTTATATTAATGATACTCTAAATTTAACTTAAGTTTATGTACGTTAAAAGAAGAATTGTGTAATAAAGGACTATATAAGTGATGATGATTTAATAATTATGCGCACCAATATATGTGTATATATTATTTGGTTTCAAAATATTATTAACTCCATATAAATTGGTTTTTAAACGTACTAAGTTGTTTAAATAATGATTTTTTGCGCAACAACCTCCTATGAATCAATTTATGACTTTAAATTTCTTCTTGACGATGAAATAAATCATGGCAATAAGACAGTTTCGTCTAAAGATAGGTAAAGACGGTATGATTACGGTCAGGTTTCAAAAAAGTGGTGTGAGGAGGCCGTGGGGGCCATGAAAAAATTCGTGGGGGTCAGTGGCAGGGCCATAGGAGGTAGGTGGGGGAATGTGGGATGTTTTGAGAAAAAATACTATACAATATTTCCATGTGATTTGGTAGGAATGTGGTAATAGACTTTAACACATTGACAGGGCTGGCAAAATACAACGTTACAAAATGCTAACGAAAAAAGTCAGCCCACCAAAAACTTTATGCTTACAAAGAAACCAAGGGATCCAGTAAATCGAATTACAATTAATTGTATTTAAGTTTAGCTGATTACAGTATTGTGCAGTATTCTGTAACTATTTGATTAAATATTAAAACATACATTGTTATTATCCCAGATGACCATGATTAACAGATAGAGCTTTTAAAAAACTGTAAACTTTTACTCCTTAAAAAATACCGTAGTATTTCCAGAAAAATCTGTAAATGAAATTGGTTAACGTTGAAATAAAAAGCTACACCCCTTATTGCATCTAGCCTTTCTTTTGAACTGGTTAAGTGAGGATAAATTTATAAATGAAAATACATGTACATGTAAAATGTTTGTTAGAATAATATACAATAAAGTTGTATTCTTTACACCACATGCATGTTTATGCAATAGATAATTAACAACATAACATATATTCTTGTAAAATCCCGCATACTTGGCTTTCCAACTTTTTGTTTGTAATTGGTAGAAAACTGATTGAATACTTTATTTATAGCTATATTTTACTTCATTGGAGAGAATATGACGACTTGTGATTCATTTATTGTAATAACTTATAATTTTGTTACAATTAAGTATTTGCAAGCCTTCCAAAATTTTTCTTTTAACTTTACAATAATTACGTAAATTGTAAGGCTTTCAAAACTTTATGAAAAATTATACCAAGATAAATTTTTTTCTGAAAATCTTCTAAAAAATTTAAAAATAATTTTAAAAAAATGGTTTAAAAATTTTTTGTAATGTAGTTGAAAGTAGACAATATAAAAAAAACGTTTGACTTATATCTTTTTTAGGAGTATACTGACTTTATAAACTGTTATGCAGTTGTTTCGAAAAAGCCGAAAGAGAATAGACCACCATATTATGCTTGCTTTTAATAGCAGAGAAGGCCTGGCTGACAGATTGCAGTGCATGCATACTTACCGAAAAGATATTCACGGACTGGCTTATTAAAAGTAAGTCGCGACCTCCGTTGTCCCGTCCACACGAATGCTGTACATATAAATGTAGTGACAACGAACACCTAGGAGTTAGCGGCAGCATAGCCAGCGACCATTACACACACGTTGTCTCGAGTATATTCCTTAAGCAGCACATGTCTGAACTCAGGACAACGCGGTGCAATAGCCCTGGATTTTGCAGCTAATAATCAAGTGCACGCGTGAGATAGCTACTAGTGAGGTGTCTGGTATCGCGACCTTCTTTTAGTGCTAACCAGTGGCTCCACGCCTCGGGTATCTCTGCGAGTGTTAAAATAAATAAGGTTAGATTAAGACAGCTATGATGCTTCTGACACTCGACGTGCGAAGCAAATATTTTCTCGGTGACTATAAATAAATGCATATAACAACACGCAGTAATAGTCAACTTGCCATTTGTTGCTGAGTGTTCTAGAATTTAAAAAAAACTTATGCATCTTTGCAGCTTAATGAAAAAATGTTCATTGTATCGACGTTGCACCACATACTCATATTGGCTGTGTAGATTATAAATAATACAACTTTACAGATTTACTACGCAAAAGTACTTCAAGTATATACAAATTTTTGGAACAACAGCAGTAATCTTCAGCGCCAGTGTAAATAATTATAAACTCACCATTTCAATGATGTTTACAAAGCGAAACTCCAGAAGATAATTTCCCAATGTTGACGTCCAAAGAAAAGTCGAGGAAATCCCCTTAGCCACGTTAGACTAATTAAACTTGGTTGGTGACGAGAATCTCATGCAGTCACGCAAGTAATTTTGTAGTGAAGGTGACAAAGAATGCTGTTAATACACAGCACTTACGACAAATTTCATCAAAAATTTGAATACAGTTTAGCGAGAGAAAAATAGCTTCATTTTATGTAAACAAGAATATTCCAGACAGTAAGAAGAAAAACCGCAAGCGATTACAGCAAGCTTCGGAAACGAAGTGCCAGCTCGAGCAGGCCCGCATGTTCATCGAACACTTCGCCAACTCGCCTTACATCGAATATTTCCGACGAGTCATGGACCCCCCCCCCGTTCGAGCTCTGTTAAGCCAAGAAAAATATCGATGCACATGCATACATGAAAAATACTCTCGCATAAGACCGCGTTCAGATGGAGTGAAAACGGTGCGGCACAGCAATTTATTAGCCAACCAGAGCAGTTTGCAGTAACTGCATTGGTTCCGATCGGCTGATATATTCCTGCGTCGTTGACGCTCTATTGACGCTCCGTCTGAACCCAGCCTTATAAGGATGATAAACGCTTTACATTCAGCCACAGAGTGGCGTATCGTCATCATGTACCGATTGATAATATGACTTACGCTAAACACTTGAATTCTCTATTGAATCCTATACAGTAATGGGTGTACATGTCACACCAGATACCACACATCACATATATTTTGTTACCATTAAAATAATACGTATCAAAAGTTCACTTAAAAGATTATTAAAATATTCATATATTGAAGATGATAAATAATAATTATTATTTTTTGGACGTTTTTACGAAAAATACATGGTGTAAACCTGAACTCTGCCTTGTGTTGAATTTTTTCAAGTCACGCTCTCTTCCATGCTAGCGAAAATGTTAAATCTGTTTATTTACCATATCTATGAGCGTGAGAAATTATTAAAACGACATTAGTTACCGGCATTGGACACGAAAGTGATCACGTGAGTTTAAGAATAAACCCATACGAGTTAAGTACAAGATTTTTCGAAATGTGTATTAAAAAAAAAGAATTACTTTGTTAGTGTGCGCACATAAGTGTACACAAACAATACACACATAGACTAGTTTATATTTTTATTTTTATAAAGTAAGCATTTACCAAAAAAATTTTTGCATGCCTGGCAGATTCGTATAGACAGCCAATATTTTACGGTTTTTATAATATTACTTAACCTCTAAATACTAAACAATACGTCATTTCTAAAAAGAAAGCAAGATAGACGAAAAATTACGATTTTTACGGGTTTCCTAAAGAGGGAGAAATCATTGCGGCGCACCATTGAAATGTTAAGTTACATGTGAACATAACCTTGAATTTTATTGTTTAAGGAGCATCTTTATAAAATCAAAGGAAAAAACTATAGCATGTTAATAAAATTATCACGAATCTGCAGAATCTATTTTTAGTTTTTTTGCTAAAATACGACCTTAGAATTATTTAAAAAAACGTAAAATCTTCGACGAGACGGGCAAAAAAAAACTTTTATGCATTTTCTAATAGAGTAACAATCCATGTGTACAAATGTAAAGTTGTTAGTACGAATAAAAAATACCTTTGACTTCGGATCAATTACCTAAAAATTTATGTAATAAAGACTACAGATTACATGGAAATCATTGTCTGTTTGTAAAACTGTTGTGCATGTGCTAAAAATTTTTTTTGTCAATTCCATTACTAGCTCTTGGGTCTGGTGATACAGTGTCCTAACCTCTAGTTATGTTGTACATGTACAATATTGGAGTTCTGAAAGTTTAGCCGTGTGGTCATTTATCAACGCCCCCAGCAAAGAGTAGCATCACTCAGATTATTTCATTTGAAATAACACGGTATTAAGATAGATAGTGCTAGTCTTCGTGACGGGTGTTAAAGTATATGAAATATAGTGTCTGTACCATAAGTATGTGCGAGTTTTTGTGGATGCACTAGTAAGTATGTGTTATTTTAATGTAACATTTTATTTACAATGAGCATTATGTCGATGTACTTGATATATTACTAGATCATTATGACCAACGCCCAAGCTCTATAGAGTTAATGGAACATCTCAATAAACATGTTTTTGATTAATGCATTGAATTAAACATTAAAATTTTTTTGTTCATGCCAATACATTAATGATTTTCAATCCATTTTTTTCACTTGCAAACCCATGCTTTTCTATTAATATATACATATTTAAACTATATTCGGAGTTCTGACTTCTCCTGGGTGTTACATGTGACTGACCCCGTTGTTTAAAATAGTTAATATGAATCAAAAGCTGTTCAATTGTAGCATAATCTGGATACCTAAAAATAGTTTAATAATAAGATTATGCTGGGTACAAAAGCAGCAGCCTAAGAGTAACATGCGAGGAAGCTTTGTCTCCCTACTAACAATATCATCTTGGTAAATGGAATTAAATATTATCTTACTCAAGATAATCAATCTAGAGTTAAATAGTATACGTATTATTAAAAAAATATGACACTGTTATTAGTAAAAAACAAAAAAGCTTAGTTCGAAAATAAAAAGTCTCTTCTATACAAAATAAAGAGAAGCTCTTTGACAAGATATGTAAATCTTACTTCAATCAAAAAGCCTTGCCTTTCACTAAAATATTACCGCTCTGACTTAGTATTCCCATACGATTTTAAGCCTCTCTAGGATCGGCAACAAAGTAAATAACAGTAAATCCTTTCAGCAACACACAAGCAACAAATTTTCCCGCTTACAGATTCATCCCATCCCGTTCCTATCTCGAGATAAGCGAGATGCGCTGCTGGCTTGATGTGCGGTAAAAGAGGCCTTTCGATTTTAGACCCCTCTAAAATCGACAACAAAATATATAAAATTAAAACCTTGCAGCAACAAATTTTTTCGCTTATAGATTCATCCCAGTACGTTTCCATTGCGAGATACGCGAGAAACGCTGCTGGCTTTATATCAAGCTAGCAATACCCGCCGTATCTTGGTCCTGTACATTGCAACAAATATTTTTCAGCGTAACAAATTAGCAACAAATGAGTAACTAATTATCCATGTGTTTTAACATTAGGGTGGTTACTTGGTACTGCCAGCTTGACATACGTTGTTAATAAAGTCAACATTTATTATTTATACTCTGAACTTTGCTAACCGTTATTACATCGGAAATGAATTTTTCACTAAAAACAGTATATTTTGATATGGATTAAATAACTTTTTGGAATATACAAAGAATGTTTTTTTCTGCATATACAACCACTCCAGATCAGAAAAAATTATTTCTTTAATTAAAGTACAAAAAAAAATAAACAGCTTTACGGGCTTGTATCTCACTCGTATTTCATTAAAAAATTGACATCTTTGATCATGCCTGTAATATATATTCATGCCATAGGTAGAATAACTTGAAACGACATTTTTATGCATTTAAAAGAACTAAATTAATTGTATCTCAGAATTAGATGATGTTTTTTTAAGTTAGATGGGAGAAAGGGCTTACCTATTGTAATAGGCTTGTGTTTTACTCGAAAATTTACAATTTTGGTGACACCTAAAGTGAAAGCAGGGTTTGTTTTTTTTTTCTATGGCAGGGAATGCCAAAGTTACTAACGTAAATAACATTCTTAAGCTCTCTAAATAACCAAAAAAAATTGTATCCAAGACTTGGATGATGTTGGGAAGGAGGTTTCTGCTGAAAGTGCAACCAATTTTGATTCTAAAAAAGTAGTTTTTTTAATTTAGATGCAAGAATGTAGCTGAATTAGTGTTACGGCCTCGTGTATCACTCGGAAATATACAGTTACTGCGACTTCTGGAATTAGATAAAGATTTTTCATTTTTTCTATGCCATGGAATGTCAAAGTTATCAATGGAAGGAACATTTTTATGCGTTTTATTTAAAGAACTAAAAAAAATTGCACTTAAGACTTGGATGATTAAATTGTGGAGATAATCAGACAAACGTAACACTTTGCCGAAAATGAATGCTCGGAGTGTAATATCCGCGTTTCAGTTTAAACGCTTTGTATTCTACGAAGTTTAAAAATATTGCATAAATTTGTTCAATTTTTCCATTACCATTTAGCAGTACTTCAGGGTCAAAAATGTGTCAACTCAGATTTATTTTTTTTTTTTAGTGGTTCTGACTGTAACAACTAACAATCTCTTTAATGTGGGTGGAAATCGTTCCGATGTGGAGTCTAAAATGCAACTTGGGCTGATGTTTTCCCAGACTGATGAATTGACTAGATAGGGTCGTGGCTCCATGAAAATTAAATTTATAATCCGTCTCTACTATGCTCAAAAACGACAGAATCTTTACGAAATAAAATAACTCAAGACTGAGTGACCCGATCTAGATGAGTATTTTTTTAATGAAATTTATATGATAGAGTTTGAAGAAAAACTATGATAAATATCGACAATCATGATCATAAGCTACAAATTTTAGGAGAATAGCAGATAAGGTGAATTATGGCGATGGCTTAGCATGGTTTTGTATACAACTAGAGGTCCAAGGACAAACCAAGGTTTTTCTTAAGTATTTTTTTGTGTAGAATCTGAATCGACAGGTGAAAAGCGTCTCAGGGTCAAACAATTTGTTCAAAACGCAATTGTTTAAACAATTTCCAAAATTTTATAATTTAATTTCAGAATATGCTTTTTACCATAATATTCCCTATTTGAAGATTAAAATATCTCTTGTAATTTTTCTACAAAATGATTTTAAAGAAAGTTACGATTTTTGTAAATCCCGCAGCCAAGACATTTTCACTACATTGTCAAAAACTGCTCATTTACGATTATAACTTTCACCAACTAACGTTTTTAGTACGTATTTTCGGTTTTTTTTTTTGTTATCAATAATTTTGGTAAAGAAATTAAAAAACTCGATTTTAATTGAATTTCAAGCATCTTTTGAAAAAACATGCTTTTATAAAATTAAGATTAATTGAAGTATTGAAATCTTTTGCAAATTTTGTTGTAAAATGTTTTGAGTTCTAGAAAATCTCGGAAGGTTCGAAAGATCATTAAATTTTTATAACTTTTTAGTAAACGACTATTTTCTGGCGAAATCTCTACTTATCATGTTATTTTTAATCAGTCTGTTAATATTTTAATTTGAATCATACATTTTGAACACTAATTTAAAGGTGTGACTTTAACAAAGTAAAAGTTTGTGATGAAAATTTTTTAGAAATTATTGTGAATAATTTAAGTTTTTTAAAACACAAAATTGTTATTTGGATCATTTTTATAGAAAAAAGTCTCGTGTGCTTTTTTTTTGGTGCTTAGAGACTATTAGTATTAGAACGATAAACATTTCACTGAATTTTTCCAAATAAATAATTATTTACTTTGAAATAAAAATAATTTACAAAAAGATTGCAAGCGATATTTTAAGCTTTAACTGAACAAAATAACAGCAAATTTCAAGAGAAACAGGTCGTCATTATTTGAATTTTGGATGGAAAAATTATCAAATAATTCATAATTCGCGGTACTTAAAACAATCATGAGAAGTATCGATACATTGATAAAATATCGATACACTATTGAGGTACTAACTTCTATAACCCTACCCTGCTCGTGACATTTTAAGTGTTTACAAACGGTTTGTCGCTTTCTTGACGATCGCATTACTCTTTAATGTATATCGTACGTATTTAAATTGAAGACTAATAAAGGCATTCATCTTTATTTCACCTTTTACTTTTCATCTAACAGAATTTAAGAGCTATATATACTGCACTCATTAGGTAAGATCTGTTTTGAATAGTAAACATAAAGACAGTGCTATGTCCAAATGCACACACATAAAATTTTGAAGAATTTATTTTCACTAGTTGTCTAAATTAATGCATGTATTATATTTCTTTGCATTTTGTGTTCTGCAGACCTTTTATTTGCCTCTAGTATCGATCAGGTTATATTTAGTGCACAATAATTTTGATAATTCACAAGCTGCTTGTACACATATGATTTCTAATAGCCATTATTTTTGTACACTCATTGATTTTTATGCTGTTGAGTGCTTTAAGATCAATCGAATAGTTACGAATTAGAGAGTAAACGCTGTGAGTTGTTGTACAACATTAAAAAAGAGTAATTTTTGTGCTCTTATGATCTTTGTGCAGTCGTCATATCAAAACCTATATGGTATAAGACATCATTCATTAGCGATTCATCGTGATAACATGTATGTATGTAGCAATAATTTATATAAAGTGAGACAGTAAGCAGACGGTCTGCAAGTTTTTGGGTTTTTATTCGCATAATGGTTATTAGTACTTACTGGTAAGCTGCTCGTAGCTTACGGATCAGTACCTGAAAATTAGTGCAAATAATTGTGTATCGCGTTTCAGATTTCTTAATCTCGAGAACGTAGTGCCCTACTGGTTTATTGTTTCTTAATAAAGAAGAAACAGATAACAAATCATACTGATGTCAAGCAAAAAATCCCCAGTAACCTGATGAGCTCAATATATCCGACTATTATTTATTAATTAAACTCAACTGAATCTCATCGTAGTAATTCACTGTACCTCATACGATTGCTCACCTGCACATTCATTGAGAAAAACTTAAGTTTAAGTAATCAATCCGCAATCATGCGATGCGCTTGCTAGACTGTACATTTATCACGGGAATAAATGAAATAAAGCCTGAGTAGTAAATCTATGCTCATCCGATGCACTCGCTTGGCTGTACATTTGTTCAATAAATGACCAAACTAAAACTTGAGCAGGTGATCCCTTGTAATACAATACACATTCTTGACCACACATTTATAATTCAAATGAATAATATAAAGCCTAAGCAGTCACTTCCGAGTATGACGATGCACTTACTTGACTGCACATTTCATTGACCAATCAATGAGTTTTTATTATTGAAATGTACTTATCTGTCGGCAGCTTCTTTATTAAATAAAGAATATAAAGACTGTTCTAATTTTTCTTTGTTAAAACTAACGTATCGTCCCAGTTAATACTTACTAAGTCCCTATTACTACTTACCTGCTATTGAATTCCTGTTAAAAGAATTATAACATAACCTTTTTCTTAATTTATCGGAATTAAATTGTTATAATTAAGTTTATTTTTAAGCTTCAGAATAATGAAATATTTGCAGAAGTCATAAAAAACTCTTAAATTAGTATAGTAATAGGGTCATGAGTAGCAACCTGAACATGTACTTTATGCCCTGCTTTTTTTTGGAATTAACTGCTTAGGCTTTGTGTTATTGAATTTGTGTTGGCAAACAAGTACATTTAGTCAGTAGGGATTTTTTTTTCTTTTTTTTCATAAAATAAATTTTGTTACATGTAGAAAAATGAAAATAAGTGAGTACAATGGGTTACTGGGGTTTGCATGCATAGCATTATCAACACACTATATTTTCTATTGCTATCCTGAAATAACTTTGTTTACTAAGTTTGCGAGACTTAGTATACGAAAAAAATTTTTCATAAATACTAACCGTAAAGATAACAGTAAAGTTGTGACCAATAAATTTTTTTCTATGATTTTTACATTCGCTTAACAATGATTTTTTTCGAGCAGAGAAATTTATTTTAATTAGATATATTTTTTTCGTGAAGCTATGGTGAAAATAATAGTTAAGATTCAATGGTTAGAACTTTACTGTTAATTTTTCGGTGAAAATTCATGCAACTTTTCTCTCGGTATTTTCAACTAGTGTGTTTCTTGAATTAGAATGTCTGATTACAGAGTTTCAGACATTTCAATTGTGCGCTAATATTTGAATAGTATGAGTCTACCTCTAAAAATTTATACAAAATTTTTCGGCTTTTCTAGTCTCTTCCTTTTCAGTTCTTTAATTTATATATATTCATCAAAGTATGTCCAAAAGTATAATGGTATTAAAACCTTAAAAAAGCACTTTAAAAATCGTACAGTTAAAATAGTTATTTACGTAACAAGTGCGGAAAAGACGATTTCCCGCACGAGTCGTGATTGACTCCCATGAGTGCGGGAAATCGTCCCGCACGAGTTGCGTACAAGTTTTTTCGCAATAAGTGTGCGGAAAACACCTATATTCCGCACACTATTTCCGCGAAAACAAATTTTTTGTATCCACACAACATAACATATGATGATTGTTAGTAAGTACATCAACTTGTACATAACCCAGTATGTCAGACCCTGAGCAGCAGAAAAGAAACAGCCAAGAAAATAGTAAAGGTGGTCAAACTAAGAAAAAGAAAAGAGAAAGCAGATCTGGAGGAAGACCACGCTTCGATGTTGAATTAGGTAGTTCAGGTGTAATCCACAGAAGGGCTAATGAAATTTTGAAATTAGCTCAGTATAACCTACAAGTTCTAGAACTGGCAGTCAAATTATGCAAAGAAAAAATTCCAGCAGGTTTTATTATTATTGAATTAATTTATTCATTAATTTTTCAAGTGTTCACAGACATTAAACTATTGATACACAATATGTAAAAAAAAAAAAAATATATTTTTCACCATACATAAACAAAATTATCTGTTTAAGTGACATTACCCTGATCTTCTGTATCTTGCAGAATTGATCGGTTTTGTACATAGTGCTTGAAACTCAAGTGAGATTACTAACAAAATTCATTTCACACATTCACATTAGTGTGGCCCTTTCTTCTTCAACTTCTTCAAAACTACTAAGGTTATTCTTTGAAATTTTTGATTACCAGAAACAGTAGTTTGCCTTAAAATAGGACTAGTTGATCAATATTTTTTACTTTTAACCACGTAAAAAAAATTCAAAAATCGCGAATTTTTTTGAACTTACTTACCTTTTTCTTCAGGTGACTTCTAAAAAAGAAAAGCGATTGAGCTTTTTAGTACATGTACATTCAATAGTAAAGATCAAATTAGATTTCGAGTTCAAGCTTCAAATTCTTTCAATGGCTGAGTTATTAGCGTGAAAAAAAAAATCAAAATTTTCTTAAGATTTATACAATAAGTTTTACATTATTCAAACGAAAACATGAAAAATTAAAGTTTTCCGCTGTTACGCTATTTTTGAAGTTATACTTCTGTAGGAGCGTTAAGCTTGAGAGGAAATCAACGATTTCAGATTGGTGACTTTGAGAAAATGTGTAATGAAAGTGGATTTTGAATGTTTCTTTCCCTTCGCCGCACCCCTCATATATCTGAAAATTCCAAATGTATTTGCACCTCCAACCTTCTGCACACTAGCTAAAGCCGCTACTTATCTATAATGTAAATTTCTATTTACTGTTTATCAATTAATTTGGTTTGTTTATAAATTATACATGAATAAATAGACAATTTATTTTATAAACTAATTTATTTGGTTAAATCTTTTTTTCCAAAACTTAGTATATTTTAGTAGAGCAATTTTTCTATGTTTTAAACAATATTTATTTACTTATTAATAATTTTTTACTTAAACAAAAAATAAAAAATTGCTTATTCTCTTTTTTTATGGTTTTTTAAAACCTTCGAAAATGAAAAAAAACGTTTCGTGCTGTATAAATTAAGCAATTGATTTTTATTGCCTTTTATTCTCTAACAATTTTTCCATTCGAGATTGAGGTGATTTTATTGCTTAAGGACGTTCATCACATAGTTAGCGTGAGAAAAGTTCAGAGAGGTGAAAGGTATATGTAGAAACCCTGACAATTATTTTTCTCATGTAGATTTACTTATATTCGCTCCGTGCATGACACGCAGTGCCGCCCTCGGTGTCAGAATCGCGCAATACCGTACCCCCGTATGATTAAATCGTAACACTGTCGCTTATAGGAGAAAGTATTATTTATTGAATAAGACGTACATACTGCTATCGCGTAAACATCAGCACCCTAAAAAATGGATATGATTGTCCAAACAGGCTTTAAAAGTATAAGTTGCTACATAGTTTTTAATAATAAAACGCTGAAAAAAGCTAAAAAATTAGTAGAAAGTGGGCACGTTGCCTACGTACAGAAATATGTAAATAAAGGAGTCGGTCATCTGATCAATTGCTATGTTGTGAGACAAACATCTGTCAGCTTAAATCCATACAAAGTGGAATTGTCTGTAAGTACATTATTGCCTATGCTTGACAAATGTAGGTTATGGTAACATATACACAAACTGCCATCAGGACTGTAAAATTTTCATGATAATTTTACTTATAATCAATAATAATAATAAAAAAAATTCCGTAGGTTAGGTACGAACTTTTGTCTCCTAACTGCCCTAATACACAGCTCCTTCTGTTTTGTTTCATGGGGTCTACTTGGGAATTTATACAGCACCACCCCCTGCTTTTCTTTCTTGTTGCAATTAACAACGCAACACTGTCTCGTACGCATTTCGTTACTTTGTAAACGTAAACACTGATTCAGATTATTATACAGCTAGCGGCAGCCTATGTCGACTGCTTGGAGTTCTTGCTCTCACGTATACAACATTACAGATAAGTATGTGTGTTGTGTACTATAAGACAGATTATACTACGAATGCCTCGTCCTCGAGATTACAAATTGTATATCCTTCCCCTATACAAAGCCACGATAGTTGAGAGAAAAAGAAAAAAGTCGCGCGCTCGCGCAGGTTCTCGCCGCCGCGTATACGACGGACGACTGCCGCTGCCGTTGTTGCTGTTGTCTCGTCATTCTTCCTTTTCGTGCCGAACAAGTAAGATCCACGGAGAGAACATGCCCAAACGAGACGCGATCACGGCGGGCCTAGAAACGGAATTGTGCGGTGGACTTGGCATTAAAACACTAAGACCTAGGCAACCTCTGGACTCAGGTCAGGAGTCCTCAGCCTCGGACAGTCAACTACTTTCAGAACCATAGTACAGCGAGTCGTCGAACTCAGAACACAGCGAGACGGAGGGCGACAAGCAGTCAGGTACTATGTCATTAGTTTTCTGCCTCTTTTGTGTTTCAGATAACGTTGCCCCGCGCGTATCACATTCGGGCCAATTCGACCCACGTTGCGTTGCCTTGCCTCCGTGTGTATCGATGCTCAAGCATCGGTGTCGAAGACTCTGTGCGTTCCACTACCTGGCGCCAAAGTCGGCCGCGCATGCTTGCTAACCTAACCTATCATAAACATGCGTTAACGCAATGATTATTGCTACATACACGGCCAACATTTTCAGATGTAGCCGCTGAGGTCAAAGAGCCTTCAACCCAAGAGCCGCCTTTGAACCCACTCTTCTTGGAGGTGCTGGGCATCGATCCGGAAGCTGCCGAGACTAAGGAAATAAAACTACAGGCTGATATTCATAAGAGATGGCTTTATTACTTAAAGAAAGGTTTTAAAAAGCCGGACAGGAAAGCTCTACTAGAGATATACGATGGACTGCCGGACTTCAAGCCCCCCAGCATCAACAATATTGTGCTTGAGGGCCTTCCCAAAGACGTCAAAACTAAAGACGCATATCAAAATTTCAGACAGCACATAACCAGTGGTGCTCTGGGTGCTGTGGCTGCAGCCGCCCTAACACTGCTGACCGAAGGCGAACTCGACAAAAAAGCACTATTCAAGTCCCTGTTGGATGCTGGCATACTACTGTCCGACCTTCTCCATAACCAGTCCAAGGGCCGCGCTGCAGCCATTACATACGCTGCGCCGAAGGACGTCAGGAGAACTCTGGCTGATTCAAAACCATCAAAGCTCTTGTTTGGAGACGATCTGGTCGACAGGATCAAGAACGACAAGGCTTGCAACAAGCTCCTTTCCTTCCCAAAGAAGAAAGGGCCACCTAAGCAAATGGGAATAGCTAACAACCATTTAAACTACCACCACCTGCAAGGGCAGAGCTCCCCCCGACTGCAGGCACCTCTTGGAGCTCAACAGCTATCATCAAAGCCACCGCAACAAAGAGACTACAGGGACGATCGTCGCAGGGATGCCAAACGGAATGCTTACAAGGAGAACAGGGGCCAAAGGTCCAGACGACGATAGAAGTAGGTACCACTGCTGGTAGACTTTCCTCATTTATCAATAATTGGAAGAATCTCACTTCTTCAAAGTTTGTTTTCGATTGCATCTCAGGCTATAAGATACCTTTCAGTTCCAAGCCTAGACAATCCTCTGAACCAAGGATCTGTGTCACCAATCCAAGGGAACTAGAATCCCTTAATCTAAGCATTAACGAGTTACTAGAGAAAGGCGCTATCAGATCATGCACTCCTTGTAAAGACCAATTTATATCTCCCTACTTTCTCAGGGAAAAACGAGATGGGTCTCAAAGGTTTATATTCAATTTGATACAACTAAACAAATTTCTCTCGAAAACTCATTTTAAACTCGAAGATCTCAGATCTGCTGAAAACCTGTTGCTCCAAAACTCATGGATGGCAAATATCGACCTCAAGGATGCTTTCTTTATGATACCAGTGAGCGAACCGGATAAAAAATTTCTGCGCTTCCGATTCAAGGACCAACTCTACGAGTTCAACTGCGTACCTTTTGGACTCAGCACAGCGCCTTATATCTTCACCAAACTTATCAAAGTTGTAGTTAACCATCTAAGAGCACGTGGCTTTGTATCCACCGTGTACTTAAATGATTTCCTCTGCTATGGCTCAAGCGCCGACGTGTGCGTGGAAAACGCCAGAGTAACCATTGAGCTGTTACAACATCTTGGCTTCATCGTCAACGTCAAGAAAAGCTCTCTCGTCCCGTCAACATGCTGTAAATTCCTGGGAGTGATTTTGGATTCTGTCAACTGCAATATCTCATTGACACAGGAGATGCAAACATCATTGCTCTCGCATCTAAAATCCACCGCGTCAAAGAAATCGACCACGATCAAGAACTTTGCCAAACTCATCGGCAGATTCGTGTTTGCATGCAACGGTGTGGAGTACGGCCTTCTCCATACCAGATCCTTGGAAAGAGGAAAGATCGCAGCACTTAGTGAGGGCGGGGGCAGTTTTTCGGGCCGCATGTGGATCCCCAGCTCCGTTTTATCAGACCTCGAATGGTGGATCAGCAATCTGAACAAGCCCAAGACCATAAAATCCCACTCCTTCGAGCTGGTTATCTACACAGATGCCTCTAACAGTGGCTGGGGCGCAACAGACGGCATAAATAAGGTATTTGGTACTTGGGAAGCAGACCAAGAACTCTACCACATCAACTTCAAAGAACTGTTAGCAGTAGAATTAGCCCTTGAAGCGTTGGCCAATGGATACAAGAACTGTGAAATCCTTCTAAGGGTCGACAACACTACAGCCATATCCTACATCAATAGAATGGGTGGAGTCAGATTTAAAGACTATGACGACGTAGCCAAAAGAATTTGGACATGGGCCGAACGCAGGGAAATATTCCTGATCGCATCATACATTGCTTCGGGCGAAAACGCCGATGCTGACAGACTCTCACGCATCAGGAACATAGACACTGAGTGGACTATAAATGATCATGCATTCACAATCATCACATCCTCCTTTGGACTTCCAGAAATAGATCTCTTCGCCCACAGTAATAACGCCAAATGCAGCCGGTTCATATCCTGGGCCCCGACAAAAGAGCGCTTCAAGTGGATGCCTTCACGCACTGCTGGTCTAACACCTTTTTCTACGCCTTTCCACCATTCTGCCTGGTGCTAAAAACCCTCAATAAAATTAAAAAAGATCAGGCTACAGGGATTCTCGTAGCCCCTTACTGGCCGACACAGATCTGGTTCCCCGTTTTACTAGATCTTTTGTCCTCAGAACCCCTCATTCTGGGCCCAGACCGTAACCTTCTTACTATTCATTCCAGGAACGAACCACATCCGCAACACGCACACCTGAGGCTGATAGTGGGTGTTGTATCAGGCAAGCCATCAGCAAGCTGGTCCCGACAGATTCCGTTGACATCGTGCTGGCCTCACTCGCACCAGCAACGATGAAACAATACAGGACTGAACTTAAAAAGTGGCTAGAATTTTGCTCTACAAATGAACTCGACCCACTGACGCCCACGAGATCATCATTACTAAGCTTCCTTACATATATTTTTCAAAAAGGCGCATCTTATGGTACACTGAACTCGGCGCGCTCCGCCGTCTCATTAATATCGGGAGATCAAAAAATTAGCTCAGACCCCCTGGTTTCCAGGCTTCTCAAGGGCGCCTTCAGGATAAAGCCAGCAAAACCAAATATGACTCCATCTGAGACGTCGACCTGGTTTTGCGGTACATCAAAAGCTTGGGCTGTTCAGAGAATTTAGATCTTAAATCCCTATCATTTAAAACCGTGACACTGCTGGCCTTGGCAACGGCTCACAGAGTACAAACCTTGGCAGCTATCGAATGGGGAAACATCATATCCACGGCTCAAGGCTTGGAAATCAGGATTGAAGACTTGATCAAAACCTCTAAGCCAGGGTCGTCGCAGCCACGCCTGATAATCCCGAGATTTAAGGAAACACCGGAGCTTTGTGTCGCCTCGTGCCTTGAACACTACTTATCCAAGACTAGTGCCATCAGAGCAGGAACAAAGAAACTGTTTTTGAGCCTCCACAAACCACATAGAGCGGTAAAAACTCAAACATTGAGCAAATGGGTAAAAATCATTCTCGGACTGAGTGGCATCGACACCAGAATTTTTTCGGCTCATTCCACCAGACACGCATCCTCGTCTGCGGCAAAACTTAAGGGTGTCAACATCGACCTGATCAAACGCACGGCAGGATGGTCCCAAAACTCAAGAGTTTTTGCTGACTTCTACAATCGACCAATCGTCGCAGCCCAAGCCTCCTTTACAGCTTGCGTTTTCTCAACTCAACTATAATCACATTGTTACTATTATCATACTAGCGAGTAAGCATTATCTTATGCCAAATGGTCATTATACTATTACTATTAATACACCCAATCAGGGTATCAGACTGATTATGTGATTACTGTACCTGTGCTAATTAATAATGCTAGTGACCAAACGAGTCATACCCAATTAGGGATAACTTATGTAAAACTGTGATCAATGAAAATAAATCATACAAGTTTATGTCGAGATCAACTAGTCCCTTTGGAATTGCTTACGCTAAACAGCTACAATTTGTAATCTCGAGGACGAGGCATTCGTAGTATAATTTATGGATCAAACGAACTTACCTGTAAGTGATGTTCGATCCTAATTATACGAGAATGCCTCGTCCGAAGAGATTACACTCCCTCCCAGATTCACATCTCCACACCCTTCTCTAATCAGCAATTCCAAACACGCTAAATTAAATGACGAGACAACAGCAACAACGGCAGCGGCAGTCGTCCGTCGTATACGCGGCGGCGAGAACCTGCGCACGCGCGCGACTTTTTTCTTTTTCTCTCAACTATCGTGGCTTTGTATAGGGAAAGGGGGATATACAATTTGTAATCTCTTCGGACGAGGCATTCTCGTATAATTAGGATCGAACATCACTTACAGGTAAGTTCGTTTGATCCATAAATGATATTTAATAACCCATTATTTAAAATTTCGGGCGATTTGAAGTGCCTAGCAAAATTATTTATCCGTATTATAGACCCGGTTTGGCTAAATAACATTTTTTTTCCGCCTTCGATTTCTCAACTAATTATTTTAAATGAAATAATATATTTTCTCATATAAGACAACGCTTACTGTAAGATTCATGGGGGTACGGGTTCGCCAACTTTGCTCACCTACAGCGCTGCAGTCGTTTTTTTTATCCCCTCCAACCTGATGCACGGAGCGAATACAGTCGTTCATGCATACCCGACCCTTTCTTTGTTGTGTTATAAAAAAAAACAACTTGTGTATCTATTTACAAATGTAATAGATGTATATAAAACTGATCTTTCACACAAACGAAAATTAAGAGGTTTCTACAGATCACATAAATGTAATTTTACATGATGTACATCTTTAAGGGACATTCACTAACATGTAATACTACTCTATTAAAGAAAGCGATGCTGCAGGATAGTTCTGCAGGATTTTCTTTAACATTTATATACAAATATATTTTAGGTATTATTCATAGAGTAGGAACAAGTATCTGAGCGTATGTGACATATGTGAGCCTAACGTTAGAGATGTAATCAGCGAAAGCTGTAATATATTATTTATAAACGTTCATTTATAAAATATTAAAGGATTTATTAAAACCACTCCCAATCAACGTAGGTATACTCATTCCCACCATAATTATTTCACCACCTTCGTACACAATATTGTTTAATAAAAGGTATTTTTATACTCATAATTATATTGTCTTCCATATAATTTTATAGAAGTATAACTTCACATTTGTGCACACAAGCACCCACTGTCCACTGGTTGATGATATCTTTGACATGTATGCGTTTTTATTGATAATGTTCAAACAGTTTTATTTCATGATCACAAAAATTTGAAAGTTAAACTGATAATAGTAATTTTTAGTTAAAAGATTTTAAAAACCAGCACAGCAAAAGAGAGTGAGGTGAAAGTGTGGTACAAAAATGTCAAAGTCTTCAAAAGTTGCTGTAAGCTTTTTTTGTAGAAACTGTTATTAAGTCATTTATACAAAAAACCTACTTTTTAATTTTCCATGCATCATAACTCAAAAGCAAAGCTGATAAGGTAAATGTCCCTACTATGACCATACATTTTATCATACCTGCTTCTTTAATTTTTTTTCCTAACTCTGAGCTTTAACAGTAAAAATTTTGGTATTAGCTGGTGCGCTGTAAATTCACCATTATTATTCTAATTTTTAAATATGGTTCTTAATTGTTAAAATATTAAATTTTATAAAAAGATTATAAGATCAAAATGTACATAATTATGACACGTTGTACCGTATTATGTCCCTATATGTATATACTCGTATTATGTCCCTATTTATGAAACTTTTGAAAAAACGTAGATTTAGTATAATATTTTAAGAAAATTAAAGTTTTTTCACTTTCAGAACACTATTTTATTTAATAAAAATTATATCGCTTATCTGTTTACTAGAAGTATATAAATTCCTCATTTAAGTTTGGTGCCATTATACGTACAGTTCAAAAGATAGGTTATGTACGACTTTGTCCCTACCCGATCAGAAAGCTTAAGAGGGCTTCATGTTGGGCCTACATGTAGGTCCAACCAGGGCAAATACATAGAGGTATATGGCGCAGTGTAATGAGGGATTTTGTGGGGCCAATATTGGCATCCCAATTAACCTATAAAGGACAGGGCTCGAAGAATAAAGAGAGATTTTAAAATAAAATTTAAGAATTAACGTAGGCGACGCATATAAGTCTTATTCGTAATGACATTCATTAGCATAATTTATTTGCAAATTATTCTCATTATTAAATACTCCCACTTCATTGATTATTCCACGCTTCAAAATTTAATATACCTACGAACTCTTTTTAAATTTAACAGCAATAAACGTCATTTTTTGTCACCCGTAGTAATTTATTAAAATAATAAAAGTTAAGTGAGTCTTCGTATTTAATACTTAATATAAGTAATTACTGCCTTACTTTTTAACACACACATACAATCTGCGATATACACAGTTATACAGCTGTCCCCAAAATATATATATATATACACCTCTCCGCTCTGGAATCTTTCAATGCGTACAAGAAAAGCTAGGTAGATGGTAACTTTCTCGGCCCCAGTTAGCGCCCACACAGAGCCCCATTACAATCCTAGTTTGGTACCACATAGGCAACTCACATAGGCCCCAGCTAACAAGCTTGGGAGCCCTGCTAACTAGCTTCGGAGCCCTGCTAACTTTCCGATCGGGTATTTATAGAATTGTCTTGAAAATTGTTCATTTATTGTATGTAAAATGAAATTTTTCTTGTGAGTTCATAAAGATACATAATATATTATACAACTATCACAATTTTTTTGTCAAGTAAGTTGTATAACAAATACATGAATTTTCATATTCCATGTATAGGGAAATTTACCTTACTCAAAGATTCAAGATAGCAGTAGCAATGTGGTAGCTAAAAAATGCTCATGGTTTTCGTTGTTTTGTATATTTACGATTTCATCCATCGTTACAACCTTGTTAGAAAGATAATCAAATTAGTTGTTACAGTACGTAAAATACTTTATAGTGTATTATATCTTTTAAAAATTAAAATGGCGTATTAATATTTGTAGGATTTTCGTGATATGAATATTAAATGAGATATTCTAGAAAGTAAAATTTAGTTTTTGTGACTGCAAAATAGAACGTTATTATGAAAATTCTATAGTGAAAGTCAATACAAAATGGAAAATCATTAATATTCTTACAACCTTCCTTATGTGTGTATTAAACACTATTGTATGACAAATAGATTACGACCAGTTGCGCACTATTATTAAAAATACAAAATAGTGGTCATCGCAAGATATCATTTTACCTTTTTTTACCACCTCCTTTGTATACGTACCTAGTACGGAGGTTAGACTTCTAAATTATAGTAAGTTAGCTGACATTAACTACTTTTAAAAATGGCAGCAACCTTAAATTTATTTTGAAGCCTTATTAAGTATGATTATTGGTTAAAAGACTCGACAGTCTAGTACGAACTGTTCTACACAAACAGCACTGATGTATCGTTATTTTAAGAAATATCCTATCAGTTTTTACTCATACATGCTTATGTAGTGGAATTAAGGAGCTTAAGGAACTTAACGATTGAAGTAGTATTTGAACTTAAGAAATTATATAAGATTTCACTTGTTTTCAAATCTATTACAAGTTGTTTATATACATTTTAGAGCATTGTATAAAGTAATTTTATGCAAAGAAGTAATTCAATACATAATATGATATGAACGACAATCAATTTTAATTTAAATAGCACTACAACTACATGCATAATTTTTAAAACTAAATTGATTTTTTTTAGTATTTTGGATTTTTAACATAAGGTGTAAAGTTTTTTTTTAATCATTGGTTTTTTGATCTCAATTGAAAATTTATTGACAATAATTTTTCGTAATTAAAAGTAAATTATTTGAAAATTAGAGTAAATTTAAAGTACTTTTTTCCTTTACAACGGTTACAACATTTTAGATAGTTTTATATTATTATAGAGTGTACACAATAATTTGTTAATTTCAAACTATTTGAGTAGTTATAACTGTAGAATTAATGCGTTAATATCCTCTGTGATTTCATTTGTTTAAGACGTATTTATAAGTATCACTTACCATTGGTCCATAGACATATTCATGAATTAAATGTTTCGTAAAACTATGATTTAAATTACTTCAAAAATTTTTCTAGTTATAGTGTACATACAAAACTATCTTTTGAAACTCTGATTGTATTAAAGTATATCTATGAATTTAATACATTAAAAGTCTTTTTTTTTTTTTTTAAGATATAATTCTTCAAAACATACTTTCCAGACGGGAATTTCCGTTCGATATTCTCTACAAAGTTTCTAGAATATATTATAATTTACTTTCAGAGCATTTAATAGTACAATACGCCACGAGCGCACAAAGTCGCACTTTGCGCCCACAGGCTAACTTTGCGCCCGTCAACTACTTTAGGCCTATGGACAGAAAATTACTTTGCGCCCTATAGGGCCCACGTAGTCGGAAAGGCGCAAAGTTCGCACAAGGGTGCAAAGTCTTGCGCTCGATTGGCGTTTAATTTTTTTCTTCTTAAGAGTGCAAAGTGAGATTTAATTAAAGAATGTGAAACTTGAAGTATAATATATGATACTTATATGCACAATTTTTTTTTGTACTTTAATGAAGAAAAACCGAAAGTTGAGATTAATGCATACTAGTAGTCAAAGTTGACGAGAATGAGTGCCAGTCAATCACGCAATTGTGTGACACGAGTTTGATCACATGGTACGAATTACTGGCATCAATATCGAGTGCAATCACATAGTTCGGGAAAACGTCCGCACGAGTGACGTTCAAAATTTGTCGTAATATGTGCGACAATAATTGATATAAATTTTGAAGTAATTAATGAAAAGAACACGTTAAAGGCTTATGCACCTTGTATTATTCACATATATATGAGGTTTATGCTTCGTAAATAATAAGTGTAATGAATTTTTTACCATTATTTACAGTTGTATGTACTCAAACTAAGGTGTTAAATGTATGATTCGCCAGAAATGCTGTGCGGGGTCCAGGGGGCAAAGCCTCTGATAATGGGGTATGAGAAGCGAAGCCCCCTTTCCGACGTCCAAACAAATGAAGTGATCATTCTAAAAAAAAAACCATTCTCATTTTTTAAAAACTATCAAAAAAATCAATTTCATCAAAATGACAAATTTTTTTCGAAAATTTATTACATGGTTAAAATTATATGGTTTTATACAAATATATTGTTTTGAATAACTGGAACTTATATTTTATTTGTCTGTGTTAGCAAATATGCTCGTTTAACTGTCTGATTACATTACATTCAAAATTAACTAATTCATATTTACCACATTTTAAAAAGTAAAAAGACCGACTCTACTAGTTATTTTCATTAGATTTCACATCTTTGTATGTGTAATGATTGACTAGTTATTGCTTGTTTAAAATTGCTATGATAAAAAAAATAGTAGTTTTCCTACGAGTTTGAAAAGTCTTTGTTTGCGAACCGAGAGGTTTGCGGCCCAAGCCGAAGGCGAGGTCCGTAACGAAGTTCGTAAAGGAGACTTTCAAACGAGTATCGGAAAACTGCTTTTTTGCCCAAGGGCGGAAAACTTTTTTTCCGCACTCGGGTGGTTTTGGGAGGCTGGTACTTTCTCGGGCAAAAAAGCAGTTTTCCGATACTCGTTCGAAAAGTCTCCTTTACGAACCTCGTTACGGACCTCGCCTTCGGCTCGGGCCGCAAACTTCTCGGTTCGCAAACAAAGACTTTTTAAACTCGTAGGAAAACTACTATATCGCAATAGTGTGCGGAAAATAGGTGTTTTCTGCACTGATATTAGTGTGGAAAATCGATTTTCCCACATAATATGCGGCAAAGGTTTTTCTGCACAGTATGCAGAAAATATTTTCCGCACACATTTTGCGCACACTATATGGAAAAATCGATTTTCCACACTTATATCAGTGCGGAAAACACCTATTTTCCGCACACTTATTTCTAAAAAACTTGTACGCAACTCATGCGGGACAATTTCCCGCAGTCGTGTGATAGACTTGCACTCGTAGCCAGCGACGGTAACACGTGCCGTGCGATCATACTTGTGCGGGAAATCGTCTTTTCCGCACTTATTACATAAATAACTATCTCCTGTGTATTATGAATTCTTTGTAACACTCGTAAAAATGAAATTTTCCGCACACTTTTGATCAAATTAATGTGGAAAGTTCGACTTTTCACACAAAAATAATATGGAAAACACCTATTAGCTACACAGTGTTAAAAAAAAAATATTCATCTTATTTTAATTATTCTACTGCTTCTACATTACGAAAAAAAAAGTTTCTGTGTTAAAAAAATCAGGATTACTTTGCACCCAGAAGGCAAAAAAGTTCCACTTAGGGCTCATG
This sequence comes from Copidosoma floridanum, assembly GCF_036245765.1. Taxonomy (NCBI): domain Eukaryota; kingdom Metazoa; phylum Arthropoda; class Insecta; order Hymenoptera; family Encyrtidae; genus Copidosoma; species Copidosoma floridanum. The sequence continues at coordinate 3,641,753 of NW_028321905.1, read as the reverse complement.
ACATAAGCGTGAAAAGTACTTTATGCCCTCGCTTTGCCTCTGGTGAAGAGAACAATCGTTTTTTCGAACAAGATATAATTTACAATTATTGAAAACTATTGGGTGAAAAAAATATGAAAGAATTATTACAAATCTCTTAAAAATGAAAAAAAAAAAGGTAACTTTGTCATGACTACTTTTAGGAAATCTAAAAAAGGACTTAGTTGGGTTCGTAAATAACCAGAATTGAAATCAACACGCAGTCGTTGCGTCGTTCATTGTGAACAGTCATGCGTTTGTTGATCTAGGGACTCTAGGGAAGTAAAGAGCAATTTAGATGGAAAGCAACAATATATAGCAACCCTGGTACTGTATGCAGCAGCCACGCTCGTAGAAATCGTTTAATTACATAGAAAATTCAATTACACACAAAATTTATGTTGAAATTTTTTACATCGGCACTATGGGAATTATATTAGTATGTTATGTTCCTGTTTCGGTCGTTTTCTTACGTGAAAAATCTACTTGGAATCAAAACAGACATATAGGTATGTTACCAAATACATAAGTTCTATTAATGTACTCACAGAATCGCTTTCAGTTCTCAGACGTATAGAGACTGAGTACTCGATTATTTTTAATTGTTGAGTATATCACTACTCACTTGCTAAAATTATTAATGTTACACTCTGAAATCTGCACATCTGCACTGCATAAGTATTGAAGTTATGATTCAAATGTTATGATTTTCGTCAGCTGAGTGCAGTACATTATCGACTATAGCTATATACACATTTGTATCTGACGACTGACCTAAGAAAGTAACTAGGAGAGAGCTGCACAGTACTTTGGTGCACAACAAAAAGATTCCCGTTCTGGTCAGAAATGCATAATTTCCCAGCCTGAAATTAGGACAAAAATGTGAATTTCCCGTCAGCGTATGATGAAATAGTACATTGCGTACGAGTTTGCAAAGGCTTCGATTTACGTACCGAGAGGTTTACGACACGAGCCGAAGGCGAGGGCTGTAATGAGGTTCGTAAAGAAACATTTTCGAACGAGTTTCGTATACTATTTTTCCGTCTGAGAACCCAAAATCAAGTGACGAAGGTGCTGTTTTGAAGTTAGAAGGCGGAAAAATCTTTTTCCTACCTTGGGCGCTTTTGAGGATTGCACCTAGTGCGCATCCATCCAGGGCAAGTACAAGGAGTCCCTCAGGCTCTGTTTTATAGGTATCTCGGGCCTGGTGCTTGCCCTGGCGACATGCGCCACCAGGTACGATAACTACCATTTCCTACTTATGGCGTTTTTTTAACATTTAGATATTTAGTGCACCTTCAGTAGGAAAAATAAGGTTTGTAGCTGGTGCGCATCCAATCAGGAAAAGCACAAGAAGTCCATTGAACCTGAATACAACTTTGAAGTGGTATTACAAACTTCACGGTCGGTTTATCGACATTTCGCTTCGATAAAAACATTTTATTTGAAATTAGCTATAACAACAAAGGAAGAAAAATTAATTTTTGTGAATTTTAACGTTTTACCAGCAAAAATTGTTTTGTGCAACTTACACAAACTTTTACGTTACATAAGTATCAAATTTGTGCGGGGTTGAAAGTAATTTTGATGAATCGTCGTATATACAGCTGTCTTCATTATTTAAAACTTGAAGGTGCTCAATATTGAAGAATTTTTTTCCTGACCAGTATTTACTTATTTTTGCACAAATTAAACTATTTGAGCCTAACTGAAGTAAAAGATTGTTTAGAAAAGTGTATGAAAAAAAAATTGCCAACTGTACTTTTAAGTACCAACTATATAAGAAGAATAAAAATCTTTATTTCAATAGATCAATTTTTTTTTTGTAATACAATGAAGATATAATAAGTAAAGATTTGTTAAGCATGTTTAATGTTGAAAACTGCGTTTGTGACTGTATAATTATGTAAAACAACTAATTGAAATTCAATCGCCAGCTGTAGCCCGTGTTTTGACACATAAGCACTGCAACCGTTCGGCCAACTAGTCGTAAGATAGGGGTGCAGATAAGAGCACTGAGCTGCCCCAGCTGTTGAAATGTTACTTTCTTGATTTTTCTTGAGCTTCCCTTTCAATAAAATTGATGAAGTGGCTCGGCAGTATGATGCAGAAATATATGAAGATAATACACAATTTTTTTTTCAATAAAAAATTGAATTAATAATTCAATTTTTATACATACTAATAGCCCATTAATGCAAAAAACATAAATTTCTGGTATCTTGGCTTCGGAAAGAGCTACGGCATTTTTTTTTAATATGTATTTTTCATGACAAATCCAATGACGTTAAATAAGAAAGAAAATATACAAAATTGACTAAGTTATTTGCAATTGTGTAAGTTGCAAAATACAATTTTTGCTGGTAAAACGTCAAAATTCACAAAAATTAATTTTTCTTCCCATGTTGTTATAGCTAATTTCAAATAAAATTTTTTTATCGAAGCAAAATGTTGCTAAACCGACTGCAAAGTTTGTAATACTACTTTAAAGTTTTACTTTCAAAAATCAATGAAAAAAAAAATTATCAATTATTTTGCAATTTTACAAGTGGATATTTTTACTATATGCTACTTAATATCCACATTTTAGAACGGATATGTTAAAATTAACTTGACAGTTTTTTTCATGTCAATCCAAAGTTTTTCGGTATAAAAGTTTTTTTCGCACCTTTTTGCCATTAACATGTTACAAACAATTAGTGATAAATTGACGAAAGTGTCTACTTTATAGGAAATTTGATGACAAAAAGATTGGATCGAAAAATTTCTATCCAAATTTGCTAAAGAACATTCAAAGAATAATCTTATTTAGACAAATGTTATAAATAGTTATCCTGAATCAAAATTTTAACTTTAATGATTTAAAAAAAAATTTGAACATAATAAAATATCAACACGTCATTTGCTACCACTGAATAATGTTGTTTTAATTTATGTGATATAGCTTTCAATTCCTTAATTTTTTTTTTTTTTTTTCAAAAACTACTTCCTCTTCCTCTTAATCAAAAATTTGTTTCCAAACAACATTTTCTAATTTCGAACGATTTTTACGTTCAATTTGCATAAATATCCCTCTTTTGTTTTGTATCTTGATAACGATACGTATAGTTATCCGTGAGAAAATACAGCTTTTTTAAATATATTGATTATATTTATTCTGTCTTTGTACTTGGAAACTTATCCATCATATTTTATAAATTAAAAATTATTTAATGTTTCAGCATGAATTTATCAAAAAACTTAGTGAAGTTCTCGTTACTGCTGCTGCTAGTACTGTTGTTAGAATGGCAGCAGGTCTCCAGTTGAAAAATCAGTTGACGTCTAAAGATTCAAATTTAAAACTACAGTATCAACAAAGATGGCTTGCTTTTCCAGTAGAAACAAGAGAATATGTTAAGAAAAATGTAAGTTCAATATATTTTGTATATTTTCAATACACGCACAAACATTTACTTTGGTAAGAAGTAAAATGTCGCAATAATAATTTGTACTATCCTACATACTATCTTATCCGTGATTGTAGTTTCGACTCAATCATACCGAATTTTTTAACAAATAACATGTTGGTCAATCTTTATTTAAAAGCAGGGAAACACGGTTAAGTATATAGAACAATTAGTTTTATCCTTAATAAAAGTTATGAAATTCTCAAAGAGTAATTAAATTTATTCATTTTTTCCTTAGTTTAAAATTTCCAAACTAAAATGAAAGTAAAAATGATTTCTAACCCTAATGGAACTTCCTGTCTTGCAGAAAACAAAAAATCAACATAAGTTTAATAATTTAATTATCGATGAAAATTGTGCAATATTTAATTACTTACACTTGACTTACATTATCGCTAAGTTGAAAGATGATTCTGATACTTGTTGATAAATTAAAAATTAAATGTGACTACGAGATAGACAAGCAATACTTATACATTGCTTATCGTATTAATTGGTACATTTAAAGATGGTAGCACTTTTATGTAGGTGCTCCTAAAATTAACCATGCACTTTTCAATAGCAAGTATACTTAAAATTGAAAATCAAAAAAGACCCTAATTTTCTTGAAATTTTTATGAAATAAGTAAAAATGAATAAAATAGCCTCTCTGGGGTAGGGATCAAACACACTACACTACGTATTTTTTTTTCTGTGGCGATTAAATCCGTGATTAAAGGATATACTGTTGTTATCCATATTATCCAGTTGAAAAGCAATCTCTGTAAAAATTAAGTTATATTTTTGTATTTAAATATTGACATTACAAATGGATAGGTATTATGATGGTATCGTAGCGTACTTGTGAATAAGTAGTATGGTTGGTGACTTTAACGGCTGCATTTAAAAAAAAATTTTTTATTCAATAGTAGAAATGCAAACACTACAAAACAGAATGCAGTCTGTGAATTAAGATCGAACTATAAAATTTTTTCTAATTTCATTAAAATTGTAGATACACTTTGTTTAGGACAAAATTTTTTTGAAAATAAGAAGGAAAGTCGTAAAGTATCTATTTTTTCTATGTAAATACAAAAAGTTTTCTAATTTCCTTTTTTATCTGTATATTCCAATTCTGAAAGCCATCTAAAATCAATAAGTCATCAAAGCACTACTATCTTAATCGACTAAAAAATTTTTTTTACACAAAAGACCCTTTAGATTTCCTTACTTGTTATAGCACTTGACAATATAACCATCGTAAAACAAAGGCATTAAGTGATTTCATGATCTCAACTTATTATTTTTATGAGTACTTAAATGCGTGTAATAGACTTACTCAGCACAAAACAAGAGCTATTTTGACACCTTGCAGAATACCCAATATCTACTTTTACTAAACGTCCTTCCAAATAAGAATTCTGTTTTGTATAGAGTTTTTATAACTGCTTCTAAAGTACATACTACTGTCTCATGAGACTAGAATAAAAGGATCAGACCATATTAAAAGAAATATAAGTTGTGGCTTTACAAGGGCGTAGCTTATACCAGCTTTAGTGTATAAAGCCATCGTATACAAAATAGATCGAATAAGGATCGTAATGATAGTAACTGTTTAGCTTGTGTACACTTTTTGTATTAATTAATAAATTAATATAATGATACTAACCAACAGTAATGACAACTAATTATAAGCTTGTGATTTCTTTACTTTCTATGTTGTTCAAATAAATCTTGATGTATCATACGGCTTTTTTTTCACTTATCTATAACACAGGACTACAAAAAAAAGTCAGGATACTTTTATCAAACCTAGCTGACTCTATGTTTATCAGGTTGCTGAAACCAAATTTGGTATCAGAATTACCCCAGCACTTCGAGATATTGTGAAATCTGACCTCAAAACCTTGAAAAATCAAATAATGTAAGTTTTTCGACAAAATTCTGTAAATTCATGCAAGCCATGGCCCTTCTTACCAAAGAAAACTTTTATTCTTATTGGTTCTATAACTAAAGATCATAAACAAAGTAGCTTTAAACATAAGGTAACATCCATAGGATCACTTTTTGATACACTAAAGCTCAAGTAACCTAATTTCGATCCTCCTCAATAATGTAAAAACGTAAGTTATTCGACAAAACTCCGTAAATTTATGCAACCCATAGCCCGTCTAACAAAAAATTTTCAGCAGAGTAGCCTTTATACAGAAGCCAACATCGTACAAATTACTTTCTGAACCATCAATGCTCGCACAACCTAACCTCAAACCACCGAAAATACAGTAACTTGAGCTTTTTTACAAAATTCTATAAATTCATGCACCCATTAGTCATATAACTTAGGATCTTTAACAAAGTAGCTGTTAACGTAATCTAAAAATCATAGGATCACTTTCTGATACACCAAAGCTCAAATAACCTAACCTCACACCCCTAAAAATCAAATTACGTAAGTTTTCCTACGTAACTTTGTTAACTTACGTAACCCATGGCAACTATAACTAAAGATGTTTAACAGACTAGCTTTTAAAGACAAACCAACTGTTTTACAACTGTTCTTTGAGCGACGGAAGACCTGAAAAACTAACTTTTAACTTTAAATATCCAATAACGCAAACTTTTTAACAGAATTTTGTAAACTTATGCAGTCCATGTAACTTTAAACCAAAGATCTTTGAGACAACAGCCCTAAAACCGAAACCTTTTTTAGCCATATTATAACATTATAAGCAGTTCTTCTGTATTAAGACTAATCTGTTGAAAATCTTTTATGTAGGGGCCATAAGTTGCATAAATTTACGGAATTTCGTCGAAAAACTTACCTTATTACATTTTTGGGGGCATTTGTGTTAGGTTCTTGGTCTTTAGAGTGTCATAGAGTAATCCTATATCTAAACTCATGTTTAAAGCTTTCCGAAAACTTGTTAAAAAGCTTAAGTTACTGAATTCTTAGAGGTTTGAGGTTAGGTTGGGTGAGGTTTGATGGTTCAGGAAGTGATTTCAATGTTGTTTCCTTGTGCATGAAGGCTAGTCTGCTAAAAATCTTTGGTCAAAAGGGCTATGGGTCGCACGAACTTACAGAATTTTGTCGTTAAACTTACATTATTCGATTTTTCGACGTTTTGAGATTAGATTTCACAAAATTTCGACGTGCTAGGGCAACGATGACACCGGGTTTGGTTTCAGTGACCTGAAAATCATAGAGTCAGCTAGGTTCAATAGAATTATTCTGACTTTTTTGTGGTCCTGAGTAATTAATTCATGTCTTCACGGTCCGTTTAGACAATCTATACAGTTTTGTAAAATTATGTGATGAAATTACCACGGAAATAAAGAATTCCAATTTTTCTCGGATGGTGTTGCATATCAACAAAATTTTATTTTCGGTTTATGGGAACAAAATTATTAAAAAAAATTTAAGAATTACATAACTTTTATATCACAAGACTATTACAATTATACAAAAGTTTTAATATTTTTACAATATTAATAATGCATATCAATTCTATAGTTTTTCATGTCTTTGATTACGAATATATCAGTAATTTTTCAAAATTTTACCACTTTGAGTGTATAATAAATCGATGTCAACTCTTTTTCTATTAATTTTTTTTCTGTCCCTACAAATTTAAACTGCTTATTATAGTAATTATCGAATCTAGGCTAGTGAGTATCCGTGGAGAAGCCACATGTTTCAGGGACCACTTCTCGCTGGTAAGGTCGGTGATCCCTGTCTAGCACATCAGATCCGATAATTCATACCAATAGCCCTAACACTGTTTCTGAAGAACTCTGAAGGAAAATTTCACGGAAAAACCTGCCCCGAAACAGCCGGGGTTACATAGGAACTTTTCCCGATGAAAACAGTTTTCGAGAAAATCTGCATTCACCGGAAATCGAACCCATGACCCCAAGAACAGTAAGCTTACCACTGAGCCAACGCCGCTCCTCAAGCAAGTATTTCATTACTACATTATCAGTAATTACGTTATTACATTATTGCATCAAAAACTCGTTTATCTTTTTTTACCAGTAGAAAATATTATTAACCAATAATTGATAACGTATTTCTTTACTTAGATACACATTAATAACACATCACATTACAGCTTTAAAGTAAGGGTACTGCTTTATCATGATCAGTAAAAGATTCTGACTATCACCACATTTTGAAATTTACATGTGCATATTGATATATAAATTTACATGACCTATCTTATTTTTTGTATAATAAATGCAAAAATTACTATTTAAAATGTTTTGTAAATCTGTCTAAAAAATCGAATTGAGAATAAATCTTGTGAATGCTGTCAAGCAGGGATCACGGAGCTTGAAGGTATAAAGGAAATAAATACTCCCGAGCTAAGAATGTTATTTTGTATTTGTGCTTGAATGAGGAACCAGACTTATTTTAGTTTTAAAGGGTCAACGGAAAAAAAATTCAGCTCAAGCTGTTGGTCACTACTAAAGTGGTTAATCTTCTACTAGTTGAAATTTTTTTACCATATTAGATACCAGTTTCCAATCCGCCTATAAATTTTTTCAAAATTTTCAACCCTTCTTCTGTTATGTCCCTCGTGTTATCCTTGAACATTTTCATGCCTTAAGTTTCTTGTTTTCAGTTACTGTACATTTTAACTCCTGTTTGTCCTGTTAGGTATCTAGTTACATTGGTTGTATAGGGTCATGCCACCCCCCTCCACACTGTCAGTCGAATTTTTTTCTCTCACCCCTCTCCCCCCACTAAAGAAATATTCGCTTTACTTCTTAACTATTTTAACAAAAGAAAATTTTTAAGGAATTAAAGTCAATCCCCCCTCAGATCCCCCTTGCAGTTTTGTGCACCGCCTCGCTACCCTATCCGATTGTATTGTAATCGCATCAACTAATAAAGTCGAATTCGTTTGTCTTAATATAGTGATTTGGGAGTCTTGCAACACCTTACCCCTTTACTTTTTCCTAATTTTTTTCTAACTAAATTAATTTACATTTTATAGAAAAAATAACATGAAAATTTTATGATATTTTATGGTAAGTAATTCAACCAATTCGGTGGTAAGTGGAAAAATAAACTCAGAAAACTAAATTGTACCTGAAAATATACTGTTCAATTTTTGAGTATCCGTTAAGATAAGTTTGCTACTGTATGTCTCCTCATTTATATTTACCTTTAAAAATACTTCTACTGTATTGAATTGTCTAAGTTATAACATGAAAAATCTGTATAAATACAAAATTTTAGCAAACTTTTTCTCCACCTTGAGGATTTGCCATGGTGGGTTGGATTAATTTTTTAAAAATCTTTCATACGTTTGTCAATTGTATTGGTAAAAATAAATTACATAACGATACATCATACTAAAACAAAAAAAACAGTATATAATTATATGAGGTATCAAACGGTTGTCCTTGCCAGTAGCCCTACGTACCACGAGTAGACAAAAATTTTCTGTCTAACTACACTATCTTCAACCTAGACAGTACATAATGTACACTAAAAAAAAAATGATTTATAACCGTTTACGAAACTAAAGAGTTCAACTTTGCGTTTATTTTCATAATATAAATTTTAAAACTATTATATTATTTCTTTAAGGGCTGTCTAAACAACATTCAAAATGATTAATGTTAAGAGACAAATATCTAATATCCAATTATTTTCAATCAAATAACATGTACATAAAAACAAAAACTAAAGAGCTCAACTTACAGTTATTTTTATAATATACCTTTTAAAACTTTTCTATTAATACCAATAACGCTGTTGAAACAAAATTCAAGAAAATTAATTCAAGGAGAGAAATATTTAACATCAAATGATTTTAAATTTAAAAAAACGTCAAAGAATTGTGATGTTACACAAAGTGTAATTTTTTTCAGAGAATCTAATATTATTCGTATGAATATTAAAATATTTATAAAATTGTGTTACACTGACATAAGCCAAAATTAAGATAAGTATGTTTATGATTCTTATACGATTAATTTTTTAGCTATCCACGTGACAAAGTGAAATGTTTAAAAAAAAATTCTTTTTATAAAAATGAATTAATTTAATTTGTAATTTAGTCAAAGTTAAAATTTTTTTTCCAAACTATGGTAATGGTAATAGAGATGTGTTACCTGTTTTTGAAGTTATTTAATGTATCTGTACCTGTATCTTATCTTTTTTAATTCCATGTAAATCTTAGAATTTATTTTTGAATAATTTTTGAAACACATTTTAGTCTATAAAAATATACATGTATTCAAATTGAATCCGCAACAGATTTATAAATTTCAGTAAGAGATTGTCACGCGGAGCGTGTTCCAGTTCACTAGTATACATAGAGGTGTATTAGGAACTTTTATGTGTGTGTATGTGTGTGTGCGTGTACACCCACGCGTGCGTGTAGTGTATATATATATATTTATATATATATATATTAGTGGGGTTTCCCCCCTGCGCTATTTGCGCCCTAACCCCCTAAAAAATGTTTAAAACTTGAAAATTCAATAACTACATATGATTTAAATTTAATATTTACAAAATGATAGACATGTTCGATAAATAATCAATTGTTACTCAGTTTGTTTACTTTTTTTAAGGACGTTCATCACACATTGCGTTTTCTGTACAATCTTCCTGAAATTTGAACAGGATGCTCGTAATGATATGAGAAAGTTACATGTAAAATTTGAGATCGTTTCACAACACTGTTTTTTAAATATTTAATGTTGAAAAATCTATAATATAACACGTAACCTTATGAAGGAGTCACATAAAAATGGAATTTATAAGAAAATAGTATGTAGAATTTTTCGAATTCTTTTTTCATGACGCAATACCATATAATACTCGTCTTATTCTCAATTTTTAGAGAGATTGACAAGTCACTTTTGCAGTTAAATAAAAAAACAGTGTCAGACGCTTATATATAGGTATATAAATGAATTCAAAACAGTTGCTAGCGCTGCCGCATGCTCGCTCCCCCCTTACTGCACTCTCTACATTTCTTCTCTAACTGTAATAAACGTCCTTAATAATGTTTCTAGTATTCCAATATTCTTAAAATATACATACTACTTTTATTTTCGTATCACAATATTTTATTATATGATAAATACAACTTATATTTGGAATTAAAGTATTCGGAGATAAAAATTTTGTTATAAAGGCCTTTTTTATAAAAAAAGACATACAAATGTGTACAACCGTATGAATTAAAATATTTATTAATTAATGTTTCATATTGTTATCACAGAGTATCGAAATAGTATTTAGCACAAAAAAAATACGAATTTTTTATTATCATGAAATCGACGTTTCAAAATATACGACGATTTTTGTGATTGTAAAATTTCTTGTACGAAATTGAAGTCCGTCCAGTTCTTCAATTTTGTAAAATTAATTTTTTACCCAAGTTCAAGATTTTCAAGATAAATATCAAACTTATAGTATGCATAAATAATTTGGTAATGTGAGCATATCTATTTTTTTAAAAGTAAGAACTCACAAGTATTGTGTCCTAATAAACGTTGCCAAACAAATCATAAAATTGTTAACGGTTCAAAAGTTTTTCCATACAATGTTCAATGTTTGCTTAGTTCTTCAAATCATTTTGTATAAATATATTTTCAGGATTTTTACATCTTGATACCAATACGTATAGTTGACCATGAAAAAACAAAAATCGTTTGTAGTAAAATCCTAATTTATCAAAACTTTGATCTGGTGATTTATTGATCGTCATGGAAAAAGCTGGGACTATGAGAAACATTCACTACCTTTATTTTTCGTATAATCTATTCTGTAATAAGTATGTTCTTTCCTTTACTACAATTGAAAATTTTCTTATTTAAAATGTACAAAAGTTCGTTATAAGTTGTTAGAATTACTTTGTTTAGGCAACTATTTATACCATCTTTATAAATTTGTTTACAAACATCATCAGTTTTCCATTGTTGTGGAGTTTTAAAAGATTCTATTGTTCATTCTTAATGTTTATTAACAATAAGGAGACTTTACAGTTTCACTAATTATTAAAAATTTATACTCATGCTTTATCACTAGACGTATTTGTCTTAAATTGCCTCTTGAAATAAATAGTTTTCCACTAAATAAAATATGATTATCACATAAATCTTTTAAAGTTTCATCTACTATTTTCAAAACTTTTTTAGTCATCATTAAAGCTTCGTCCCAAATAATTACAGTTACTTCTCGTACTAATTTCTTTTTATCAGCTTCGTATTCTAAAACAAAACTTTCAATGCTATTTAAATTGAATAATAATAAAAATGTTCTATGACACGTCATTCCTCTAGGTAATAAAATTGAAGCAATTTCTGTCCAAGCCATAGATGTAACCTTTTTCTTTCTAAACAAACGATAAAAAATAAATGTTTTGTATAAAAATATTTTTACAGAACCTTCTGGACTATTAATAAAATATAATTTTGTATCACTGTTAATAATTTTATTAAAAATTATTTTTTCATCACTATTTAGGTTAACAAATAAATCCTTATACTTTGATACTGAATCAATTACAGTTTTGTTGTCCTCAATATTTTCAGATTTTACTTTTCTATTTGATTCTGGTAATCCATAAGTTTTAAATTATTTTTTTTCAAATTTAAGGATTTCATTTTAATGTAATAAAGCATTGTTTTGTTTATCGTCTTTTGAATCTCAGATGAAATTTTTGGAGTGATTCCAAAATAAATTTACCACAAACGTTCTTAAATATTTAAAACCATTCGAAAAATTTTCTCAGTTTGTATAGCAGTATAACGTTACTAGCTTATTTAAATATTTTATATATTTGAGAGTCGTGTTTAACTTAACCTTAAGCAATAGCAGTATTTCTAAACGTACTATAATAAATGTTATCAACTGTTTTTGAACTTTCAGACGATTTATTTCCACTCGCCTAATTTAAAATTAATTTAAAGAAGAAAAAAAACGCTTAGTGTCCTTAGGTGACACTATCTCTAGTCGCCCTATTGTTAAATTACGTCTAACTACTACTCTTCTAACCCAAGTGTTGACCATCAAATTAAAACAGTAATATTCTAGAATTTTCACGTATCTAATTTTTTTGCGAAACTATCTGTTTTATTTTATTTAAACGAAGCCGTTCATGCTGTTTCGGAGTTTCCTGTAGCCTTAAACATATTATTTCCTTGAAAAACTATTTTTCGTTTATTTTTGAAATGTACTGGTAAATGAAATACGAAATGACTACGTTCACACAGAGGCAACTCTAGCAATCGCCATGCTGCTTGCATGGGGCTTAACTAGCGGCCACATACATAATCTGATATTTCATGAAAAATTTCTGTGACATCTTTTTTATCACTCGTATTTGTTTTCGTTATTTTACGTAAAACTTTATCTCTTTATTTATAAGTATAATAGAAAATATACCTTATACTTCAAATAGATGAACAATACTCAACATTAATGTCACCATTATATGTGGTTACCAAATGAAGATTGTATGGTACTACCATTAAATTATCAGCTAAAATTTTTTCACTTCTATTTTTAATTCTATGTACGTGATTATCACATCTATTGTCACTTTTTTTGTTATTTGGGTATCCATTTTTTGTGAAAACAGTATGATTAGTAAACTTTTTTGGATACTTTTTTGTACAAATTTTTTGATAACTGATAAGACATGGACTATCTTTTCAACGAGATTGATGAAGCTTATGTTTAATAACTAATTTCTGTATTTGTCAATAAAGTGGAATTTCTGCTGGAATATATTCATCTATGTCTGTAGTAGTAAATAATTTATTGTTAAGATGCAATGGTGCAATAAAATAAAAAAGAGGTAATTCTTTTTTTTTTAAATCAAATGATAAACCTAAGCAATGACTTTTCCAAAAATATTGTGTTAAGTTATATCGTCTAAAATTAATTTTGTTAAAATTAATTAACAGTTATATTCGGTACATTATTCGGAGTGGTACGTTTAGTAAAGTTTTTTAAATGTGCTTTATTTTTTCCATTCAGGGTTACATGTGTCGGTTATAAAGAAATCAGGTCATCCAAACTCTTGCAGTACTGCAATTGCATCTTGATAATGTTTCTGCGTATACCTAGTACCACCGATACATATAGAAGTTGAAATAAAAAATTTTCCAACTTTATTGTTTCCAAAATTTTTAGAGTTATTGGAGGCACTACGCATTATGTGATCTTTCAAACCTTGATAACATTTAATCCTCAGAATTTTTTGGTTATTGCGAAAAACACGTATTCTATTGCTTTTTATAATAATATATGTATGCAAAAAAAATTATTTTATTAATCTTCTAGTATAGAGTCTGGGACTCAAAATTTTACTATCTGGTCGATAAGTAGTTCGATATAAGTGATATTGAAGCAACGTAAAATTTTTTGCTTTTGTTAAAAATTTTTTTTCATCGCATGTACTTTATCCTACATTTCCTACTGCAAATAATAAAGGAAATACTATTGGATCGACATGCTGTATCCGGCGTACAGCATTGATAATGTATCCTATGAAGGTGTTAAGAAATCAGATAATACTTATATAAATTTTCCCGTTGAAATGTTGAACAATATTCGTGAAAGCTTACCACCTTATGAACTTAAATTAAATATAGGTATATAACGTGTTATTAGTATATAACCCTAAAGTACGTTAAGTCTGCATAAGTTACTTTCACTAAACATATATGTATCCATATGTATGAAATAACACGAGCTACTCGTGCGCTCGCACACACAGACATACACCTAAACAATAAAAACCACAAAGTTGTCTGACTGCGTCGGTCTTCCCATCTCAGGTTTTCTTGGACTATATCGACGCCTTAACGGAGAGTAAAACCATTCGTGGTTTTCCTATGTCAATTCAATCGGAAAATTCTAAACGGTGCTAGTTTTTGCAGAAGGCATCCATATGTTTAATATCACAGCAATAACACAGCATTAGATGGATACTGTAACGTTGCATTTTCGGTGACGAATTGACGTTTTCATGTCGACGCGAAGCCGTTCTGATACAACGCACTAAAATCTTCGATCCCGTACAACACCTGAAACCAACAAAATTCTGCGACCCAATACCCTCTTGAACGCCTTGGCTTGGCTCCGCTCTGCTCTCCCGATGTAGACTCTTACCTAGAGAAGGCCCCGTCGCGGACTGTCCGTCGGGAGGCAGACAGTTCCCGAGGGAAATAACCAGGACACACCTTACGTACTACACCAATAAATACACACAACACAAATTTTGCACCTTAACCATCGATTTATTTTCATTTACAGAAGATGAAGTTAAGGAGAACGGTTTCTACGCTAGTCGCTACATTGCCTCTCACTACTCGGCTCGCACACCTTTCACCTACACCCGTTTTCCCGCGTGACATCCTCGCAATTCGCAGTACACACACACCTTTGCTCTCACACCCTGCACTCGAATATTTACCTACGCCTACACGCACCTGCACACCCAAAGTTCCCGCACCTGTAACTTCGCACTCCTCGAGTCCAACGGAGGACCAGTGCCGAAGCGACGAACACCCGGCTCGCCCGCGAAAATTCCCGATCGTACTGTAGCAACTCTACCCGCGAGTCGTCCCGGGGTTATCCCGGCGTCGAGAGCACCCTACACCCGTTGAATTGTGCCCTGGGGCCGGACAGGCGGCCACACGCTGGCTGTCGAGGCCCACGTGACGCTTCGAAATTATGCACACGCCACTTTACAAATCCCGCTTCACGCACACACACGATTGGCCTGCTTCACGAACTCCGCTTCCCCACTCACGATTAACCACTCACTTCGAAGGCTGCACTCGACTGACCCGGGCCCCCCCGGGACGCCCACAGGCGCGGTGATCAGGCACGTTGGGCTCCCATCCTGGAACCGGGGTCGTCACTTCGGGCGGTCTCTATTACCGGTCTCATTCCCTTACTCTCTCGCTTACACACTCAAACCCGCTTCCCCTCACCCACACATCTCTCCTTTCTACTCTCCAGTCCCGCTTACTGCACATGCCCGCACTCCGTTGTCCTCACGCCGTTCCCTCACACTTCCCAGTCACTCTGCTCGCGCCCGTCTCCACTCAGTTATCGCCCTTACACTCCGTCCTCCCCGTACCCTCTCGCGCACTATTCTCTACCACTGACTCACCGTCGCCCCGGGGCACGCAGCCCCTAAATCCTACCTCGAGTCGCGACATCATCCCCTTGTCCTAAGTCAGCGGCCGTAGGAGAGGGGTTCAACGAGGAAGTCCTTGGCGGAAGTCGATCGGTTGGCTTCGAAAAAATGACTTGCTCTGTGGCTCACGAAGAAAAACGAGATGCGCGCGAACTGTGTCTTTGGCTCCCGAGCTAGCGAAAAAGTGACTCTCCGGGGCCCTCGGCTCTCCCCTCTCCCTTTTACCTCTCTCTCATCCCACTCGCCTTCCCATGTGCCCGAGATCGCTTCTCATTGGCTCTGGTCTTCAATCTCTCTCGCGCCTCATTGGTCTCCACTGCCCAAACACACACACACACTCATACTCGTCTTAAGAAAACTATTTTTTGCACATGGTCTTTAAAGGGCTGTCGAAGGCACTTATTAACATTAAAATATGCATGTCGCTTATTGTCCATATCCTTCTTACTCGCTTCTTCGGATGGTTCCCGTCGCCTTTCTGGCTCGTGCTCCTCTTTGCTCGTCCCCTTGGCTCTGTGTCTCCGTCGTCCTCTCCGCTTCTCTCGCATGAAACATAATGAACTCAAACACGCGTACGCGGGACATTAAAATGCTTAAAACATCAATTTTTACAGACGGTCGAGTTTTGGTGTTTTCCCGGCTCAGAATAAAAAAATGACCTCGTCATAATACATACTTGACCACATCGTCGTGAACAGTAGAAAACCTGTGGAGCTATATCTGCATTCTAACTAGAGATACGATATTTGGCTGTTTTTTGAACGACAAAAAAATGACAAATTCTAGTATCAATATCGTCTCGCTATCTGCCTTCTAGTCGGGGATACGCACCTGTGGCCAGCTAGCTTGATATCAAGCTAACGTTTTCGTCGTTTAAGAAGGGGAATGAGCAACAAAATTGTTTTTGACGTAAAAAATTAGCAACAAATTAGCGACAAATTGTAGACCTAATGCTCAGTGTGGCATGAGCTTTCAGCTAGCTAGCTTGATATACCTCTGTTTTCTTTCCGTTACTCTTCATTTCCACGCTACTTGCATGCTTGCATTTCAAAAGGCATATGATACTTCGACCAACTGATTACAATTGACGTACTAGATGATTTTTAATGTAGACGCAACTAATTTGTTTCTATAACTGGTGTAGCCTTCTACCTTAAACAAATTTTTCGCGATCTTTTTTATAAAATTTTCGTTTCGTTTACTTTTAACTACAGTATATTTGTACTTTACGTCGCTTTTTGTTCATGCAAACACACTACTTCAATCTAGAACTAAGACGGTGCTCATCTTATTTCTAATTAGTTTATATTTTTACACTATTTATTTTCGGCATTTTTTTTTTGTATGTTAATACATTGAACCATTTGCATGTGTACTTTAAGATTTCTTAAAATTGAGTTATTCCTTCCTATTTATTAATACGTTGGTAAAAAATGCGTTAAGCTGTTCATAGTGTTGTTATATTCGCGAATGTATTGTTCTATAATGATCTGCTAGAGCTTATTTTCATTTTTATATATTTTACAACGGATTCTATTTACCAACATTTTTTTGGTTCTTTTATTTTGTCCATTAGTAAATGCACAGTTTACTGCTAAAAAAATTAGTTAAACGTTTCTTTTTCTTAAATAATGTTTCAATTTTGTGGAGTTTATCTTCTGATCCTACTAATGATCCGTTTGAACTGTCTCTATGTTGCCTTTGATATCTACTTTTTTTACAAGATTCATGAAATCTCGTACTACCTGCGGTTTTAATGTGATTTATAAAAAAATACCTTGCATGAAAAACGTAGGCATTATAAGACCTCCAAAATAATCCGCGATGGTTCAGGATCAGATAATGTGATATCGCGCGCTCAAAATCGCTCGCGGGCGAAAACTCATCGATATCCCGTCTTCCATGAGTCATAGAACGACTTTTTGTTTAACTGGGGTAGCTGGCGAAAATATTAGCTTCTGTGCACTTTACTCAGGTTTAAAGCTCATTCACGGGCTCTCATCAGCCTCTTTTAATTAATTTTTATTTAATTTTCGGTTTTTACATTGTTTTTGTTATTAATATTCTATGTGGCAAATTAAATTGCAGATTTAACAATATAATTAATATCTCAGGGTGACTTTCCCACATTCAGAATCATCTGTGTAAAAGAGTTAACTGCCAAGTAAGGGAATACTATGCCTACACACATCTCAGTGATCATACATACACACATTCGAACCAATCTCAGCACTATTTTTAGACTAAGAACTGACGCCCAGGAGCAATTTTTGGGAACCAACTTGGAATCTCACCAATATTAAGAAAACTCATGATTCGTGGAGATCAGAAGTATTTTTGCAATACCGATGAACGGTGGCGAGTTATGTTGGTTTGTAAAATTGCCTCTTGCAGACATTTGGAACCAACTGCAATGGACAGAACATAAAAAGTTGTCCGGAGAAAGTGACTGTCGTGGCCAAAAAAACAGTCGTGGTCGTTATTGGGCTAAAAAATAATTTTTTAAGTAAGTTTAGCAGTCCAAAACAATTTACTATCGATACTCACAACAAAAAGTTTCTAAAACAGGTAGCAAACTTACTTTCGCACTTTTTTTTTAAAAGAGTGGTCTGAGTGTCTTCTTTTTCTGGTCTATTCTTAAGGTTGTTTTGACATCACACCAACTCGATTTTTTCGCCGCACTTTATTTATTTATTTTTTTCATTTATTTTATACATATATAAGTTCATTAGTTGGATGCAAGTGCGTGGATTCTTACGCAGAAAAATGTTGAAATAATAATTGTTTAATCTCCGTAATGAACGATACACAACGGTAAAATGACATTGTAGCTATCTTTTTTGCTGCTTGCCTTCTCACAACCAGTTTTTGTTGATTTTTTAAGTAGTATTTTTTAGAATAATAAAAGAAAAATATATTTTCGCAATAACTTAAGGCTTATTCATATAAATCTTTGAGCGTAAGGATATGATTAGTTGGAACTTTTCTTGAAGTATTCCATCTTGCATTACTTGTACATTTTCATTAAGCTCTTTCAATAATTTTGCTTGCGTACGAGAGGTTCTAGCAAACGAGGCAGTTTTTCGGTCACCTCAGGACTTCAGAAGTAATGCAAGAAGAAGAAATTTTTCATTTTAGAGGAGGACTTGTCTTGATATTTTTTGTGCAAATCACGCACAATTGTATAATCATGTACTTAAATTTGATGACAAAAAATATAACGTTTTTTGTAAGTATCGCAAAATTTTGCATCTCTACCAAAGCTAAAAAGGAATCGTTAAATACTTTGAAGAAGTGAACGAAGTTGCGACAAATGGTTTGTGCTAACTCGTAGTAATTAAAAAGTTGGGCATCACAAATTTACTTTTGTGAGATAAGCAAAATACCTAATAAGTGACACTATATTTTATTTCTTGATTAATAAATCCTAATAATATTTTACCGCTCTTTTATAAGACGCTACAACAAATGGTGTACCTGAACGAAGATACAATAATTAAGTATCGTTGTGGAAAAGTTGTAATTTGTAATATAAAAACACTAGTACTCGGAAGTTAAACACTCTTGAGAAAAGACGCAAAATACGATTTTTATATTTCTACGCTTCTTATTTAATGCTCGTTTTATTTTTCTTTTCACAATGTATATTTTCTTGTATTGTATGTGAGTTTTTTATGGTTATCCGCATTTTTAGCTACAAATGACATGTCAAATCACAAAATAAAAGAGACCAATTAGAATATCAGACTAAAACTATCGGTATAAATTATTTTTAAATTTTTAAAAAACATTTCAGCCGAAACTAAAGATTGCTTTGCATGCTGCATTGCGCGATCCAGTTCATGTTTTGTGTGCTTATAGAGAAAAATTGTTGTAAACATTAAACTGCCGTTCTAACTGCAATAACCTGCAAAATGGTGTTACAGAAACAAAATTATCCTACCATCAACAAGAAGAGGAATAAATCTATCGTTTTTGCATATTTGGATTATTTTTCAAACTTTTATTGCAAGCTGGACAGAGAAAGAAAAGTAGCGTATTTTTGGTAAAAAAATTCCGTTCACGCTCTCGCTGGATTATTATTTATGGACACAATTATATTGACTTTTTCAAATTCAATATCGCTAAAAGTGGTGATGCACATATATACTTTTCAACTTATATGGTTCTTCTTTCTTTCTCTTACTTCGTGTAAATATCCAATAAATTAATTAATTAATAAGCAATATATGGAGTGTGTATTTCTATTTCAATAAAAATTTTCGACGTTTCGTCTCTCAAGGAAGCCTCTTCCGTATGTACTAACCTGTGCATTATAATAGACACATTAAAAATATTACATCTCATTATCTCAGTTAAATAAAAACTCAAAAGTATTATAATTAACTATACATTCTGCCTTGCTTAAGCAAGTGCCTCAAGCACTCCCCACAGTTCGCAACCGGCACCCCATCTTCAACCTACATTTTCAATCCTTTAATACAACCACAAATTTGTCAACAAATTGTTGACATGTATAATTATGTTAAAAGTTGAAAATAACATTAACAATATATTTGGGTGTGGAATGATTGAGTAGATACGAACGACGTTTTAGTAATGTTCGTGATCCCGTGAGTCTGTGCGCTGATCGAACTGGCCTTTTTGACCACCAGACTTAATCGAACCCCTTTTCCGTACCACTCTCTTGAGCTTGCTTTCCCTAGGCTTAGGCGGCGCTTATGGCATATTCTCACAACATCTCTCATTTTTTAATGAAAACATTAATCAAATATCGTAAAATACAAATCGTGCGAGTTATTCATTTAGCTGGTCTAGAGATTTTCTCGCTCGATTTGACCTACGCAATGCAACGATTATGCCTAACAACACTCTTTTTCTCAGTCCTTATTACATAAGCATTCAGATTTCTATCAGCACCTAATACACTGCCGTATACTCGTTAATGAATCAGCCAGAGGCGATCATCTTTTTTTATTAAAGAAAGATTTTTTACTTTATGCCTTTTATCATAATTCACTTTTTGCTTACCTTTCCTTCATTTTAATTTTTTTCTAATTCTCGTTTTTTACTGATGTTAAATCAATTATGACAACTATAGACATTTTACTATTATCCACGCTTTCAAATGTTCTATCTGGCTTGCGAATATGATTTTGCATTTAACAGAAGCTTCTTTTAACGGAATACATGAAACATCAGCACCTGTGTCAATACTAAAGTCTACAAATTGACCGACATTCTCAATCGTCTCTAGGCTCGTTTTTGCTTACAACATTATTATCAAAATCAAATGGCCATAGGATTTCTTCTCGAATCCTGTTGTATCCTTACATTTCTTAGTATCAGAAAACTTAATAAGTACCATTCCTAAAAATGCTGGACCAGTTAAAGTGCTGGCGTCTTTTTCGAATTCTTTGTTTATTGGGTGAACCCCTTTGGCTCTGCAAACTCTTTCTAAATTACTCGTCTTCTTACAATTATAGCATGAGTCGACCAATTCTTTTTGTCTCTGCGTCCGTGAATGAAACTTAAATCTCTCAAAGATCTTATTTTTATTAGGAGAAAAATAACCATTAAAGCTTTCTTTCACTGCAGCGTGAATCGTGTCTGCCTGAATTTGCGGAAGTATTAGAATAAAAATGTCTTCTGATTTTTCTCCCATCGCACAGCAAAGCAGGTCAATCTTATCAGCTTCGAATTTTTTTGACAACTCCGTTACCGTCAAATACCTGTCAAAACGCTTTGTCCAAGTTGGCCACATCTTGGGCTTACAAAGATCCATTTCTACAGGAGGATGAATAGACGCTCAGTTCTTAGCTATAGTCACTGTCGACATATTTGTTGTCGAGGATTAAGAGCCTTCACCGGTATTCTTGACCAATCTAAGATAATTTCCACACACTACTTGAATGCCACTTTTGATATCATGTTTGGGTATGGGATGATCGAATACTACAAACGATGTTTTAGTGATGCTCATAATTCCGTGAGTGTGTGCGCTGAGTGAACTGGCCTTCTTGGCTACCAGACTTAATCTAACCCCTTTCCGATGCTACTCGCTTGAGCTTGCTTTCCCTAGGCTCAGATGGCGCTCAAGGCACATTCTCACAACACACGTTCTCGCAGCACTAAATAGACATATCTCCAAAGAACCACTAATTCAAATGATTTTCTCATGCGAAACACATACAAAAAAACCTATAATAATGCCGTGATCAGACCATAGAAGTGTTAAAAACAGAGAGGTCCACACTACAGGACCGACCATGAGTCACAGCCATAGACCAATCCCATATATACCACCACCACATCGTCAGTGTCACCTTATTTATTAATGCATACAGCCAATCCTGCAAGTCTACGAAACATGATCAGCCAACCATCACCTTAATCAGTAACACCTCTACAGTCCTAACAAAGTATCACCTCATACATACCTGTGCATGAAGGTTGTGACGTGGCGAATTGAATATACATTCGAACACGTCACAGAGCCCCTGTAACCGATAATAAATGGCGAGAGCCTCGTAGGTAGCACTCTAACTCCTGCATGTGGCTTGCTGTAATGTACGAAATTCTGGAGGCCACAGCGTTAAGAGTAACTATAGAGCTCAAGCTCACTCCCCTCCCATGCTTCCTACCTGTATCCTGGAGATGTGTATGTGTGTGTGTGAAATGTTGAGAGAGTGGATCCGTGAACAACAGCTGTTGGTGTGTCGGTATCCTGGGAGCAATCATAGTATCGGTGGCCACTGTGCCACTGTGTAGTGCTGTGTTGGCTGATAGTGTGTAGTAGGCTGCATAGCATACGGTGTGCCTGTGCAGTGAGACAAGAGAGACATTTAAGCTCACTGCGAAGCTAGCATTGGAGCAGCGCAGCGTGGCATCAGCAGACTCTCGCCTGTCGATCTCTAGTGCGGAAATAGCCCCGTGACCCAGTGCCACTTACACACAACAGCGAGCTCTTGCACGGCCACCCAGGTTCTCCGTTGCCCACTGACGCTGATAGCATCGTCGAGAGGATCGAGAAAATTGTCACCGGTGATATTCTGGTAGATGACTGTACGTAGTGTTGGTGCTGTATGTTGTGGAGTGCGAAAGCAGTCGTCCTTTATAACCAGGCCTAATAACTATTCGAGTCTACCCGAGTCCTCTATCGGGAGTGTAAAAAAAATAAAACACATAAAACGCCAATTACAACGAAACTTACATATTACAGCAAGCCACGACCCTGGGCCGTCACCTTTAGTGTGCCGCGTCATCATTGTAATTTCAGGGGCTGTTCATGGAATTAAATAAATATACTCGATCGAATTAAGAAGAATGTGTTAAAATGTTTGCTCGGCGTAGTTGATGCCAAGTGTAGCTACCACTGGTCAGGACCTGGAGTAAGAGAGGGTGTAGAAGTGTTTAAAAGCTATTTCATAGAATCATCTACACTCAACTACAGGTTGCTGCAGTTGGCATTACACACAGCCGTGAATAATCCGATCCCTTCCTGAATACAGTTGCCGTGAAGTTTTGGCAGAAGAAAAGTACAACACACACTTAAGTTGTAATCCCAGGCTAAAATGTTACAAGATGTATTACACGTCTAATTCAGCCAGTAAGTTCACTGCATAAAAATGTATAATAAATCTTTTTTTGTAATGTTTTATATATTAATGTAATAAAAGTTTTGTACAATCCAAATAATGAATATAAATCAGATTTTATGCTAATGGTATAAAGGTGGCATAATATGAGTAATAATTTTGAAAATTTTCTCTTGAACTCGGATTCTTCTGTATCTAAAAGTTTCATTTTTTCGAAAACAAACGAATGACTTTCCTACAATGTTATGCCAAACCTTAACTATCATTATCATCAACAATATTTTTGATGTGAAACATGTATTGGCGCTCTTGGAGGTTCGACCGACGCGATGAAGCGACCCGGGCGATGGCACGATCTCCGGTTAAATTCGGCTTGGCTGAGCTCGGCCCGGCTCTCTGTCTCTTTCTCTACGCGCTTACTGCCGCCCCTCTCTTGTTTGTAAAGTGTCCTACCTGTGTTATTATAGTTGTATAGAAAAGTGAAGAATAATTATATATCATATATGTATTGTATATATAGCATAGACATACACGTACACACACATATGTATACATATATACAATGTATGTGTAAGTAAAATTTTCAAATTAAACTGACTCCGAGAATCGAACTACATCCTTAGGATTGGTAGTCGGGGACCTTATTGATTGTGCTATGCAGCACGCCAATCCAATCTTTGTTCTTATAATTTATAGACACCAACCGAGAAACTTCTGAGTAAGAAAATTGATCTATAATTAAGCGTTTCTTATATTATACATTATTGAGCCCGCTGATTTAAAAAGAAATAGTTATAATTATTCTTAAGTTGTCTATTAATATCAAAATTTTTAAAAATTGTGTTTTAAAGTTTGTTTTGCTTATATGTTTTAACGGTTTGATATGCAGAAAAAATAAAAATATCAGTGAGAAGAGTGAAAAATTTTCAATTAATAACCATTTTTAGTTTTGTTTCGACAAGCGCAAAATGTCGGGAAAAAAAATGAAAAAGGCATTTTGACAGTACCTGTAAAAGTAAGTGAGATAGAGAGAGCCATTCATCGTCTGCTCCTTCGCTTGCTCTTACTCTCTATTATGCTCATACAGTTAAGCCTCTTTAATTGATTTTTTAAATATTTTGTGCTTGTCGAAAATGATAAATTAATATTAGTATCTTTTTTTCATCATTTAAAAAAAATTTCTTCTCTGCGAACAGGATTATTTTAAAATCTCAATATTTGACCATAATGCAGAATTTTTCCGGGTTTTTCCAATTGTGTAAATTTAAACTCCATCTTAACCCGTCTTTAGTAAAGTAGTAGAAATTCGAGCACGTGCGCAACTAGGCACAGTAAACAGGTATCTGAATCCGAAAAGAGACAGAAAGACAGAGAAAGTAATACACACGATTAATTGTTAAACTAATATATGTACCTTTATGTAGGTAGTTAAGTAGTATAGATACTCTTCGCCGTCTATTATTGTTCTTCCTCGTTCTCGTTGTTTATATGCTAATAAAAAAGTAAAGTATAAACAGTATTTGATTTTTCCTTATCTATAGTATTCACTGATCCAAATACATATTTATGAATAAACTGTCTTCTTAATATAAAAATATAAAATGAAAATTATGTAGAATTAAGAAAAATAAATACTTTTTCTACTTCGCGTGTTTTTAAAAGGCTAGTGTGCGCTTGGTAGAAAAAATAGAATTTGCCACAAAAGCGCCATTGCTCCGTGGCTGCCTTATGTCCCTCAGGCCCTGTTTTGCAGGTCCCTCGGGCCGCAAAATAGCTATGGAGACGATGGCACTTATCTGACAGAAACTGCTATTTTCATCATAGACAATCAAATACTACCGAGTTAAATAACATATTCTTTGATGTTTTACATATGTCGTGGGTCCCGAGACCCTTACCTGGTTTTTACTTGATGTGTTCTTTCTTTTTGACTATTAACTGTTCAGAGGTTTGTCCAACATAGCAATCGTCAGAACCCTTGCAAAAAACAACATACTACAGATCTTTTGCTATCGGTTTTAATTGTATATTTACCAGGTTGTATTATGTTTGATTTACTACAGTTAATAAAATTATGGATGAGCCCACATTGTACAGAAGTTTTTTTTACGAATAACTTAGTTTTATTATGTGGAATAATAGTTTTAGGTTTATCAACTGTTATTTCTTTTTTTGGTAGACTGTCAGATTTTTAACGTCTATTTAAATATCTGACTATATTTTTCATTACTTGGCATAAAGAAAAACTAAAGTAACTATTATTTTCATGTATCTCTAACGATAATTGAATTTTTTGTTACAAATCTATTGTCATACAACTTAAAACAGTTGTCAACAAACCAATTATTATTGCTTTTTTACCATTGATCTTATAATGTGAAAAATAGTTTAAAATTATGCCTGAGGAGGAGCTCCTCCTGCTCTGCCAATCAATCAAACAAAAATTATTCTCTATTCTAATTATTTTAAAGTCTAAAAATGGTAATAAGTTGTCCTCTTCAATTTCCTTCGTAAACTAAGTAAATATATTGTACGAACAAAATTTTCTAAGTACATTTTAAACATCTGTTTCTTTTACAAGAAGCAGTCATCTATATATTTACTTAAAACCAATACTGACTCCGATAATTCTGGTAACACCCTATCTTCTAGGAGGCTTAATACTATATTTACCAATATTGGACTACAATAACCACCCATAAGACAGCCCATTAGTTGTTAAATAGTATCCTTGGTTAAATAAAAAATAATCAGAGTCGAGATAAAAGCTGAAATCATTGGAAGACTTCTTCTTTAGCATGTGTAAGAAACCTCTTAAAAGTTTCCACTTTTTTGAAACACCCTGAATTATTAAATGATGTGGTAGATAAGTGTACAAAGATACAACATTGAGTGGAATTAACTTATATACGTATGGGATCACGATACCTTTTAGTAAACTCTTAAATTTATTATTTTTCAAAGCATGTCCAAATTTCGGAATATTATTTATCAACGATTTGGATAAAACTTTATCAAAAATATCAAGAGAGGAACCAATGTTTAAAACATAGATTCTGGCAGAAAAATTTCTTTGTGTACTTTCGTCCACCTACATGCTCTGGCTAATGTGAAACCATAAAGTTCAAGGTATAAACTTCTCTGCTTTTTTTGTAATTCAAAAAACCTTCATATTTCGTATTTACCAATTCTTTACTCCCTTTTATTAAAACGGGTAATGGGTCACATTTCAAAGATTAGTAATAAATAGGATTATTTATCGCATTTTCAACGTTTTCGTGGTATGAAGATCCAGAGATAACAACTATCAAACCATCCTTATCAAACTTACATGCTATTAACTCTTTGTGACTTTAAAAATAGTATTGTGGCATTCGAATCTATCTTAATTTTTTTGTGAATATAACTTAGTTTTTTTTTATTATGTGCCAGGAAACTAATGGCATGCAAGAATTTTTTTCTTGTCCCCCCACAGTTTTTTTTATTAATCTTATAAAACACAAGGGTGGGTTCTAAGGATTTACACAATTGATGTAAAGTATTACCTCTTAAAAATAGCTTTTAACAAAACTAAAATGTTAGGGTAGTTTGATGTATTAAGTTCATATTTTGTAAGAAATTTCTTAACCCTTATACACACTGGCAATGAATAGTATTTGGAAAGAGTAACTCCTTCGGAACTTCCACTTGCTGGTTTTTTGATAACTTGAACATTGTTTAGGGCTTACATCAACAATAAAATACCACTTGGTTTTTCTTGAGCAAAAATTTTTTAATTATATTCTTGTCAATATTTCGTCTCATCATGGACACTTTTTTAAGACTCTCACTTTTTACGCAAAAATCTTACGCTCTATAGACCAACAGTTTTATTTTACACACAGAGCACCTTATAAATACAGGAGAGAACTTTTTTAATTATAAACTGTAGGTAGACTGTTCACACCGACGGACAAACAGGCAAAATGAATAATATTCTTCCTAATGAATTTGTAATTACAAATGTCATACAAAATGTGTGCTGCATAAAAAAAAAAAAAAAATAAATAAATAAAAAAAAAAAAAATAAAAATAACTTCACCATTTTTATATTTTGATTTTAGAACTTCTTAAGGCTACAGATTCATTAGGAAGAATACTATTCATTGCCAGTGTGTATAAAGGTTGAGAAATTTCTTGCAAAATATGAACTCAATACATCAAACTGACCTAACATTTTAGTTTTCTTAAAAACTGTTTTTAAGGGGATATCATAACTTTTCAGAAAAATACAATTTTCAAATGTTTAATTGAAAAAACTTAAAAACATGAGATATCGCTCATATTAAAAAGTACTGGATAGAAACGAAGTCTGTACAATATAGCTATGGTAATCTACAACGGTCCTACTAAATTTTTACTTAAATTTGCTCAATTTAAAGATGTTTTGAATATATTAATGAGTGCAGAGGTAACTTTTTACTAATACTTTATAAATTCACCAAATAAAATAAATTGTTTTGAAAAACGCAGTTTCAGGATTTTTATCTAAGATGCTTTTTTCTTTTTCTTTCTTTTATGAAACTACTTTATCACATAATTCTCAGGAATTTTTCTTCAAGCTAACGACATAAATCCAATTACTCCTTCCAAGAAATTTTTTAGATAAAATACTCAGTAATTATACACATCAAAAATCCTAAATTTGTTATTTATTCAACTAGCTTTTATCATTCTGTCTTTTTTTATGTAATGATGCAATCCAAATATTCCAAGTTACAGTTATTTAATACCTAAGAATTTCTCATAATAAAAGAATTTCTTACGAAATTACATACGAAAATCGTAAAAGTAATGTATAAGTTACTAAAACAATTATTTTTATTAAATGATTTCTTATTTTACAACTGCGTAAAAAATTGATTATTAATGTATTATTATTAACTACCCAAATCGCTGAGTGAAATAAGGCTTAGGTTTACAGCTTGTTATTCAGGGCACTCCAGGAAATAATTAGAGTTTCCTATCTTATTGATGAGATTATGTTGATACTATCACAGCTGTGTCAAACAATTTATTTTTAATAACTAAAAAAAGTATACTAAAAAAATAATAAAATTTATTACGAGTAATTAATTTATTCATTACAAATTTTAATTTAGACACTGAAATTTATGTGTTCACATTGAAGGCACACGAAATTAAGGGTTAGGATAATAGAATATTAAAGTATTCTTGATATTTAAATTTCTAATCATATTTAAAATTTACCGCTGACTAGATATCTTACCTTAACAACACCTCATTTTGTCTGTTGTTGTTTCAATGGCTGGATACATTCTTCATGCTTATAAGAGCATACATACACATTTGACTTCGATTTGCCACATATATTTAGAGAGTGAATTAACGCAAAATACATCAGACATACCGTCAAAAATTATTATATTTGGTATTGAAAAATTCAAGTATGCAAATCTGCAGTAAATATTAGCGCGGTTGCCGAGGCTTCGTCTGCTCTCTCAAACTTACCGCGTCGCGTTCCCGCGCGAGATGAGTATCCAATTACATGAGTGGTTAAAATTTGGTCTTAATTTAAGTGTGCGTGTTACAAAGTCTGGTAAGGGTATACTTGAGAGATTCTTGATAACAGTATTATTTGAAGTAGTAATAAATTTGTTAAAAATTTAACTATTGTCATTATTTATCTATATTAATACGTTGTTAGTTTTGTAGTTTTTTGCTGCTATTCAGTTTTTAGTGAAAAAGTTAACATTATCAAATTTCTTCTTAAATTTACTTTGATTTGTATTATGAAACCTTTTAAATTGTCTATGAGTGTAAATAATAAATTTTGCAATGAAATTTTGTCAAATCGACATGGATAAATAACTACTCAATTGCTTAATCTCTAAGTCTTGTTTTAAAATACACAAATATTGTCAGTTGCAAATTTGAAGCCTTTTCAATAAAATTTTCGTCCTTTTTGTTAAGTAAGCAATTATTCTTTTTATTTCTGATATTTATATTACTGTCATATCTAAAAGAGTTAATAAAGTGTTTTGAAAACACATTAAAGCAACGACAGCGTATTAAATGTGCACGTTGTAACTTGGCTATTTTCTGGTTTTTAATGACGTTAATTGTTTCAAAGATAATAAGGAACTATAATACCCCAAAATAGAATTTATTGTGATACATGTCAACTACGCACGTCATGGTAACATGTTTTGAACGCCACCGGTCGACGTGCCGAAAGTGGATGATGCAGATGCCCAAGCGTAGGACAGTGCAGCACAATGTGAACAAATACAAAGGAGAAATATTGGCTTAGTCTCATACTGAAATTTCATGAACTGTTTCGTCCAGGGTCATAAGCGCCATTCTTTATCCCTCAGTGTTTGCTTTAAAAAGCTGACTTTGATCGTCGCTTTTCTTGCAGTAGTTACCACCTTTCCTTGGCTCGCCCCTGACTTCTTTACTTTTTTAGAAAAACTTACAATATCTTTTACTCCTTTAGCTTTTAAAAACAAATCTCTTTTCTTTGTGGCTACGACGCCTGCCACAATCGTTCCTGTTTCGTGTGGGTTAAATTTTGCTCTCATAGAATTAAGTACTCTAGCAAAGGTTTGTCCCTCAGTTACTCTCATCAGTAACTTCGTCATCGTTTTTTGAGCTTTTCAACTCTTCCTCTTACCATTCGGAATACATAATTATCAGATGTGGTTAGCTGGCATTATCCGTGCCTCAGTGTCTGGCTTCACCCGCCGCCAGGCCCGCTACGCCAGCCAGAGAAGGTCCCGACACCCGAAACCCAAAACAATTTGTAAGTTTTCCTGTGTTAGTGTAGTAAGAGTGTAATAACTGTATCTAAGAAGAATTTTATAGCCGCTGCCTACTTTTATACACGGCGGAGTGTTACGCCGTCAGTTTAAAGTCCCCTTACCTGACCTAGGCTTCGAGCAATACGGTCTTTGACAAGGTTGCGCATACCGTGGAGGGGAGTAGTGGTCGTAGTAGTGGTAAATGTAGTGGTAGTGGTAGTGGTCGTGGTAGTGGTAGTAGTAGTGGTAGTTTTTTTTCCGTGGAAGAAGGGAATGCATTAAGGGGGCTCCTTCGCGAAAGTCCCCAAACAGAGATATATTATTTCTTGTAAATAAAAGTCTACTGAATTTAATAGTGGTCTAAATTATATTTCGAATGGGTCAAAATTTTGAGAAATCCGAGCTCAAAGTTGTAACTATTAGCACGTGTTCCTATGGGGCAGCGTGAAAAACAATTTGTTTTCGTTTATAATAAACCTAAATTAAATGTCACAGCAGACTGAATATGTACGTTTTGTAGATGAAGTCTTCCTCTGTAATATGCTGTATTAAAAATTGTGGATAAAGGACCATTATAGCGAGATATTTGTGATGGAAATAAATAAATAGTGTCCGGGAGGTCAGGAGGTCACGTGGGTAGCAGACGTACTTGTTCACGACACATATATACCATATACCTATATATTACATCGCTATACTACACCAACACAGGTGGTCTGGTCTGGTGGTGTACCCTCGTATGCACTAGACTGGTCAAAACAATAATTAATTTTTCGTACAAAGTTAAACTGTACACATAAATATCATTTTTCCCACTTCATACGTTATTAAAAATATCAATGATTTTCAGACACATTTGTTTATTGAAAAACAAAACTTTATTTTTTGTTTGTCTTTGACCTGAGCAGTAGTCGTAGGAGCCCCCTTAAGGCACACCGCAGAGACAGCGGTAGTGTGGGACTCGGTGAATTTTTTTTATTAGGTCACCCATACCAACTAAACCCTCCCCCATGCCGCGTGGCTTTAGTTCGACCCCGAAACTGCGTTAGCATTACTTCAGGGTGAAGTCGCCAGGGAAACCATCGCATCTTACAGCATTAACGAGCAAGCTCGCCACCAGTTGCTAAAGGTGCGAATCTTATCGAGTCCTGAAAAAGACTCGGGGTTCCTGAGGACTGGCACCTTTGTCTAGCGCTTCTTTGTAGGCTGCTTTCTTACCTTTTAGCATTAATCACCTTTGCCGGCCTACTGAGGGATCCCTGCTCCCTGCGCAGCAGCTCTGTCCTCTTTTTTCTCACGCTGAATGACAGATGTGACAAAGCCATCCTCTGCACTTTATCCCTCTTCGGTGTGTAGCATCTCAGAGATAATGGTTTCTGGAGCGGATGCCACGCCCAGCCTGTCCATCAGCTGCTGGCGCTCACGGTACCATCTTTTACACACGAAAAACGTATATTTGATGGTATCATCCAACGTAGGGCAGTAAGTACATCTGGGTGATGCTATCACCGCCATGCGATGGAGATAGGCATTAAACTGGCCATGCCCGGAGAGGAACTGGGTGAGTTAGTAATTTACTTCTCCGTGTCCTCTCTTCACCCATGGCCGCAGGTGCGGGATCAACCGATGCGTCCACTTACCCACACCAAACTAACTCCACTCCTGTTGCCACGTCGTCAACGTTTTCTCCCACCTGTCGCTTTTACTTTCGTCGCCGGAGCCCAGGAACTTCTTTCGCCGCTCCAACGCAAGCAACACAACGGGAATCGTTAGTGCTATTACCATAATGGCATTGAAAGATACTGTGCGATAGGCGTACGTGATCCTCAGCGATCCGATGTGCTGCACCGAAGTGAGGCGCTGTCGGATATATCTTCTCGCTAGCGCGTTCGCCCACACCTCCGTGCTGTACAGCAGGATCAAGTTGAAGACCGATGCAAGAAACCGTCTTTCGGCTTCCCGCAGGCCCCCAACGTTTGGCATTAACCGTGAAAGCGCCCCAGAAACCCTAGTGGCTTTGTCGGTTGCTCTCATGATGTGCTCCCAGAAGGTAAGGCGTGAATCAATCCACACTCCTAGGTAGCGCACTACCGGACTCGCGCAGATAACCTCACCTGCAACGTTCAGGCGCAAGTTCCCCCTGAACCATCTCTGCCTGGTGAGAACGACCATCTCCCTCTTTTCAATCGCCAGCTCGGAACCGTGATCCCGGAGCCACTGCGGCACTATCGCGACTGCCCACCGTATTTTGCGCTCGGCCTCCTCTCGAGATCTCGCTATGCCATGCAGTACTATGTCATCAGCAAAGCCCGTCAGCTTGACCCCCGGAGGCATTTCAAGGCGCAAAAGTTTATCATAGACTAGATTCCAGAGGTCAGGTCCAAGGGCAGATCCCTGCACGATCCTCGACATCAGATGCCTCTCTCTTGGTCCGTCTTTTGTATCGTACCGGAGTACTCGGTCCTGGAGATAACTGTCCAGGATTTTTCTCAGGTAGATCGGTACATTCTGGCGCCTAAATGCCCTCATTATGTAAGACCGTTTTACCGAGGTAAAGGCATTCTTGACGTCGAGCGTTGCCAGAACACAGACGCTCCTCGTCTTATGAGAGAGTCTCCATGCCTCCTTAACTGACTCATAAACCTCAGCCAAAGCCATAACCATCGAACGCCCCTTTCGGAACCCATTCTAATTTTCTGAGAGACTGACTTCTCCTCTTAAGCTAGTTCTTATCAGCCTCTCAAGCTTTTTTCTACGATTGTCCAACATGGAATGACGATGGGACCTGGAGGGGGGAGGGTTGTTTGCTCTTGTCAAAAAAAACAAGCTTTTTAATCTTCCAACGCTCGCTGAACAGTCCAGCGCGCAGGCACGCATTGAACATGTCCAGTAAAACGTTTGGTTCCATAGCTATAACCTTTAGAACTTCGGACGGCACCCCGTTCAGGCCAGGTTCCTTTCACCCTAGTGTCTCCGATGCCACTAACCTCAATTCATCAAGAGTAAAGAGAGGCACTTGGCTTGTACTTATGTCCTCCTGCCTCTTATCGGAATGTTCCAGAAAGAGGTAAGAGACCACCCTCTCCAAGAAGGAAGGTTCCATTGCGGCGTCGAGTCAGAGCCGCGCAGTCTTTTTAACGCGATCTGGTAGCCCAGGCCTCAGGTATCTTTGTCCACACAAAACCGTCTCCGCCTCCGGTGTCGGATACAAAAAGCCTGTCGCTACGGATCAGAATGGGAATGCTTTTCGTCCTGTCGCAGTACCAGCCCTGGCCCAGTAACGTGCGGGATGGATCATTTATAAAGAGCAAGTCCACATTTCGGGCACGTGCAAGCTGGTCCAGCAGATCGGGCTCGAGTACGGTCCTATCAAGGTTTACCTGCAGGATCACCGCCATTTTCGCTGAGCTTCTCTTGCAAATGCCCGAAGCGCTTGATACCCGGCAGTTCCAGTGACGTGTCCGGTGTCCGGTTTTGAGACAACGCATTCACATAGGTAACAGCTCACTTCTTTTTTGAAGCAGCTACGTACTACGTGGCTCCTTTCACCACACCTTCAGTACGCCCTGGTCCTGTCAGGCCCACCACACTGCCTGGAAATGTGGCCAAAGCCCAGGCACTTAAAGCAGCGCTCAGCCTTGGACTTGGGCCGCATCCTGCAGTTAACCTAGCCCAGCCTTATGTGATCCATCTTATTTAGGATCATAGCTGCCGTCGCAGGTGCTTCAACGTAGGCCACCCGATTTCCTCTGACAGTGCCAGACGATAGCCGCTCCGCCATGACAGGGGCCCTCTCTTCCTTAAAACAGCTTCTAAGGGCAGCCTGTACATCCTGCTCTGTCACCGTAGGGTCAACGTCTCTAATCTCGTATATTAAGCGTGGGGCAAGGGTCCTCATGCCGCCAGCGCTCGCCACAGCATTTTTTAGCGCGTTGGCAAACGCATTGTGGCAGTCAGACGTGGTGTCTCTCAACTCCTCAAAAACACTACCTGTTCTCATGTTCCTGATTGATCCCACGCCCGCCCCAAGCTCGACCACATTGACCCTCTTCATCAGGGCCAGGACCTTGGCATACTTTTTGCCCTCTGCTGGCTTTACGATTATCGCATCGGGCCTCGGGCCTGTCCCTCTGACGTCTTCCCTCAGCGACCTCCGATGGCTTGGCTTCTGACCTTGGGGGCTTATCCTCCCTAACCTTTTCCTTCACTGGTTTCTTTTTCTTTTTACTTTTCTGGACCTCCGTCCAATTTTCCGGGTTGCAACTGAAAGCCAGGCCCTCTTAGCTTTTTTAGGGCTTTTTATGGCGTCAATTTTGGGCATAGGGTTTTTCTTCCTCTCCTTCGCTTTCTTTTTTCCTTCAGTTCTCAACCGATCTCTGGCTCCCTCGCTTCCTCAAGCCTATCCTAGTAGCGCTTAAGGGCGCCTCCAGCCATCGCTGCCAGCCTGACGAGATCCTTTATGGTCCTCGCTGTGTTGGGGTGCTTAGCCATAAGTGCCTTGATGTCATTCATCACCCTCGCAAGTACCTCAAACGCGATGTCGGCGCTTTTTAGAAACTCGACCTCTGGGTCCAGCTTGAATCCTTCACCGAGATCAAGATCAGATGACTCTGCAGCAGAGTCAGCCTTTTCTCGTCCCAGTTCCGCCATAATTTTCCTTACAGTAGGACTGACGTCTTTGTGTCCCTATCTCCCCCCCAGAATACGTGGGGCCTACGGCAGCTAACCGGCGCGGCAGTAGTAGTGGTAGTTTTGTTTTTTTTTTTGTGGAGGGAGGGGAAATGCATTGAGGCACACTGCAGGGACAGCGTTAGTGTGGGACTCGGTGGATTTTTTTTATGAGATCACCCATACCCACTAAACCCCCCCCCCAGGCCGCGTGGCTTTTGATCCACCCCAGAACCGCGTTAGCATTACTTCAGGGTGGAGCCACCAGGGAGACCATCGCGTCTCACAGCATTAACGAGCTAACTCGCCACCAATTGCTACAGGTGCTGATGCTCTTGAATCCTGAAAAGGACTCGGAGTCCCTGAGGACTAGCACCCTTTCTAGCGCTCCATAGTAGGCCGCTAACCTAACAAGCACTACTATAAGCTTGATACTTTCCCTTGCTGATGGGTAGAAAGTACCCAGCGCAGCGTGGGTCCACATTAGCCTGCCTTTCAACTCAAGGCCTTTTTGCCTTATTTCCGTCCTGCTTGGGCCTTACCCCTTGCCTCTTCTAGCGCTTTTTTGAATGAAAGGCAGCTCCCACTGCTTGCTTCGTGCTTGTTGTCCGTCGTTGGGCAAAGGAAGCACCGTGCTGGGCCTGGACACCAACTGTCATTGGACGTCTTATATTAATAATATAATAATAATAATAATAATAATAATAATAATAATAATAATAGTAATAATAATAATCGGAATAATAATAATAATAATAATAGCAATAATAATAATAACAATAATAATAATAATCGTAATTATGACAAAGATAATAGTTGGAATAGTAAGGATAACGAAGATGATAGTATTGCGCCTGTCGCGAGTGACCATAATTAGTTTTATGTGTAGTTTTGGTTCGTTATGATGTTGCAAAAATAACTTAGAGTTTTTTATAGGACTATGGTCAACGTGTTTTTCTGCTTCAACTGCTAGTCGTTGGAGAGAAAGTCTGCTCGTGGTGTCCTTGGGAATCAGAAATTCCCTTACCCGTGTTGGAGGCAAGAGTACAGACTAAGTCAGGAAAAGGAAGAAAGGCTATGACTCTTCAGTTATTCTTTACATTAAAAAAATTTTTTAAATCTTAACAGATTACATATTAAGCTATTGCAAATGGATTATGAAATCGTTGGTGCCATAAAAAAGGACTTAGTAAATTATGCGTCTGCAAAACTGAACGTATTAATAGGATAATTTACTGACTGTTGATAGTTTTTCTTTGCTAGGTTTAATGCAGTTAACACTCTTGTATGTTTCATATATTTGTTGCTTACTACCGATTTAGTACATGTATGTTTGTTTCTTAACTATATGTATAAAATCTAAGTTATCCTAGTATTTAGTGTTATGTCATTGAATGTTAATCCATACATATTAAAGTTATTTTAGCATTTAATTTCACATCTCAGTGTAGCTGTTCCTAGTTTAAATTTGCATCTACTGTTTTTGATAGTCATTTGATTTCTTGGATTCAAAAGAATTTCGTTTGCTTTCTATTTGTGGTCAGCATAGGCCAGTGTGCATGTGCATGAATTATAGTTGGTCATTGTGGTGCAGCCACAAGTTAACTTGCAGGTGATTTACCCTTTTCCAGATGCATTTTGGTCCTTGCTTAAAATGTTTTTGAATCAACATGGGAAAGTCCGAATGACTGAGCGGAAAAAAGCATTAGTTTTTTTTACCGACATAACAATAGAAACACCCAAACAATGGAAAAAAGAGTAAGCTTTTTTAATTTTATTCCTTGATGTTTTATCAAACGTATCCATGAAAGATTTCTCTGAGCAACTTAAAGGTTCTATCAGAACACCAGTTTTTAAATGAACGTGAAAATTAACATAAGGCAGGTCTCTTAAACATACTTTTAACGCTTCTGGGAACTGTGTTCTTTTTACATTTAATTTTTAGCATGAAAAAATTAACAAATCCAACCTTAAATTTGCGTTATTGTTTTTGTTTAAAAGTTTTTTGAGTATTATTTCACTCGTGATTAGGTAATTTGGGATTATTATTAGAAATAGGTCATGGGTTGTCAACTATACGGTTTCCAGGATTAATAGCTGCCTCTAAATAATAAACGTTAAACATCACATTATCAATCTTATTTAAGCATGATTTCTTCAGCTTTCCTGTGAACGTTGTTGCCATTTTTCTCACTTTCCAGCTCCTATAATCATCGGTAGTTTCATCAGTTCCAATTGATTAGTAATATGCTGGCTTTCTGGTGAAGAAATAAAACTTTCTTCTTATCCCAAAATTTAAATAGCCTTCACTTTAACCACAGTAGTTTTACTATCTAGGGTTCTGACTATAACAGGAGTTAAGCTTTGACTCCACCCATCACAATTGCTGATTTGTAAATTTCAAGTTTTCTTTTAGCTTGAAACTTTGGATGGTAAGGAATTTTATTAAATAACTTAAAAATCAATCGGAAATTAATGCAGCAAAAATAATTGTAATTTCAATAACAAAATAAATTGTCAGTAACAATACATAATATATAAATCTACATAATACTTATATGTTGATTGTCCGAATCAACGGTTACGTTCTCTAAAGTATTTAGAGCTTACAATAAAAATTCAACTTTATAACACATTTGGTGTGAATATCTTAATCGCTTGTAGCTAAGTGACTATGATACGTAGACAAAGTGAGATAAGTGTTTTTTTTTTTTTTAAGGTGATGGCTATCCCGGAAATACTGTTAGGTTTGGCCAGTTCCCAATCCTGCAGGCTCTGTATCATACTCTCGAATAATTCTGTATCTTCTTCACTTCCTTCTCTTCTCTTTCTCAGCTGTCCACTAAGTTCCACCAATTCCCAACCTTAATAGCTCTTTTCATTTGCTTCTTCCCTTTCCCTATATTTAAGCTGATTTCGCCTTCATCTCTTCCGTTTCTTCTTAGTTCACTTTCAAGATGATTCTGAAACAAATTTTGTTATATTTATTTACGAAATGCTGTGTATAATTATTGTTTTGCAGGTTCTTTTTACTTCAATAATATTTTAGTGATAGAGAAATTTGTGTGATAAGAGAATCTCCCTATCAATAAGATTAAATACGGTATTTAGTTGAAGTTATGTAGGATGGGCGAAATAGAAATCTGTCAATTGTTTGGAAGCCGTTGGTTTGACAAAGCAAGAAGCAGTGATTTTCTCGTCTTTTTATGTAATATTAACATCCATAACTTTAGTGGAGTTTCACGACTATAATTCGCATGTCAATTGTAAATGTCCATCAAGATTATTAAAAACATTAAATATTGATTCAACAAAACAGGGATTTTATACGTGCAGTAACGGGATACAATTGTGATGGTATTTTAACTGACATAACGCTTTTAACGTCCTAACGTCCTCAAGAACTAAGTTTGCAAAAGACAGGAGAGCCATTGGGTTGACAAACATTTGGTTGTAATATTTACTACTGTGTCCAAAAAGTAAGGTAAATTGAAAGTTTGAAATGCGCGTGGAAAGAGATTTAGGGCACTGCTTTTATTTTTGGGTTAGCAGGACTGTCTTTATTATTTGTGCCAAGATTTACATCAAAGTATTCATTAGTGTTTGAGATACGCTTCATTTTGTAGGCTGCAAGAAGTGAATTTTTCGACTTTAATTATGTCCTCATTTTTCTAATAAAGAAGTTACATTTAATTTTGTTTGTGGAATGAATTTTCAGCTGCTAATATAGGAAGGTTGTTGCAGAAAGCTTTTAGTGATAAGGCTATATTGAAAAAATATATTGGCAAGTGGTACAAAGAGTTCTAAGAAGGTCGAGAACATGTCGAACATAAATTCTGAGTCACCTTGCTTCTTTGAGACAGTGTCACCGTTAAAAAAAAAATTACTCACCCTCAAAATTATTTATTGTCTAAGCAAATGATTTAGCTAATGAAAATTGCTGTGGGTACTAAATAAATGGATATGAAAATATGTTTCCAGAATTTAATGTTATATTTGGTATAAAAACTCTATTACCGGTTTTATCTCCAGCTATTATCAATGCTTCATTATTATATTCTAGTAATTTAATAATTTTTAACTTTGTACCATTACATAAGCCGTCAGCTACACTTACATTTTTTATCAATATAACTACTGAGAATTACTTACGATATGAAATAAAAGGTTGTTAAGAGGTGCTGCCAATGTTAAAAATTATATTTGAGATGAAATCTTGGTGTCCAATTTTTTCTCTAGTTATTATTTCTCATTCTACGTCGTATTTCAATGATTTAGTAATTTCTTTTCAAGTACCACGAGTTAATGTTACTTTTAATATACTCAAATTTCTATTTAGCATTACCATTGTACTTATTTTTGAACTGAATGCACTTGGGTAATAGTATTTTACGCACCTAGTGAGCAAGGTTAAGAATTTCGCTGATTTCACGTAAATAAGTGAAGCGGAGTCGATGGCAAGTAACATGAAATCTAGGGCATTTCTTATCCTCCAAACGTGGTCCGTACACTATTTTTCTGCATACCCTCCTTAAAAGAGCTGATTAGCTGTTTTGAAGCAGGACAGATATGAAGCATTTTTGGCGGGGGTATGCAGAACAGCTATTTCTCTATTCTTAAGATTTTGTATATATTTAATTTGTTGCGGTATAGGTTAATCAAAACATTTACATAACTTATTTTTTTACTCTGAAATTTAGTTTGTGTGTGTGTCGGTGCGTGTGTGTGCGTGTGTGTGTATGTATGTATGCATGCATTTATGTATGTATGTATGTAAAAACTAAATTTTAGAGTAAGAAAAAAAGTTATGTAAATGTTTTTGAAACTTAAAATTGAAACACATACTAGATGCTTAAAGAAACTGCAACCACAATAACTTAGATGAATAACATTTATAAATAAGCAATTACTTTTCAGTTTCCTAATTCATTAAAACAATTTTTCGCATGGTTTTTAATTACCGAAAATTTTAAAGGTGATAAAGTAAAAAATAAATATAACAATTGCTACGTAAAAATTTTTTTTACTATAAAGATATTCGCTCCTATCGCTACGGGTGCAGCTGATGTGGAGTAGCGAGGCGGAATTTGCAACTTCGACTGGGCCTCTGTTGCCAGGGACCCCTTGGTGACACCTTAAATAAAACTTTATACGCGGGTCTCGCTCCCCGACACACCGCAGGGGACAAGTATCGCGGCGACCTTGGGCGTCGTTGCCTCTCGCGATGACTTTAGCACGACACAAGGGGGATCGGGTACGCACAGAATAATCACTCTCGAGGAATATGAGGTAATAAAATATATTCAAGAACAAAAATATATAAATACAAATAGTACTCGCAGGTGTAGGTGTGTCTCCTTGCACGTCGAGCGCGATTGCTTGACGTTCTCGCGGCGCGAAAACGCAAACCGGGCAGACCTACGTGGGCTAATCTAGGGCCGCTGCCCTTTACAATAGACTGCTTGTTGGCAGTTACTTACAGCGATGCGGTGCCTTGGATAGGCGGAAACTAGTCGTTGTTGGAGTGATTACGCAGAGGCCAGGAGGCGTCCCTACTGGCTGCGTGCGAAGGTCAAGGTCGTCGGGCCTGGCCTTGTTTCGACCTTGTCAACTGGTTCAGGAGCCGGATCACGGCACCAACACTGTACCGCGACGTCGAATGGTCTCTAACGTTATCGGTGGATCACCCAATCACTCCAACACAAAATTGACATACCAAAACAAACGGAACCAAGGGGAGACGGCAGAAAAACACCTCACGCGCGTTCGCTGGCCCAAGCTAATCTGTCCTCTCTCGGCCTTTTTCCCGTTCCCCTTCTTTTCCTTACCGCTTTTCCACTCAAGCCCTTTAACGCTCTCTCCCCCTTTCCTTGCTTTCCTACCTGCCCTAGCCTACTAATGTGGCCTAACGGTGGGGCACCGTTACAATATATATACTAATGGGGCTCTGCCCCCCTGCACGCTTTGCGTGCCAACCCCCCAAGAATTTTTAATACTTAAAAAATTACTAATAACATATGATGAAAGTTTAATATCTACAAAATGATGAACTTGTTAGATGAATAATCAATTGTTTCTCTCTTTGCTCACTTTTCTAAACGATGTTTCCTATATTTCAGTATACTTAAAATATACATACAAGATAATGTTTTGTATCACAATGTTTCATTATATGATGAATACAACTCATATTTGAAGTTAAAGTATTCAGAGATGAAAATTTTAGTAAAAAAGTTTTTTTGTAAAAGAAAAATTTACATATCTGTATCACCCTATAAATTGAAATATTTATTAATCAATTTTTATTATTATTAAAAGTTAGCAGCCAAATAGTATAAGGCAAAATAAGAAAATTACAAAATTTTTACAATTATAAGATCAGCGATTGAAAATATACGACGATTTTTGTCATTATGTAATTTCTAGTACGAAATTGAAGGATGTCCTGTCTTTATTTTAAAAATACAGTATCTTAATATAACAGTTTTTTTATACTTTCACTTGTTAAATTTCTAATTTCTAAGATGCATTCTATTTATTTGAAAAACTTAATTTCTTAGAAAAAAATGAAAAGTGATAAGGAATAATCTAATGAACTTGACAAACAAATAATAAAATGGTTTAAAATATATAATAAATTGTTAATGGTTCAAAAATTTTTTGCCATACGATGTTTTCAATGTTTGCTTCGTTTTTCAAATCATATTGAATAAAAATATTCTCAGGACTTTTACGTTTTAATACTAATACGTACAGTTGACTATGTGTAAACAAAGGTCTTTTGTAGTATAATCCTAATGTATTAAAAGTTTGACCTTGCGGTTTATTGATTGTCACGGAAAAAGTTAGAACTATTTGAAATTGTTTTCTGTATGTGATAAACGGTAAAAATAAATTATTGCTGGTATTAATCGTGATTCTTGTAATGAAAACTTTATGACCAGATTTTCTACCAGTTATTATTTCTCCTTCGGAATCATATTTAAACAATTTTGTAATACGTTATCTAGTGCCATTGCACAATCCATCAAATATACTCACGTTTCTTATCACCAAAACAATAGCATCCACTTTAAAATTTGAAACATGTGTCCGTAATCCTTCATGTATATCATTTACAGTTTGTATAGAAAAGCTTATGTTTATATTTTTATTAGTGCGATCACTACCTTTATATTTTGCACACTCTATGCTGTAATAACAATGTTTACTATTTAGGTTAGCAAATAAATTCTTGAAATTCGTTTCTAAATTAAAAATAGTTTTATCGTCCTCACTATTTCCAGATTTCACGGTTTCATTTGATTCTGGTAATCTATAATTTTAACATGAATTTCCTTCAAATTCCAAGATTTCATTGAAACGAAATAAAGCATTGTTTTATTTATCGTCTTTTGAATTTTCAACAAAAAATTTTTGAGTGATTCCAATATAAACTTACCACAAACGTCTTCAGATATTAAAAACCATGCGAAAAGTTTTTTCAGTTTATATGGCAGCATAACGTTACAAACTTCTCTAAGTATTTTATATATTTTAGAATCGTGTTTAACTTAATCTTAAGCAATATCAGTATTTCTAAACGCACTGTAATACATGTTATCGACTGTTTCTAAACTTTCAAACGATTAAGCTCCACTTGCGCGATTCAAAATTAATTAAAAAAAAAAAAGCGCTTCAAGTCCTTAGGTGACACTATATTTAGTCGCCCTATTGTTAAATTACGTCTAACTTTTTTTTCCAACCCAAGTTTTGACCGTCGAATTGAAACAGTAATCTTTTAGAATATTTACGTATCTAATTTTTTTGACAAACTATCTATTTCATTCAATTTAAACCAAGTCGTTTATGGTGTCTAAAAGTTTTCTATTGCGTTTAACATATTATTTCCTTGAAAAACAATTTTTTGTGTATTTTCAATACGTACTGATAAATTTAATACAGAATGACTACGTTCACACGGATGAAACTCTTGCAATTGCCATGCAGGTTTAATGGGGCTGAAGTAGTGGCCATCCACATACTCTAATATTTCATCCAAAATTTCTATATCGTCTTTTATTATGACTCGTATCTGTTTTTGTTAGTTTACGTTATGCACTATCTCCTCCTTTATGAACATAATTAAAAATATACTCTATACTTTAAATAGATGCACAATACTCAATATTTATGTGGAAATTATATTTTGTTAGTAAAAATGAATTGTATGATACAACCATTGAATTATCAACTAAAATTTTTTCTATTGTCACTTCTCTTGTAATTTGGGAATCTATTTTTTGTTAAAACTGTATGATTAGTTAACTTTTGCAGAAACTTTTTTGTACAGATTTTTTGATAACTGGTAAAATATGAACTATCTTTACCATGAGGCCCATTAAGCATGTGTTTAATAACTAATCTTTGTATTTGTGAATTAAGTGGAATTTCCGCTGAAATATATTCATCGATGTCTGTAGTAGTAAAAAATTTATTATTTAGATGCAATGATACAATATTATGAGAAGAGGGTAATCCTCTTTTTTAAAATTTAATGGTATAAACTTTAGCAATAACTTTTCTGAAGATATTGTGTTCAGTTATACCGTCTAAAATTAATTTTAATTTTATATGAAATTATCCAACAGTCATATTTGGTATATTATTCGAAGTTGTACCTTTAAAAAAGTTTTTTAAAGTTTGCTTTATTTATGTTTATTTAGGGTTAAACGTTACGGTGATGAAAAAATCAGGTCGTCCAAACTTTCGCTTTATTGCCATTGCATCTTGATAATGTTTCTGCATATACCTAGTACCACTGATATATGTTGAAGTTAAAACGAACATATTTTTAACTTTATTGTTTTTCAAATTTTCAGAGTCATTTGAGGCACTACGCATTACGTAATCTATTAAACCTTGATAACATTCATTTAGAATTTTTTGGTTATTGCGAAAGAAGTTTATTCTACTGATTTCTATCAAAAAATATGCATGCAAAAAAATTTTTGCGTTAATCTTCCAGCATAGGGTATGGGACTTAAAGTTTTACTATTTGGTCGATAAGAAGTTCGATATAAGTAATATTGAAGCAACGTAAGATTTTCTGCTCTTGTTAAAAATATTTTTCTGTTGTACTCCATCCTACATCTTCGACTGGAAATAATAAAGGAAATATCATTAGAACGATATGCCTTATTCGGCATACAGCATCGATAATGCAACTTATGAAGGTGTTCATAAATGAGACAATAATATTCATGTAAATTTTCCTGTAGGAATGTTAAACAACATTCGTGAAGGCTTGCCACCCCATGAAGGTAAATTTAAAGTAGGTACAGACAGCTCTTTAATGGCAAACGATTTCGAATAACCAAATTGTATATGTGTAAGGTAGAAGGCAAAATAGGTATGGAGAAATAAAATTGGTAATAAAGTTTTTATTCTAAAAATTACATTTAATACCAAAAATACTTATCATTACCTTTTAGTTAATACAGAAAACCATTCCCATCAGTTTTAACATTTGCTATGACTATATTATAAATAAGTCTCAAGGTCAAAATTTTTGTAATGTGGGATTATTCTTAAAAAAACCTTTATTTTCTTATAGTCAATTGTAC
This sequence comes from Copidosoma floridanum, assembly GCF_036245765.1. Taxonomy (NCBI): domain Eukaryota; kingdom Metazoa; phylum Arthropoda; class Insecta; order Hymenoptera; family Encyrtidae; genus Copidosoma; species Copidosoma floridanum. Next base: position 3,597,454 of record NW_028321905.1, on the reverse strand, counting down.
GTGGCTTTATCGAATTGCAAGAATAAAAATAAAAGTTTTGTTTAAATCGATATGGAAATCATTTTAACTATTAAAAATATAGTTTGAAGAAAAATTTTTTATCATAAGTTATAATGCATTTAATAATAACATGATCTGAATATTCTTACATGTATGGACAAAATTTATTACCTAATAATACGTCCTATGAATGTATGTTGTGTTTATCTATTGTACCAATTTTATCATCAATTTAAAACAGAATAGGAATAGACCTAAGTCTTCGTGAATTAATAGGGCTTTATAAGTTGACCCATAACATAAGTCATCTTAATGCAAAACATCTTCAGTTTATTATAATAATAAAACAATTTTGATTTAAATTTTTATATATTGGTTTTATTAACACATACACGAAATAATATAATGCATACACATAAAAATTAACATTTTACACATAGTTCATCATAAATTCCAACAAAACAAGAACTAACCAAAAACTTTATACTTACAAATAAATTAAAATACAATTGATATGAACTGGTTTCTTATCTTGCTCTTAGTTGTATAAATGGAATGGTTAATAATTATTTGTATGTATGTAGTCCATTTATTTGCTATCCGAGCGGTGTGAAAAAATAGAAGAAAAAACAGTTTATTATAATAAAAACATGTTCTTACAATATAACATTCTTCACTAATGATCATTTTTACAGTAAAAAAATCTATATGACTTTCTATTTTTATGATGTATTGAATTATATTTTCATTAAAAGACTTTGCGTGAAACATGAATGAAAAATTAATCTTTCAACTACGTATATAAAAGGTTTTATACAGTGAAACTTTGCTCGGAATGCCCCACACAGTTAACTATATGATATAACAGATAACTTTGCAATTTATTATACAATTATAATGACGCCTTGCGCAACGACCCCCTGTAAATCAATTATGACTTTGAATTTCTTCTTGACGATAAAATGAATCATGTTGATAAGACAAGTAATTTAGTAATGAAGCAGATTAAAAATAATAGATTAATCCATGTACGACACGTACACATCTGTATACACTTCGAGGTCCGAGAACGACTGTATGATCCCTGTCAGGTTTCCCAGAAGTAGTGTGGGAGATGGTAGAAGGGCCGTGGGGGGTCACGAAGAAATTCGTGGGTTGGTAGAAGCTGTGGGGGTCTTCGGGGAGGCTGCAGGGGGCTGCAGGAGGTTAAAGAAAAAACTGCTATGTGTCAAAATAAGGGAGAAAATGACGAGATTTTACCTTGCTTTGTGGGGGGCAGTGGAGGGGTCGTGAGTGTAAATGGGGGTACGTGGGGGGTTGTGTGGAATTCCTTACCGAGATTCAACTACATAATATTAAAAGTAATGTATAATTTTGCCCCCCTGCATGCTTTGCGTGCCAACCCCCCAAGAATATTTAAAACTTAAAAATTTAATAACAACAAATAACATCAATAAAGATAATATTTACATATTGAACAAATTTTAGAATTAGAAGATAAATTATGTAAATGCTTTCATTTTCCTACACCAAAAAAATGGAAAGTGAAAAAGAAATTCGTTTCAGCAAGGAGATGTTTGACTCGATGTATAAAAGTTTACATAATGACGACAAAAAAAATATTTCATATTATTTGCAAACAAAAAAATAAATTTTTTTTTATAGATGGTCCTGGAGGGTCGAAAAAAATGTATTTATTTAAAACGTTAATTTATTTTTCAATTTTTTGAAATAAAAAAATTTTGTCTATGGCATGAACTGGCACAGCATCATTTTTGCTTTCAATGGGGATGACAAGTGATACAACTTTTAAACTTCCTTTCGATCTCAATAATATAGAAAGTGTCTTTTAAGAATTTGAGTATGATGAAAAAAATTAAGAAAAGTTGATTTAATTATTTAGGATAAGGCTTTAATGATTCCAAAAAAAAGCGTTGAAAATAGTAGAGTGAACGTTAAAAGATTTATATTATACTGAAAAATATTTTGGAAATAAATTTATTATTTTAGGAGGTGATTTTCGTCAGATTCTCCCAGTGATATAAAATAGTAGTAGAAATATTACAATCGATCAGACTATAAAATCTTTATTTTTATATTTTTATGGAACTCATTACAAATTTTGAGACAAGAAATCAACATTCGTTCTAACGATAAAGTATTTTTAAAACTATTATTGGAAATTGGGGAAGAGGAAATAAAAACTTTCAATATTCCTAATAATTGGATATCAAATGATGTTCTTATAATAATTTTTAATGATTCGACAAAATTTGTGGCAATCAATGAAAAGTTATTATATTGATGATTATTCTATCGTTTAACAATAATACATAACATAATGTATTCCTTTTCTATAATAATACTTTTTTGTTAAGAAGATTTAATCTTTAATTTTTTAGAATAAAGAATCTGTAATTTTTATCACAAAATTTACTGTTATATAATAGCTTAGTATACATGTTATGGAAAATTTATTATCTATTACGATTATTATTGATACAATAAATATATAAATTGAACGTATTTATAAATATTGTCAGTTATTTTCCTAATTTAATATTAGGTACTGGGAGCTCTGTCTCTTCGTGGTTATGATATAGCTGAATTTCATAGGTTATTCACTTAACCTCTCTAAATTAGGCGATACTTCCACAGTTATTATTATTTAATAATTATGTAACTTTTTTATTTGTGTATGTATTTGCATCACGTCATTTATGTACATGTAAAAATTAATGAATGTTACATTATTTTAAAATAATAGTAACACAGAAAAAGTTTAATGCACCGAGAACTTCATACTTATTTATAAACTGAAACAATTTTATGATAATGATATCATAACATATTATTTATTAATATTAATACATGATCAAACATGAGTTCTATACATCATCAATATGTGTAAAGTCCATCCGTTTGCCTCTTTGGCGGTGCGGGAAAATAGATGACGATTATTTTTTTACCTTTACCAAGAAAAATGGAGAAAGGGCTGTGGGGGAACAAGAAAAATGGTGTTGGGGGCTGTGAAGGGTCTGTGGGGGGTCTTTTAAAGAAGGTAAAAATCTCATTTGTAATACATTAAAAAAGCATGTATTGTTATCTCATCGTTTTTTTAATGGATACCCTGAATTTCGAATCATAAAGCCATATTATTTAGAAAAATAACAAATTACAATGCACTTATTTTTACTAACTTTTTTTTTTCTAATCTAAAAATCTCCTTTTAAAAGTGTGCAGCAGTTATTTACTTAAACCGTTTCTTGAAAATTCTTAAAATTCATCAAATTTGGATATTAAGGTTTGCAATTAAGTTCTTTCTGTTTTTACCCACTGCTAGTAGTTAGTACTTATCGATAAAATCAGAGTTATAATTTTTTTAAAGTTAGTCTCTAAGCCAAAATCATCAAATTCTCAAATTTTCAATCGATTTTATTTTTCATAAACATTGGGTTGAAAAAAACAAAAAACAAATTTTTATCACTTTATTGTCTAAATAGAACATTAAAAAAAAAATTTGAGCTGAATTTAAGATGTTCAGGTCAGAAAAGCGTTTGGTTTGTAAAAGAACGTCCTATATCGACGCCCCGGGCGAAGACTATGCCCTGCTTCGAAGCCTGGACGCCCTTTTCTGGAGTCTGGACGAAAACTATGCCCTTTTGTCTGTTCCAGACGAAAACTATGCCCTTTTTTGGTCCCCGACGAAGACTATGCCCTTTTCTCGCGCTCGGACGAAAACTATGCCCTTTTTTCGAGTCCGGATGAAAACTATACCCGTTTTTTCTAGTCCGTGTAAAGACTATTACATTTTTTCCGAGTCTGGACGAAGATATTGACTTTTTCTGGAGCCGCGATGAAGTACAATTCATTTAAGCTCACCGTACATTTGTTTTTGTAATTAGATATACAGTCAAATATACTTATATAGTGGTTGTTGTTTACATTTACTTAAATAATTGTAAATAGTAATACAAACTCAGGAATCGTTTTATAAGTATGGTAATTTGCAATTAATGAATATCAAAGACTCTTTCATGTTTTATTTTCAAATTTAATTTCTTTTCTACATTTTTGTTAATTATAATAAGTAACTAACATAATTATTGTAACTTGAAGTTAAAAAATTAATAAAATTTGTACAATTCGTGATATAATAAAATATAATATTCGTAAGAAAATTAAGAAAAAAGTAAACTTTTTTTTAATAATTAATGTTTGCAAGACATGAATATTTAGATTACAAAGTATTTTTTAACACAAGAATAAATTAGCAAGTTTAAAATAATTACAGTTATTGTTATGTACAATTCACGGAATCGTTTAAAAAAAGCTCAAAAACTCCTTTTTTCAAACACTTACCAAAACTCCAAATACTGAAGCCGTTAGACCTGCTAAGAATAATGATTACGTGTTGTTTTTTTACAAAGACGTCTGTAGATTCACGTGCATGTGAATCTCGATGTGAAAATAAAACTTATAACAAACGTTTTGACACAAGTATCGCGAAATCTTAAAATGTTAAATCGTTTTCAAAAGCTTCGTATTCGTGAGCTTCTTCCAGCATACTAGTAGCTGTTACCCACTCACCAAAAGCATAAATCAGCAAATCTGGAGAGTTTTTTTTGTTTTAGAAAAAGTAAAACACAAGAGGGGTTAGTAATTAACATTGGGGTGTTTTTTAACTTAGTTTCCGTCCGAACTCGAAAAAAAGGGTATATTCTTCGTCCGGGACCAAAAAAGGGGCATAGTTTTCGTCCGGGACAAAAAAAAGGGCATAGTTTTCGTCCGGGTTTGAGAAAAGTGCATAGTCCTCGCCCGGGCTCGAAAAAAAGGGTATAGTCTCCGTCCGGGACCAAAAAAGGGCATAGTTTTCGTCCGGGACCAAAAAAAGGGCATAGTTTTCGTCTGGGTTTGAGAAAAGTGCATAGTCTTCGCCCGGGCTCGAAAAAAACGGGCATAGTCTTTGTCGGGGACCAAAAAAGGGCATAATTTTCGTCCGGACTAGAAAAAAGGGCATAGTCTTCGCCCGGGACGTCGAAAGGGCATAGTTTTCGTCCAGGGCCAATTAGGGAATAGTCTTCGCCCGGGGCGTCGATATGTAGTAGGAAGTATAAAAAGATTTCCAACTTTTTCCTTTGTCTCGAAATTTTTAGAAATGTTGGATGCGCTATGAACAATCGCGTTAATAAACCTTGTTAACATTGAATTCTTAAATTTTTTTTGTTTGTATCTCAAGTAATGTAAATGGTTATGTTTCATTAGTATTTAAGAATGAATAAAAAATTGTTGTGTCCACTATCACCTATATAATAATGAATAAAAATTTATTTCATTTGGTCTGTGAAACAGTATGTACAGATAATGTTATGACATAGTTAATTTTTTATAAACAAGTAATATTCAATCCTGAATCTTATAAGAGAAAAAAAAAGCTCTATAGGATCAATAAATTGATATGGTTCAAGTATCTTTCTATACTTCATAGTTAAATTTGTAAGGAATATCACTTTACGCATTTTATCAAAATGTACTAATACTTACATTGAATAAAGTTTTAATGTTAATCATACAAGACAGGTTTTTATAAATTTTCACGTCTTCATATAACAATAGTTATTTCAAAAAAGTTAACGCACTATAAACTTTATAGTTAGGAATAGCGTAAAAACTTATTACCAAATTAATTTACAAAGTTAATAACCTGTATATTTCTTTGAAAAAAGGTTTTAACTTTATTTGTTACTATAAAGCTAATCTATTTGCCCCATGAGCGATGTGGAAATGATAAATACTGTATGGTTGTAATAATTAATCTGACAATTCAAAAATATGTTTAGAAGTAAAAATGATTAATTAAAAAGACATGAAGTTAATGTACATAACAAGGGGCTAAATTCACGCTTAGCACTATGTATTGCATTTAAAGCACGACCAATTTACAAGGTGCCAGAGCAAAATGTGTTATTCGAATAATACAATTTAATTTGTACATTATTATCCTATTATTGCCTGCCTTTTAAAAACTACCTCGACTGTCCTGAACTACTGTTGAAAAATGTTTCTTAGGTGCAGAATGCCTAGATTGTTCCAATATGTCCACATCTTCTTCAATGTTTTGAAAAACATAATATTTTTGAAATCAAATATGAATCGTGGTTTCAAACAGACAGATGTACTTGCTACACAAACTTTAAAATCTCATGATTTCGTTGACTTACTAGAAGAAAAATTACTAAAACTCAAAACTCATGATTATTTTGCTTCGAAACAATCACTTTTTATTAATCAACTGAAAAAAGATCTTAAAAGTGGAGAATTTATTGTAACTTGTGATTTTTAAAAAAATTATGCTTTTGTTATACAGAATTCAACCCAATCTTCCCATTGGAACAATAACCAAGCTTCCATTTTTACAGTTGTAATTTATTATAAAGAATAGATGAGCTTAAACACATAAGTATTGCTGTTATTTCCGATAACCTAAATCATGATACAATTGCTGTATATGAGTATCAAAAAGTTATAATAAATTATTGGAAATCCAAGTTTGTAATAAAGAAAATTTTTTACATAACTGATAGGGCCAGTCAATATTTCAAAAATAAGAGCAATTTGGAAAACGTAGTTTTCCACAAAAAAAAATATAAAATTGATTGTGAATGGCATTTTTTTGCTATTGCTCATGAAAAGAGAGCGTGTGACGGTATTGAAGCCAATTTGAAGAGAGGTGCAAGACGTGCAAGTCTTTAAGTTTCCTCTAACAACCGAATTTTAACAGCAGAAAACTTGTACGACTGAGCAAAGGATTATCGCAAGGAAACGAAAGTTTTTTATTTGAGTAAAGAGTCGTATGAAAAATGTAAAATTAAACTTAAATCTTGATTGGATGAAGCAAAATTAATACCAAGTATTTCATGCTGTCATTCCAATCGATTGTAAAACATTGAAATTAAAAAAAACAGCTATGAGCTCTGAATATCAACTTTTTCCAAAACAAAATAATAAAACCAAAAAGCCTACATCTCGAACTTCATCTAAAACTAAAAAATAATGAAAAATATTTGTTTAGAAAGTGTTTCTAAATTAATAATATTTGTAGTTAACTTGAGCGCGTCGTGGCGTCGCGCCGGGCCTCGGCGCGCGTTCAGATGGCTGAATGTCTACTCTTTAGTATTGTTTTACTCGAATTTTTCAGTGAGAGCACACTGTGAAAAAAGGCATTTTCAATGTAAAAAAATCTTAGTTTTCCTTCTAGCCTATCAACAAAAATATTAAAAATGCCTTTTTCGAGATATAGCATATTTTATGTTTTTTTTCAGTGAAAATGAAACTTTTTCAGAAAACTAACCACACCATCAGAAAACTGACTAAAAAATACATCGATAATGCTATTCACAACATTTAAAAAAAATAGAAATAAGGCCGAGAAAATGAGCTGAAAACAGTGACTCTTAGCACTCGCGTGTTGGGCCTGGGACGTTTTGCGTAAAATGCACCACATGTACCAGCGTGCTTCGAGCTTATCCTTTTTTAACAGATGATGCTATAAGTATAATATGCTCTGAATAAATTTATATTCGTTTTTTCTCTGCCTTAAGAAGTCACCTTATTTATTGTCAATTAGGCAAAAAAATGTATTTAATTAAATCTTACTATGTTTAAATGATTATAGCATTTTTCAAAAGTATTCGAAAAAATATGTTCTATGGAGGAAGCTAGAAAAAATACTGCGGCTTTTTTCATAAAGAATTGACTGTTAATTCTGAATAACGGCCGATAAGTTTTCAAAGACAAAGAGATCTGCATTCAACTTCTCTTTCTTTAGGTGAGCTTCAGTGCCAAAGGCCCCTTCTTGGAATTAGCAGTCTGTCTTTTGTATGTCAACAGACATTTCTACAACTTTTTGTTGAGGGGGCACACCTTTTATTTTTTAACTGCTATTTACGACCTGGTGTTAGGTTAAAGTATGTTACAATATGTTTACGTCGTTGCTGCCTAACTGTATGTAATACATAGGAATAAAATTTTGTAAACTATGTTTGTTTATGTATCATGTGTTATTATTTACTTATTCAAGTAGATTTATTTGTTTGGATGGTAATCGATTTCTGCAGGTTTAATTTTACTGTATTAAAATTTTTTTTGGTACATCAATACAATTTTTGCACCTTTAAATGGAACTACAGTGAGTTTTTCACAGTTAGCTAAAGGTGCTAGTGTCACTACTTGCAATTGTCGCTTGGACTTACTGGTATGAATAAGCGAAAAAAAAACCGTACTTATATTATAACTAATGCAGACAGTGCGTTTACATCTGCAGAACCAAGCATTGATTAATATGTTGTGATGCCTTCGCCTCCCATTGAGAAATTCACTATTGGTAGCTTTTTTTATGTAGCACCAAAACTTTACAGGGAAATAAAATTTAAGGAAACCACTTTAGTTCTCCGCAATTAATGCAGTTTTCGAATTCCTGGGGCATATATACATAAGACTGCGGCTAGCCACTTTTCCCTGCAGCCTGCTGTTGCCTTCTTTGATTGGCTATGATTAGCTTCATCTGTTAATTAGCAACTATCATACATAATAGCAACCGTTAAAATTATATTGCAAAAGGTATGACAAAAATAAATACAAAAAAACTTTATTTCTTTCCAATAACAGACACATTTGTGGAGTTCTTCCTCATATTTTAAGGGATTCTAGAGCGGTTGCATGTGTTCTAAATATACCTAGGGGGTGGTAGAATGTTGTAGAGATGGGCATTTAAAATATGCCGCGTGGTAGTAGGTAAAGTGGGGGATTTTTACCCAAAAAATAATGAAGAATCTCGTTAAGTTAAAATAACAGACAAATCAACGGAAATTTTTCCTATTTTTCATGAAAGAGGGATCTGTAGAGGATTCTAATGATTTAGATATAATTTTATTGGGTTCAAATAACATTAATAGCGATCAAATTTCCCCTTAATTTGCGAAGGAAGGTGTTGGACAGGTGTTAGAGGGCGTTACGCTGGCATAGGTTGGCGGGCAAGGGGCAGAGAGAGTGGAGGTAGGTAGAATAATTAGTCTGCTCTATGTATCATGTAAAAAGATATACAGACGTAAGGCTAAGCAAACATATGGATTTCTTACATAGTTACATGTGTAGGGCATTTCACACACCCTTTTTTCTGACCCCTAACGTACTTCCTACAACTCACAGAATTGAAGGGTAAATTCGTTTTTTTCTCCAATAGTTTAGTCTTATAAATATCGTAGCCTAATTAATACTATAATACAATTTGGACTTGAGTTTCAATCAAATTTTGAAATTTTAGTGTTTGAAAAAACTGTATTTTAGATGTTTAGATGTTTGACTAATAGAATATCATTGGTTTTTCAGTTATTATGGTGATCAAATGTTTTTAGTTTTCCTTCAGTAATAAAATAACGAATGAACTTTTTTTTTTTTAATGAGCTTTTTTCTCAACCTTTAAGGCCATTAGTAAAATAAATTTTATCATTTTGCATATAGTAGGAGTAAGCGGGAGCTGCACTCACCGCAAGAAAGATTGCAAGGAGGAGGCCTGATGTTTCGCTTACGAAACAGAAGGTGCCAAACACGGTGCAGGTAGTGGTAGGTACCCAACATTTAGGAAGACGTTGGAAGAAGCCAAGAGTAAGGTGCGTACACAGCGCAAATAGAGATTAAGGAGGTTCGGTAGTGTTAGCGGGGGGAAATCTCAGAGACGCAAGGGGAGGGAGAGCGTCTGGCAACGTTGTGAATTTTTTCGGCTGCTGGCACGTCGTCTACTGTTGTTGTCGTCTAATGCTGTTGTCGTCGTCTACTGATGACAGTGTACTTATTTATTCGGTTAAATTTTTTATAATTAATCAATTTAAAATTTAAAGGCAGACTGATAAAAATAAATTATTTGTTTATTGAATGTACATGTTGGTATGGTGTGACTTCGGTGTTCAAAATGGGCAAAGTGAAAAGAAAAACGAATAACCTCAAAATTACAACAGATGCTGCTGACAATGGAAGAATTCGTTTGAACGAAAAGTTTGTTAAAAAATCTAAAGTTGATAGACATTTACGAGGCAAAAGGTTGAGTGAAATGAGAAAAAAAGCTTAAAGGGTTAAAAATTCTGTAGATGAAATAAGAAAAGTTGATGTTTCTATTGATGGTGAAAGAGTTCTTAACATCAATTATATTGCCAAGAGAATGTTTTGCAAGATATGCAATCACAAATTACATTTAACTGACATTATGGATAAATGTGTTCAAGGATTGGTATCCATTTTCGACGTAAAATGTGGAAAATTTTCATATGTAAACAATGTTGAATCGAGTGAAAAATATTTATACCCTGCAAAAGGCGTGAAACTATTTGCAATTAACAGCAAAGTAGCCTTAGGTGAGTTTTATTTATTGTTTTCTTCTTTATTGATATAAGCTCTGAATTATTGCAGCTGCTGAACATGTATATTATTTTTGTAGGAGCGCTGAACTCTGGGTTGGGAGCAACGAAAGCTAATAAATTTTAAAGTCATTGGTCTTCCTGGTCTCAATGATAAATCATTCAAGTGCCATGAAAGACTCGTAGAACCCGTGGTCGAGCAAGTAGCGAGGAAATTATGTGTACAGGCAGTCCTTGAAGAATAAGAACTCACGGAAAAAAAATCGACGAGTTGAAACTTTGTCTGTAAGTTTTAATCATAAAAAAATGTAGTTATTCATAGTAATCTTTAGCGTGTTTTTTATGTATACAGTAAATTAGGGATAAGAAAGTGTTTTTTTTTTTTTTTTTTTTTTTTTTAAGTATGTACACATTATGATTTTACAATATTCGACATTTATACTATACATATTTGCAAATGAATTTAAGAACGGTCGTTATAGAAAAGTATTTACACAATCTGTTTTATTATCTACATTTGTTTTTTATTTGATTTTTTTATCAATGAGCAGAAGCAATCATGATGTACTTAATCGATATGGATTTTTTTCATTGTACCTACACAATATTAATTTATTATTGTAACAGAAATAAGTAAATGATTTTTTAAAAGAAGAAAATTGTCTGAAAATTTATTTTCTACCTTTTTTACGAATTTTCAGGCCGCCAGAACTTCAAGAAAATTTTCTTTCTTATACTACTACTGAAGAACCCCCCCGAAAAATCATTAGGCTGTTGGTAAGTTACGACATGGGTTGGAGTCAAAGATCTACAGGATATAAATATGATAGCTTGAACGGGTTTGGTAGCATAATTGGCTACAACACTGGCAAAGTTCTCGATTTCTGCACTAAAAACAGGAAATGCCGCATTTGTGAAATTAATTTAAAAACGAAAACAAAGAAGGCCCACGACTGTCGATTAAATCACCATGGCACTGCCAAATCCATGGAGGCCGAAGGGGCAGTTGACTTGATCGTGAATAGCAAAATTCTTGAAGATTTGAACGCTCAAGTAGGAGTATTCATTGGAGACAATGACAGCTCCAGTATTCATGCTATACAGGAATTGGTTGATTATACGATAGTCAAGCAGTCCGACATCAATCATAGTAAGAAAGGAGTAGGCAATTTCTTATACAAGTTAAGAGACAATAAAAATATTGACGTTGATAAAGAGTTATCCCATGATATTATAGCTTACTTGAAGAACACTTTCGCAACAGTCAATAAAAAAAACAAAAAATAGAGGAAGATTTGAAAAATTTAGATTATCATGTTTTTGACATTCACGACAATTGTGGCAGTTATTGTAAATATGAAATTGAAAAAGAAAACTATGACAACAGTCGTCACATGACTAATCCAACTCTTTTCGAACACATGAAAAATTTTTTTTCTGATTTAGCTAGCAATGCGCATAAACTCGTTCTTGCTAGTTCATCACAAGCTAATGAAAGTTTTAATAATACCATGGCAAGTTATTGTCCAAAATCTTATTCATTTAGCACTAGTGAGTCTGCAGACTACAGGTATGCTTGTGCAGTAGCGTACAAAAATTTAGGCAGTGATTACATTTTAAAAGTATTTGAGAAATTGAATTTAACGAGTAGGAAGAAACTGGTTCACTATTGCAACTACGCCAAAAAAAAGGCAATCAAAAGACTGACAGTAGCAAGTGCACCTCATTTTAAGACTTTAAGTAAATTCAACAGTATTAAAAAAAAGCAACTACGAAATCAAAAAGAAAGGCAGGCAAAAGATACGTACAGTTCCAACATGACGTTGTTAGATATTTCTGTTCAGCCTGAAAATCTAATTAAAGAAGTTGATTGCGATTTAATTTACAATACTAAAGATGTTGCATACATTTTTTTTGATATTGAAACGGGAGGGCTTTCTTTCGACAAAGATGTTCTTCAAGTCGCTTTGAAAAGCGAAGAAAGTTTTTTATCCGTGTATATTACACCATGTAAAAGTATAGATGCTAAGGCAAGTGCAGTCACAGGCTTGACAAAAAGTGGTAGGCAACTATTTTTACATGGCACACAAGTACCAACAGTTTTTCGGAGGGTTGCTGTTACTAAAATATTAGAATTTTTAAAGAGTTTCAATAAAAAAGTTGTTTTGATTGCATACAACTGCGAATTCGATTCCAACCGCTTCATTCGATTAGTTGAAAGCTTATCTATGTTACAGTCTTTCAAAGATATAATTCTTGGATTTGTCGATACATTGGCTTTGTTTCGAAAACAATTTCCAGATATTCAGTGTCATAAGTTATCATATCTCGGTAATAATTTATTGCAGCTGTCAACTGAAAATGCGCATGATGCTGCAGTTGATATTATTATTTTGGAAAAGTTGACAGCTCAGTATATTTGTTGGTCAGATATTTTGAATAGTACATTAACCGTTAATGACGTACTTCAAAAAATATACATGTCTACGAATGAAAAACAATTGAAACCAAGCTATGCGCCCATGAAATCTGTGATATCAGCTTCCCTTATAAAAAAACTAAGTCAAAGTGGGATTGCATATAAAAACATAATTGATAAATATTTCGAAGGAACTGATAAATTACAGGAGCTATTGATGAGTGGGAGCAGTCTCTTGATTAAAAAACTCAGTATAGTGGATACCATTTCAGAATTTTGCCTTACTTTAGAAAATATCATCCAAGATAAAATATAAGTAAACTATCTATTTAATCAAACGTTATATAATGCTAAGTAATGTTAAAACAGATCTCAAACTTATAAAGAATATACAATTACGACTGTGATGAATTAATACTAAGTCATTATTTTGTAAAGTAATAATTAATATAATTATTACAAAAGTATTGAATTTTTAGATTCAAATGTTGCAATGTATTAATAATTATATTTCCAATAAAAATTTTCAATTACAAAAGGAGTTTTTACTATTCATTACATTTCAAAGCGTGCGCCAAAAGCAGCGTTGCCAAGTCGTCTGCTGCGAGCACATTTTTTGCTGTTTTTTAGTAGAAATTTGTGGTAGGGCTCTCTCAAACTTTGACCAAATATTATTTTGACAATATTTTTTTATTAAAAAAAAAAAAAAGCAAGTTCATTTAGCCGTTTTTTTTTTTATGTGAAATTTAAGTGATTTCTCCATAAGCCTACATGTTAAAATATTGTTTTTTCAGGTCAACATATCTTGAAAAAGGTGTGGTTAAACCCTTCAAAATTTAAGCTGTAATTTGATATTATTATCCCAAACAACATATCAAAATTTCAAAAATTTTCATCATAAAAAATTATCACTACCGAACCTCCTTAAGAGGACAAAAGTGGGATGACCATTGCAGATCCAAGCTGCGCTATACTATTAATGTATACTCATATTCTTCACGAATAATAATAGTACTACCAATGTTTATGATAGTTATAGTAATAATAACAATAAGAATAATAAAAATAATTACAGTAATAGTTGTAATTATAATAGTTATTATAACAGTAAAAATTATCATATTAAAAATAATAATTGCAGTAATAATATTCAGCAGAGTTATAATATTAATGACTTACGTTTTGTAAAAACACAAAAACGTTACATTTAATTCGATCGAGTCATTAAAAAAAGAATTTTTGTAAATAATGTCTGATTTGTCGTCGAAAATGTCCGTTTTCTTTAAAATTTGATATCCTTGTTGATTGATTTTGCAAATGGTGACCCTAGGTTACAGTATTTAAGAAAAACATGAAGAGATATATAATGTAAGGAGTAAGTTTTTCGATTAAGTTTTAATGTCTACGCTTCGCTTAGCAAATGTGGGGTAAGGCTTTGTGTATGTGGGAAAGAATGGCTACTTAGATGCCTGTAAAAATTGCACCTAGGGTCAGTGTAGGCTACTCTGAAAAAGTGTTTGGTCTAATGTAGGTAAAATAAAGTAAATTTCTTGTAACTTTGTGGGGTGGTTTTTTGTAAGGGATGGGGATCATATCGTGTAGAGAAGCGTTATCACCTGATTCATTAAAAGAAATATACAACATAGGGAGATGTATGAGGATTGGTATGGGATATCTCTTAGTTATCACTAATGATTGTTAAGAAAGTGAATTTTGATATGTTTAATTTCAATTATCGAACAGCCTTCAGCATTGAAAACAAAGCAGCTCTTCTTAGCACTATGACTTCAAGAAGTTATAATAATTAACTTAAATGGAGCAAAAAGTTTTTTAAAATTTTTCTTTGATTTTTTAAAAATTTATTATGTACGTTTTTACGTTATTATAGAGTAGCTTTAGTGGCTTAGTTGCTTTGGTTTTTTTTATCATGCTTTTTCGATGAGATAAGTACCTCGAGTGCTAAAAACCCACTAATGTGATTTTATAGATCGAACAGTGGATTTTTATGGTGATGTTTAGTTTCTTAAAGGCTTTCTTTGTAGGAGGAACCAACACTTGGTTATTTTATGAGTTAAGTCGCTATCGGTTTAGAAAAAGTTTGTTTAGCGCGTTTAGATAAATTTGTAGAAGAGTTCTATCAATTATTGTTGATAAGAAGTAGGGTAGAGGGTTTTATTTAAAGACGTTTGCTGCGTCTTGTTAATAGTACCAATGTAGATGAATAACCAAATTATCTGAAGAATCTTTGAAGTAGAAATCGGATTATTAGAAGGAAAAAGGGATAAGGGTAATAAAGATGAGGGATTTAGGTTACGTAAAAAATGGGTATATGTGAATACAACGCTATACTATTGTATTGTTTTAATGTCAAAGTAAATGAAAAAACTTTAAATAAATAGTTTTAAAAAATGTTAACTATTTAAACTTTTTATTTTTTATTTCGATTTCTATTGTTGCCTTCTGTGATTTTAGAGACTATTCTAACATTGTATATTAGCACTTAGTGTAACGACTTTCCTTCATTTAAGTATAACCCTGGCGAGTTAGTGATAGTCAAAAATGGGTAAGAATTTTATCTGTACCAAGGAAACTCTGAGATCAGAAATTAATATATAGTCAGTGTATGTGACTATACGTTGGAGAACGTCTTCGTTGCCCAGTGTTAAGGATGTTCGGGAGTATCATTCAAAGGGACGAGGAAGGGGGAGTCCCCTCTGCCCGCACAGCTTGGCCCCTTTTACTGCGTACCCCCTCTTGTGACCCACAAACTCAATATTTTTCTTACGTTTAACGTTTGCATTGTTTAAAATGCACTACAACATGCCTCTAAATTTTTTTCATCGAATAATTAAACAATAATTAAGTCGTAGGTAGATTTTTTTCAATACAAAGTTTTGTCCAGTTAAGCGAGACAAAGAGGTTACTTTCCACAAGAGCCTATGTTAATCACATGATTTTCGTTTGTATAATTCTTTTAAAAATGACCTGTGACAAATATTGAAAAAATTCAAATAAGTTCTATGTATTCCAGACTATCAAGAAAACTCTATATTATTGTGATCTCTGCATTTTATTATCACTCCTGGTCCTCCTTAAAGAGCGAAGTCGCTCAGGTCGTCAATTGTATGAATCAAAAATATCTTAAAGTAGCTTCATTAAAATTTAAAGTAACTTGTTTCATAACGTTTTAACTCCTGCAATATCTACAGCCATTATTTTTGATTTTTGGTTTATTGATTGCTTCTTTCTACTACAGTTAAATTATATTTATTATTTCATACTTCTTTTTATTGATTGATTTTCTTATTTCAAACAAATTTATTTATGTTTTTTGGGCAGAGGTTAAACTCTCACGCTTTTAAACTAAATTTTTTTTATAAATTAATTTCTTAACTTATTGTAAACTTAAGACTAGATTTTAAAAAATAAAAACTTTTAAATTATTAAATTATTAACTTAATAACAAAATTAATCTACTATTAAATTCTTGAATAAACTTCAAATAATATTAGGACGAGCAATTACCTATGAAGGAGCAGGTTTAAATCAATAAGTACACTTGTTTTTTCTATCTCTTACATTTTCTCAGTATTATTTTAATAAGGAAATTGTGTTTTAAATTACTATATCGGTCGCTTATATTGATTCAGATAATTAGCGCTATTCCAAATTAGTGAATGATTTTTTAAATCTCATTTCAAAGGATTTTAAATACTCCGAAGCAATTGAAAATTCGTGCTGGGATACAAAAATTAAATTTTATTTGCAACTATGAATAAAAGGAAATTTTTAATTTTTCCGCAGATAAGTTTTCTTTAACAGATGCGTGGTTAAGCTAGGGCAATGTATTAGTACAGCTACAAAGTGAGTCATGGAAGCTATTCCTATAACGAAGGTAGTCACATGGGCTTAGATCGTTCTCGTGCTCTTTGGGTTTCTTAAACACTGTTCGTGGAATCAACCCAGGTACTTCGTTCAATGAACGCTTACGCTATACCTCAAGTAGATACCAGTTAGTGGTGGTAATCCGCTACTGGTATACTTACACTGATGCTCACAGTGTTGGCCTTCGTACTAGATGAAATCTAAGTAAATTTATATTAGATGTGTAAGTAGTGACATCTGTTATGCGGCCTAAGCACTGCGAGTGCAGGATGGTGTGTGTGTGCTTTGTAGTTTGTACAGTAATGCAGATGAGATAGAAAGAACATGGCCGTTGCCGCGCACGCACGATCTTGTTCGGCTCGTTTCCCGCGATCAACGTCCGACAAGATGATGGCACGCGCGCCCTCCTTCGTTCTGCGCGCGAACTGCTGCTGAGCTGCCGAGCCGCCCGCGGGCTGACTGACTGACGATCGAGGACCCAAGGAAAAAAGAGCTGAGAGCGATCACATCTACAGAAGTGATGTAATTGTCTGCAACTCTGTACTAGGCACTAGATCAATATTCAATAAAGATTTTTAAAACTGAACAGCTCTTGTAGAGTCTCTTTCAGTATAAAAGGAGGAGATCCTTTAATCTTAATTAATCTTTATTTCTATTGTTAAATACATTAATTTAAGGTAGTTGACAAGATGCAGTCGTGCTCAGTGAGAACGAAGATTACTGCGTATAATATTACTGTATAGTCAAAGTAGAAATGGTTGAGTACCACTCGTCTCTTTGCGTGCGCAGAAGAGCAAAAATTGGCTGTCTGCGCTGCTTGACGAAATTGGGCAACTTTGTATTCTCATGTATATGTATATGTATACATACATGTATATTATTTTTGTTTACCTTTTTTTTGAGAATTAGGTTATCGTATTACTTCAGTTACTGACTTTTGAAAAAAAAATGTAAATATGGAAAATAATAGTAAAAATATAGTTTAAAAAACTAATACCATCTGTACTGGTTATTTTTACGAAATTTATTAGTGAAATAGGTGTTTTACTTGTTACAATATTTGATAATAAAAAATCATCGTTCAAGAATTTATTTGACAGACTGTTGTAATACAAATATATTTTGGTTAATTTCTGTAATCATGTACTAGATTATTCATTTGATAATTTTATTGCACATTTTTCTGTTTATTATAAGTTTATTATTTACACGAATTACATTCCACAGTTTCAAATTATATTTTGAGTTCATGAATGACGTGTATATATAGTGGCAGTAGATGTATATATACAACGAGGGCGAACGACGTTGTCATGTCTCAAATTGTATATATAAGCTGTCTGCTAAATTGGTTACGTTCGCTCGAAATACACGATGTTTGTACTAAAATTTCTCAAAAACAAGTAGCGGAAGGAACATCATGAGATAATGCAAAATATTCCTTGGATTCCACGGATTCAAAAGTTAGTTTTCTTTAAAAATGTATAGAAAACTATTCTTGTAATCTTTAAAACTGCATGGCTCACATCAGCGTAACAGAGGCATCCCATGATAAAAGCCATAAATTTATAAGGTAATATCTTAGTTTTTAGCTGCCGTACCTATGTTGAAATTTTACTGATGTGTGAAGGACACTAAAACGTACTTATTTGCTAAGTTTCGAGAAAATCTATAGAAAATCGATTTCCTTGTCAACTACCTTAAGTGTTCACGAGTGTTATATTATTGATATACTACCTTATAGCATATTTATTTAACATCCTGTCAATCCTCTTTCTCTTGGCTCGTGCGCTTCGCGGTTAGCACCGGTGCACGGGAGAGTTCTAGGTCTTGGTAGGCAGCGGATTTCTGCGTCCCAGGCTCGCTGGACAAGGATATGTTTCCTTGCGCATCAGCGCCTTTTATAGCCGTTTCGCATATAATTCGCCTCCATAATCTACGCTATCTTCGTGCGCACTATCGATTATACATATTTGCCGATAATCCTTGCATATAAATTATCTTGCTTCCTGCGCGTGATGAATAGCGCTGATTATTAGATTTTCGCGAACTTCAAATGATTTTTATTGATAATTTTAGAAAAAGCAAGTATAAAAATTTCAAAAATGTAATAAAAAACGTAATTTCTAATTCCTAAAATGACAAAAAATACCTCTTTACAGTGTAAACTCAAAATTTGCCTCTAATTTTATTTGCTGTAACTAAAAACTTATAATTAAAGATATACTTTAATACATCGAATATTTATTTACAGATATTAGGTGCTTTAGGAATAGAAAATAATCGTCCAAGTTCAGCTGCACAATGTGTTGCATACGTAGCTGTTGCTGAACTGCCAGTAGAACAATGGCGAGAACTTATTCCTCTTTTGGTAAATAATGTTGCTAATCCGAATAGCACTGAAATGATGAAAGAAGCAACTCTAGAAGCCATTGGATACATTTGCCAAGAAATCGACAGTGAAGTTCTGGTTTCGCAGTCAAATCAAATTCTTACTGCTATCATTCATGGAATGAAAGGATCCAATACTTCGATCAATGTGAGATTGGCAGCAACAAAGGCCCTTCTGAACTCTCTCGAGTTTACAAAAGGCAATTTTGAAATTGAGGTAAGTTTTTTGGAAGAATAAAAAAAAAAACACCGAAACTTTTTTGTCCACTTTTAGGTTGTAAACAAACATTTCATAACATTTTACATTAAAAAATTGAGACTTTGATAAAAATTGAGTTCTTGCTTTTCAAATTTAGTTATAGAATCCATAGTTACAGTTCCATCTATAGTTAAAGAGTGTTACATCAAACGTATATTTCTTTATGCTCGGTGTTTGACGAGTACATGTCAAGGTTGATGTATAATTCTCACAATTTAAAAAGAGTGAACTTTAAAATTTTCAAGTTACGGCACTACCATTTTTCCATTTAAATTAAGCAGATTTTTTAGTTTCTTGAGCCTGACATTGATTATGATAAGGCATCAAAATGTGAAAAGCACGGCATGAAATAAAGTTTTTTTAGTGCATACGGAAATTTCAGCATAAAAGACTGACTTCAAAAAAGTAGCGTTTTTGTATTTTGTATTAAAGTATGTTAAAACTTCATAACCATTGCTAGATTCTGTAAAAATTGTTTTCTCATAACGTTCATAATAAGCTAAATGATTCTTTACGTATCTTAAACAGTATTTTGTCATTTTTACAAATAATTGCAGTAAAATAAATGTAGTTTTATAATATTTAATTAAATTATTATATTAGTTTATTAAAGGCATCAACAAAAAAATATATCTAAAATAAACTTATTGCCTTTTATTTTTGAAATGAAATTTCTGATGGTGCTCTTGCATTTTAGGCATTTATTTTAAGTAGAGATTCTTTAACGCTTTTACTGGGTGACGACAACATTGGAAAAAGTCTGGCTCTGTAAAACGAATGTCTATATTTTGACTGTGATCCTGTCGTTCGGAATTCATATGAAACAAGATCTTCTTTTTTCGAATAAAGTGACTTGTTTACATAGTATCTGAAACATAAACTAAACGTAAATTGTAACATAAATCTTCTTATGTTCTATAGTTACGAAAGAAAGGGGCTGTTTACACACTTCCCAATTACTTACACAGAAATGTTGAATAAAATGTTAAATTAATTTTTTTTTTTTTTTTTCTTTCTTAAAACCAGTACACCATTTATTTTACTGTCGTTTATCATGAATCTAGTGTCAGAATTATAGAATTTAAAATGGTGGTATCAACATAGTCACATGAAAATAAAAAACTTTTACTTGTTACATTACAAAATTCGTATAAAAATTTTGAGGGTCGATGAGTACAAATCTAATGTCAAAAAAGGAACAAACAACATAGTGGATTAAAAATAGTGCAAGTTGAAATGAAAAATTTACATCCATTACTAGAAAAAATACACATAAGAGTTATTAGTCTGCTGATTTCGAATATGGTATTAAATACAAAAATTCAAAATGACTGATTAAAAAGGACCTGCACTCAAGTACATAATGTTTATTTGTTGCATTAATTTAAATTTATGGAGGTTTTAAGAGTTTCTGTGGTCGGCAAGCATCAGCGATTAGCACCCCAACTGTTTTTTAGTATCTTGAATTTATAAATGTATTCTTGGACAAGCCAGCAACGGTGATTAGCAACCTATGGGATTTTTTTAGTATTATTTATTTATAAAATGTACCCTTAGAAAAGCAAGCATCGGTGATTAGCAACCCAACAATTATTGAGTTTGATAACTTGAAAAAAATACATTCTTGGACGAGCAAGCTACGCTGATAAGCAACCTAAGAGTTTTATAGTATTATTTATTAATAAAATGTATCCTTAGAAAAATAAGTATCGCTGATATGCAGCCCGAATATTTTTTTTGTATTATTCGTTGATGAAATGTGTTTATAAGTTTAAAAGTATCGGTAATTAACAACCCGACTATTTTCAAGTCTTATTAGTTAATAAAATGAACCATAAATCAAGCAAGCATCAATGATAAGTGACTAAACTGTTTTGAAATATAAATAATTAACAAAATGTACACAAGTGAGCAAGCATTATCAATTTGCAACTCAAGTGTTTTTCAATTCCCTTTATGAGAAAAATGTGCCTTTAAGTCAGCAAGCATTAGTGATAAGCAACCATAATGTTTTTTAGAACAGTAAACTAAAATAATCTATCCTTAGGCTAGCAAGTATTGGCAATTAGTGACCCAAAGATTTTTTTAGTATAGTAAATTGAGAAAATTTATTTTAATGAACCTAATCTTCAATTATTGAAAAATGTATCTTTTTAGTTAACTGTTGAAAAAAACCGTAGGGTTGCTGATTGTGGATGCTTGCTCGCCTATAGGCTAATTTTATTCATAAATAGACTTAAGAAACAACTGGGTTGCTAATCGATAATGCTCGCTCGTCTGAGGGTACATTTTGGTAATTATGCATACTTAAAAACTGTTAAGTCGCTTATCACTGATGCTTGCGTTCTTCATAGTTTATTTAATTAACTAACAATACTTGAAAAACGTTGGGTTGTTAATTGCCAAAGCTTGTAAACTGCTGACTTGCTTTTTTATTTATAGAATTAGTACCAATAAATCTCCAACTCTGAACTCGATGGTTGAAGCAAAGTTATTCAATTGCGTGTGTGTGTGTGCAAATTATATTGTATCTACACATGCACACGCACTTTAACTATGCGAAACAAATTTAACTTTCAGTTAAAGTTTATATCTGTGCCTTTATTATAGAGCGTGGAGTGTATTATATGGAAAAACAAAGAATAGTCAGAAAAAAGAAAGGAATAGTTTCTTCCCGAATCACTGATTGAATCTTATCAGTTTGGTGTGCTAGCGATCTAGCCACAGAAGAACACGACTACACTTGCACTGATACGTATTTTTAAAATGCTGGCAAGATTGACATAGTTGGTTGGGAAACTGGCATGTATTTTCAATTGTAGGCCAATAATGATGCATTTTCAATCGTCTGTGGCTAGATGGCTAGCATACCACACTGATAAGTTCCATCCAGTGATCAAGGACAATACAATTTTTTTTTTCCTGTTATTCCTTGTTTTTTTTCTTCATAACAGAAGTACCAAGTATGAATTTTAATAGAATGTTTAATTTGCTTGACGTAGAGAAAGTGGATATGCATGTGTGAGAGCAATATAATTTGCATTCACACACACGCACAAAAATAAATAACTTGACACAAATTGTTAAGTAGAGTGTTGAAAGCTCTATTAATGATAAAAAAGTTTATTCTTGAGGCGGCTATTATCGATTATTAGTAACCTAACTCTTTAGTATTATTTATTATTAAAGTGTTAACTTAAGTAAGCCAGCATTGGCAATTGAAACCTTTTTTTTAAGTATTATTTATTGCTAAAATGTTCTTTCAGGCAAGTAAGCATCAGCGATAAGCGAGCTAACTGTTTTTTAGTATGGTTGGTTAACAAAGCAAAATTTTGGATTTGCAGCTTGCTTGCCTTAAGGGTACTCTTTGTTAACTAATTATACCAAAAAACAGTGGGGTTGCTTGCCCTAGCAACTTCAAAAACGTCTATATCTTTTGTTTGCCCTAATATATGAACATTATTTACTTGAGTCTCCGCCATTTTAAGGTTTTGGGTTTTGACACAATTTTTTCTATTAACGATTGTAATAACCCTTATACACATTTATTTAAGGTAGTAGTTCAGTAAAACGACTAGACGATAAATTTTTCTAAAATTTTGCGTGTAGCTTAAGTTTGCTATAGTTCATCACGAGTCCAAATTTGAAGATGCTTAGCCGTGTAGTTTCGGAGATACTAAAGTTTTACTCTTGATCTTTTAAGAGGGCTCCTTCGTGAAAGTCCCCAAACAGAGATATATTATTTCTTGTAAATAAAAGTCTACTGAATTTAATGGTGGTCTAAATTACATTTCGAATGGGTCAAAATTTTGAGAAATCCGAGCTCAAAGTTGTAACTATTAGCACGTGTTCCTATGGGGCAGCGTGAAAAACAATTTGTTTTCGTTTATAATAAACCTAAATTAAAAGTCCCAGCAGACTGAATGTATACGTTTTGTAGATGAAGTCTTCCTCTGTAATATGCTGTATTAAAAATTGTGGATAAAGGACCATTTTGGCGAGATATTTGTGATGGAAATAAATAAATAGTGTCCGGGAGGTCAGGAGGTCACGTGGGTAGCAGACGTACTTG
Organism: Copidosoma floridanum; assembly: GCF_036245765.1. Lineage (NCBI taxonomy): Eukaryota > Metazoa > Arthropoda > Insecta > Hymenoptera > Encyrtidae > Copidosoma > Copidosoma floridanum. The sequence goes on along the minus strand of NW_028321905.1, from coordinate 3,574,019 downwards.
TTCACGACATATATATACCATATACCTATATATTACATCGCTATACTACACCAACACAGGTGGTCTGGTCTGGTGGTGTACCCTCGTATGCACTAGACTGGTCAAAACAATAATTAATTTCTCGTACCAAGTTAAACTGCACACATAAATATCATTTTTCCCACTTCATACGTTATTAAAAATATCAATGATTTTCAGACACATTTGTTTATTGAAAAACAAAACTTTATTTTTTGTTTGTCTTTGACCTCAGCAGTAGTCGTAGGAGCCCCCTTAACATGTGAGAGATAGGAAAGCGCCTGGTTTGGGGTAGGATTCGACACGAAATCATTCATAACTCCTAAACGAAACGATCAATCCTTTCAAAAAAACGATATGTTATAATTGATATTATAAATAAACTAAATACCAAGTCTCAAAAAGTCTAGCTGTTCAGATTTTGTATATCAGCTTTCCAAAGTTGAAAACTATCGTATAGTTGCGTGAGAGGAACAATGACAGCTGTACAGTAAAGACTGTATAACCTATGTATATTCAACAGTGTAGTATGCCACACGATATACCTAACTGAACTACCACCTTAACCAGCCACCACTCTCACCACAATTTGGGGAACCTTTTGACTCGTAGGGATCCAAAATATTTTGGTCATATTTCATTCTAGTAAAGAGTTTTGTTGATATTCAAGAAGTGCCATTTAATCTACTTTGTAAACCAGCCGTAATTGAAACCAATGGATGAAAAATAAAAAGGTACCCCGTGCAAGTGCCATTCGCGGCAAGATTAGAATGTATCTTGTACCCGAAAACTGACCTCCAAAAATATAGATATTGTAATCTTATCCGCAATTCCTCATCTATTATCTTAAATTAGTATTATACATGAAACCTGCGTTAAATGAGCGTTAGATAATCGGTATGGAGAGGTCATCTTCTCACCTTAGTTGAATTCAAAAATTGCCGGAACTTTGATTTTTAAAATAAATTATTGTAAAAAAAATCAACTGCCAAAGTTGTGGCTTGGTTTTGCTTTTTTGTAGGGAGTCTATTTTTTTGATGGTTGATATTCGGGTACAAGATGTATTTTAATCTTGCCACAAAAAGCCCTTGTTATAGATTGGCTTTTTTTTCATTACTCCAGATTCGTTATAAGTGATCCTAATTTTTTTTTTTTTTTTTCTTTCATTATGTAATAAAAAAACTTCCTTCAGTTTAATATGTCCTTCATTTTAAATCAACTTTCTTGACTTTGATAACTCTTACATCAAAGTCCTGATTTATGATCTGAAAAACGATTGTTTCGTGATTTTTAGACAAGAAAAATTGGTTTTTAAACCTTTTACTTGACATTTTTGATCCACAATCTTTTAGGCTAGTTTATATAAAAAAAACAGTGGTACGATGTAGTGTACGCTCTTAGGAGTGAATTTTTTTTTTCTTTTTTGGTGTGGTGTGTTACGTCGGCGCAACGCATTATTCGAGCCTAAGCTTTCGCTCAATAGCTCGGGATTCACACTAGGCGCGTGGGTGGGACGCGGGGTTAAAGGGGTAATTCAGCTTAACGACGTGGCACTCGAAAAAGGGCTACGACTGCTTTCACGCGACTAAGACTGACTGCTGTGCAATATTCCGATGCACTTGCTCGCGGCTTTCTTTTACCAAGAGCGGTGTATACCTCGTTTACGATCTAAAAACTGTTAACACCGTCACGAGTAAGGATATCGTACGTAATTTGACCTTGACACACTAATTTCGCGGTGAATATTTGCCTTAATCCGATCGTTCCCTGTTATTCTGATGGTATTATTACCGCAGAGAGCAACGGTGTGTGCGTGGCTAATTTGCTATTCCCGGTGACCGATGGGTGCCAATACTGTGGCGAGTAATGGCGTTCGCGAAAAACACTTTATACTTCCCGGTGATCCACGGGTACCAATACTATGGCGAGTAATGGCGTTCGCGCAAACAAAACACTTTATACTTCCCGGTGATCCGCGGGTACTAATACGGCGTTCGCGCAAACAAAAGCACTTTATACTTCCCGGTGATCCACGGGTACCAATACTGTGGCGAGTAATGGCGTTCGCGCAAACAAAACACTTTATACTTCCCGGTGATCCGCGGGTACTAATACGGCGTTCGTGCAAACAAAAGCACTTTATAATTCCCGGTGATCCACGGGTACTAATACGGCGTTCGCGCAAACAAAAACACTTTATACTTCCCGGTGATCCGCGGGTACTAATATGGCGTTCGCGCAAACAAAAACACTTTATACTTCCCGGTGATCCGTGGGTACCAATACTATGGCGAGTAATGGCATTCGCGCTAAAGGAAACACTTGATAAGAAGAAAGAATCTTTAGAAATATGATACTTGGTCACTTACTTTTATTTAAAAGTAAAAGTTGCTACAGACGTTGAACCAGCGTAGACAGAAACCGCGCTCGAAGAAGATCAAGTGGCAGTAGAGACGGACTCTGGTAACCAGTTGATCGTTCGAGGGTGATAACGAAATTCGACTGTGTCCTCGCTTCGTAGTAGACTGGGTTGTAGCAGAGTCGGGCTCTCACTACTCAGTCTACTTTGAAAGGGATCGTCGAATTTTGCGTGCCGAACTGAATTGAACTTTTCTTTGGGCCTACGGGCCTTTTTATTGCGAGAAGCGGACCTCGGTCACGCGTTGGCTCGAAAAACGCAGGAAAACTTGCCGGGGGAAAATTTTGGAGAAAAGACAATAGCCGAAAATCCAATCGGCTAGAACTGCTCTAGTTTAGCCACTCAGAAATTGGCACATCCCACATCCGGCTTGTTCTCCTCTGTGCGTCAAGAGAAGGGAAGGTGATTCACTTACTCATGCCCTTCCTTTCTCTTTTACATCAAAAGTTACAAGATTTTATCATAACTTAATATTAATGTTGAGATGTGGTATTAATAAGTATTAACCGATAGTAACCGTTGTTCACCCATTCAATCGAACCCAATGCAAAAAGAGCGGTGAAAATCGCTTAATATTCAGGTTTGATTGAATAAATGTTCGGTACTTTATGATATTAATAATAGTCTTAGTAGTAGTTAATAATTGTAATAATTGCTAGCTTTTTCGCTGTACACGTAAGCATTGATCGGACTGATAAATTATCATGAATGATTATTTAACAGCAGCGGTTTCTTTGGTTAAAACACGTACATCTATAGAAACAGTAGTGGGGACTCGTCGCGAACTATTATATTGTTAACTTACTTAAATTTACCGATAGTTTCCATTCATTGTTAGTTGTAAATGTATTTCAAAATGTTAGTAGCATTTGGTCAACTATGGGTTTTTCTGCTTGTCGTAGGAGAGGAAGTCGGCTCAGGGTGCCCTGGGGAATCGAGAATTCCGTTACCCGTGTTGGGGGCAAGAGTGCGGACTCTCTCTCGACATCCTTGCGTCAGGAAAAGGGGGAAGTGCCATGACTTTTCCGTTGTCCTTTACATTTGAAACAGTGACAGTTTTTAACAAGATTACAATTTGGGCTATTGCAGTATATTTATGAAATTGTTAACGTGATACAAAAGGGTTGTACAGTAAACCATGAGCCTGCGAACATGAATGGTAATAATCGGGTAATTCTTTGAAAGTCAATAAGATTGCTTTCGTAGGTTTATGTAATATTGTTGCTGGCTAATGGTGTGCAGGTTTAATGGTGCAGCGTGTACAAGTTTTATTAGTAATATGTAATAATTTTACCATTTGCTACTATCTTCGCTTAGCCTTTGGGTTTTAACTCTAAGTTATTCTAGTTAAAAACATTATACTAATATCTAATATTAAACTTCAGCGCAGCTGTTGCCAGTTGAACTATTGCATCAATTGATTTTCATAATTATTTCGTTTTTACTTTGCTCGTTGTTTCCGGTCAGCATAGGCCAGCGTGCATGTATGTGAGTCATGCATGGTCGTAGTACCTTAGCTACGAGCATTCTTGCAGGTGATTCACCTCTTTGCAGATGCACATTGGCCTCTGCGTTTAGTGTTATAAGATCGGCATGGAATGTTTTGAAGCAAGGAAAAAAAATTAATGTGGACACACCGATGTTATAGGTGCAAGACTTTCGTCAAAAAAAGCCATTTTGTCCCTGTGCATCTCTTCGAATAATATCTTGGTAGCCCCTTGCACCACATACGGAGAAAATCGCTTTTCTTGTTTGTTATCTAAAGCATCCAAAATATATTTAAAATCGCCCCCTCTACCTTTGTGGCCGTCTCACTGTCCCTACTATATTGCGAGTCCCTCTCCCCACTTTTTACGATTAATTTTTACAGTAAGCCTGTAATTATATTAAGAGCTTTTATTCACTTATCTTTGCTGTGCAAAAAATAGATAAATGAAATATTTCTGTAAGTGTCATTTACCTAATTTCAATCAATTATCGGCTCCCTTTATCACCATTTGCACGCAACTTAACAGATTCTAGAATCCTTATTCCTGTTAAAACGTCCCATAAATAGATTGTTAATATCAACTCCGTACATTTATCTTGAAGCATAAAAATAAGGTCAATATTTCTTCAGAAATTTTGGAAATCTATATACAGTGGCAATGTATAGTATTTTTTTTGCTCTTACATGAATTGCTAGTTTTGCTTCTAAAATAATTGTTCTGAAAACAAAACCTGAAAACGTTTAAGTTGTCTTTCGTTTTCTGGTGCAGCTTACTTTTGTACGACACGCGTGCTATTATTCTGCCTGATACTCGTACATTTTCAAATTTAAATTGTAAATGTAAATAGTAATAGTCACTTTGGACTGACACAAAATGTTGATCCAACATCAAATACTCAACATCAACATCAAATGCGAGTATTTCAAATGTCAGTTTTTATCTATAAAATACGAAAACCCTAAAGGTTATACGTAAATTACTTACTTAATTACTTAATCATTTTTAAATGCGCTACTCCTTAAAATATTAATCATTTGAATTCAATTTTTACTTTAAATAATCAAAAATAAGTTTTGTCATAGGTGAAAAATTTTTGTTTTTACACACACTTTTAGAGATGAAATATTGTACAATTTTTTCAATTTATTTTTATCGTAAAAAAAAATTGATTCGCGTAAAAATAGACACGAAAAATTACCGCTTTTGAATCACACATTTTATCGGGTTTAAAATAATGTCAGCCCTTTACATCGCAAAAAATTACATCGATTTTATATATTATTACAACATTTGAACGCTTAAGCATAAAAAAAAATACGTTTAATGTAGGGAAAATGAACAATCTCAAATACAAAGGCCCTATGGCTCAGAAATTTCAACAGGAAGCTACTCTTTCTTGATGCTTTAATATAATCTATAAGTTTGCGCGCGTGTGTGTGTGTGTGTTAACTGTGAAAATAAATTAAAAATCTTACATCAACATTTTCATGAGATAAACGCCAGAAATCGATTCCTCCGTAGCCTTAGCGAACAAAATCTGTTGATTTTAGAGAAATTTTCCTTTGTGCTGACAGTATATTTATTTTCTTTCTGTCTTTTTTTGTTATGCCTTATCATTTTCGTAGATTACTACATTCAAAAAACAAAAGTATCTATGTCCGAAAACCGAACATTGTTCCACATGGATGTTAAGGAAAGGTTTTTAGCAGAATTGAAAAAAATTTGGTCAGTCAGAGCAACCACAAATGGAAGCGAACGCGCTCCATAAATGAAGAGATTGCACGTCACACCAATTATAGATAGCTACAAGGGCAACAATTTATGTTTACGCATTTGGAACCTTTGTGGTCTGGAATCTCTCCCGCAAGTGGTCGATCGCATCGAAGAATATGCGCGGCTTATCAACTCTAACAGTGGACGGTGCACAGCGCCACCTACTTATACCTACACAGATTACATTTATAAACCTATAATATATACACGTGATATTTATAGGTCCATTGACATAACAAAAAATTATTAGTGTTATGTGCAGCAGTTTTTGAATAAAACATGTTTTTTGGAAAACCTTGTGCATGGTATTTTATATGGTGTATTTTTCAACAGGCTTCAAATTTTTGAAACTCTACATCTGTATCACGTAAAGTTTTAGAAGTGGAGATTCTTTTTCAAAACAAGTGTATCGACAACTTTACTTTGATGTAGTAAGGCTAATTAATTTTAGGTTAGGTCTAGTGAGAAGTCTCAATAAATATTTAGGGAAACAATTTAGTCTCATGTATAAGACAGTTTTCATCAAGTTATAAGTTAAATTCTTATTGCCATGCGTTAAGGGTACTAAGTTGAATACGGTACTTCCATAATAGGTGAACAGATTAGTCTGTAGTACATGTAGTTGTCTTGAAGTGAAACTAGTTTTGATGTGGGTTGTCTGACAAAAGCCTTAGAAATAAGTTACATCTCAAACGTGAATTTGTATATTCTTTTGAAGCAAAGAATTTGCTGTTAATAGTGAGTTTTCATCATCATTTTTTTTTTGTTGCCTGCTGATAAAAAATGCAAGCAAGAAAAGTTGCTTGTTTTTTATTTTGTAATAAAATGCTAAAGTTTTGGAAGGAAATTACAACAGGGAGGAAGAAAAATGTGTTGGTGGTAAAATACTACTAATTTGAATTCTAAGTTCGGCTAATTTTCAAGTCTCCTTAGAAAACTTTCATTTCCTGATTTTGTGTAAGTATAGAGAGCAATTTACCAAAATTTCACCAGTTTTTTTTTATGTACGTACAAAAAAAAATTTGTCTACTGTTTATAAGTATCTAGTACGTTTTGATTTTTTTTAATAGTTACACCTCTTTGTAGAGGGCTTTTCAACAGTTAATAAAACTTTATATACACAACACTGTACGAGTGCATGGCTCAGTAAACAGCTTACTGCAGTACTGGTATCGAACTACGTTTTAGTAGAAATGTGTGTCAACCACTCATGGTCGGGATTCGGGACCACAGTGGTTCAACTTTTATACAACTGTTTGTGTGGTGTCTGCTATACACCAGTCGTGGTGCTACAAGTGAGCCATGTGTAAGAGTAAAAGCGAACGTTAAAAGCATAGTAGCTCTCACTGGCCAACTTTTTTTCAGTGTGGAACTTCACCTGGATCACGGATTTACGACGAAAATCCAGCTCTTTCCAAATATAACCATGTGACTGCACCCTTACATCCTTCAATTGTGCTTACGTTATGAGTTCATCGTTCATCTTTAGTGAGTTCAGTTTTTAAAACGTTAGAGATAATTGAGTGCTCTCTAGAAGTAGCCTACGTTGTGATGTGATTGTTTTTTCAGTAGAGTAACCTTAAAGTCTATGGTCTATGATAATAAAATTTAACTTAAAATACGATCGCTGGTACTGCAAATTACATTTAATGTATATGCTGGTGTTATGACCGGACTTGTTTAGAGTAAGGTCTTAACCGTTTTAATATAGTGTCATTCGTGGGTCTCTCAGGATTCAGCTCATGAGCTTCATTTTTTTCTTTTTATTATAGTGAAAATCTTTATTTAAAATATATAGATAATTTTAATTAGTGTATTTCTTTATTAAAACAATGAAAAATAATTTATACTTTCAAATACAATTTACTCAGGTCACTTTAACAAGGTTCAGTGTTAATTATATTGCTGATAAATAACTTACATTTATCACTGATTGTTGTTACTGCTGCTTCGGAGTTCCCTAGTGCTTCGTGCAGTAATTCCCAGTGGTTCCTTAAACTACACGAATAAGTCGTAGCCAGTAAGATCTTACAGTTTCTACTTTCTCTGCTATCGCCGAAACCACTTCTGGTGGGCCTCCTTCGTTGTACCTCGCTTTTTAGCGTAGTCCGATACTATTGATGGTCTCGAAATTCGCCCAAGTGGCTTTAGCCAACACGTTATGCTTTACGCGTATAAGGTACTCGTGAGTCGCGGGAGTCAATAGAAGACTAAAACCTTAGAGGACAGGTGGCATACGTAAAAAAACGATTTTTCCTGTTGATAGTGCGTTTAACGTCAGAGCGAGTAAAAGAGGCCTCAGATTGAATTAGGTCAACCAATGAGCAATGTTCTTGCAGACTGCGCTTACAGCAAAACAGGAGGCTTGCATGATGATGTTACATGTAATGATTTCATATATTAGGAAATGACAATACAACAGTACCAATCGCTTTTTTCTGACAAGTGCGACTGAGTTTTTTGGATCAGTAATAATGAAAGCTCGCATCAGCAATAAAAAAAGTCAAACACAAGTTCAAGTGTGACAATAGGATTACAGATTTTGCAATCAATCCGTTTGGGGATTTTACAATCAATTTTGAGTATGATGAAATAATGTGTTTATTACAATTTTTAAATTAGTATACATTATTAGAAATGGACAATCAATGCGCAAGTAAACTATTCATTCATACATACAATATAATTTATGCATTCATACATGTTACGTACAATTTTAATCCATACATGCGATCTTACTACGAGGCTGGCCGTATTACATGTCAGCATATTATGAAACATTCACCTCAAAGCAAATACTCGCACACGCATATAAGTGACTTATGAGCTCCACTTATCATATGAGCTTGCTGTATGTACACACTAGTGGTGCCCCGTCTCGGCTTCGCCCGAGACTTACTTTAGGAGTGTTCCATTTATAGAACACCGTAGTGTGTTTGAAGATAATGTGAAACGTTTTCAGTTAAAAATTTTACATCTATTCCTGACACTTCTTAGAACGAAAATCTTTTTATTAAAAACATATTTGTTCGCAATCCATACAGTTTATTTGGTCAAATAATAAACTGTAAAAATTAAAAAAAATATAATCATGCTAAAATGTACCGTGAGTTCCTTATGCCATAAAACAATCGTTGGATGTAAGGAGTCGTTGATTTGCAGTTTTTCTCGTATAATATACGAAAAGGGCTATTTTTTAAAGCTGTTGAGATTTTAAACTCCCAAAAAATATATGTATTGAAAAAAAATTTTTTTTCTCTTATCTCACAACTTTATTAGCAGAGCAACAAAGTCCTGAAGCTTAATCTTCATTTTTTATTGCCACAAAAATATTTATTCATTTTCTACTTATTTAAAAATCTGAAGTTAGATCTTTTAAGATTTTAAAAATAACTGTTACGGTACAATGAAAAGCTGATCTCTCACATAATGGATTTCTTATTTGTCGAATTTAACGCTGCTGTTCCAACCTCGATAAATTTTCCGCCTCAGTTTCTTGATGCCTAGAATTGTATTCATTAGATACATATTAAGTCTTCTTTTTAATTCACTCTCTTGCGACTATTGGCATGCTTACGACTTTTGTGACCCCTAAGGGCTGTTTTCTGTCAACTTTGTTAAGTTCTAATATATTTGTTGGCAAGGTAGTTTGACGTCCGATTACCCTAAAAAAGATCGGTAAGGTTTTTAAGTAAACTCTTTCTTGACTAAAGTTTACAGCAATTGTGACTGCCTGGATATCTCAGGGTGATTTTCTCTAGCCTGCTGTTGAAGCCCAGACTGATCAGGAGAAAAATTACACAGTCCGAAGCTTTGAAGCTAGTTGTAGTGCTCTTTCCTAACGTCTCCTAGTATAACGTCGAAGACGTTGGTGTCTAAAGTCCCTTTTTTTTTGTAGACCCGGTTGTTTTAATGATACAAGGTGAAGAGATTGGTTCGTGTTGCTGGCCCGCTAGGGACTCCTGTTGGCTCAAGTTTTTCTTTTCCTTCATAGCTGTTTGGCTCCCCCAGCGCAGACCTTAGAGGGGATTGGTAATAAGGCTCCCAGATTTTTAGAAGTTTGCCGCATGCGCAGTGCGCAGTCACTCTCTCCTCTCTCAAGTAGACCGCGTGGGGAGCTCCCTCTATACCTATACTTCAACTTAAGCACCGCCCACTTCCTGCAACTTAAATACGAGTTCTTATACATTGCAGGTACGAGCGCCGATGGTCGAGTGGGCTAAATCTTTTGTTTCTGCCGGGCTAACTAGCTAGGTTAACGAATTCTCACCGATGTCACATTTTTTTTTCTTACATGTTTTCAATTTCTATTTACCTATTAACCAATACTTACAAATAATTATTTTTTTTACACACACCACAGTAAGTATAAGTACATTATAAAAAACCTTGTTGTGAATATTGCTCATCAACAAAGTCCAACACAATTCTTTGAATAATTTTTTTTCAGAATAGTACTAGTGAAATTAATTTTAAAAAAATTAAAAAGTCTAGAAAATATATTTTGCATATTTACAGTTGTTTATTTCCAGTTACTATAGAAGGAATACCTGACGACTCCTCCTTTTTTTACTGACATAATCTTCTTCTGTCATAAATTATTTAATATATTATTTAAAAACTACAGAATTACTTTTTATAAGAAAGTTATTATAAAAAAGTAAATTAATTAAAATATGTTATTACAATTATACGCTCTCTCTGTAGTTTTTCCGGGCTTGAGACTGGCTCATTAAATTTGGTTACATTACGCGCGCGTTTTTTTTATTTAATTTTATGTTAAATAATTAAAAACAAAGTATATTTACGAGATTAATTTAAATAATATAGTTTTCGTCACTGGTTCGTAAACCTTTCGGATGCGTACTAATAGCAAACGAAATTTTTTATTTATCGCGGGTACAATAAACACCCTAATGTTAAAACGCTTGTGGTAGAAAATTTTTTTTCATTTATATTTTTACGAAATTTTGCCTATACATTTACTAATTATCATTTTGTAATAATAAATTAAGGTCGTATAATTATTGACAATTTTCTACTAAGTTCTCTCGCCCTTCTTATTTTTCAGGATAAGGTTATAACTATAAATAATTACAGTTTTATAGATTTTTTAATTTTTTAAGTTATTCCGCTAAATTTCTCTAAATTTGATTGCAAACGCTTGTTTTTTAATGATTTTATTAGCGCAATACTCAATTGACAAAACTATTAGGTGAGAGAGATTTACCACATTTACAAGCATTGATAGAAAAATGTTTTTTAGTTGTCAGTGATGTTGAAGTTATAAAAAATAGTCCCCAGTACGCCACCTAAATTTCTTTATGATTAATACATATCTGAATTTTTGTTAGCAGCTTCATTTTAAAGAGTCTACCAAACTTTCTCATTACACTTATGTCCGAAAGTGCTGCTTTTTGGCAGTAGAACGCGTAAAGTGTGTCGAATAGGTGATTTCTTCTTTTGCAACGAATACAAATTCTATTTTAACACATTAGACACATAATTTACTTACAAGTTCGAAAACGTTTGTGTCCGACAAAAATTCTGCTGCGAATAGCTTGTCCACCAAATCAAAGATGTTGGATACATGATGTTTTGTTTTGCAATTAACACATGGCCTATTTTTGCACTATCGACTGCTAATTATAAAAGAAATACGGTGGTCTTATTGTCCGACAATTTTTCTTCTGCGTTTTTTGTGGCCGACAACTCAAATACGTCGTGTAGGTGTGGTTTTGTTTTGTGATAAATACATGTTGGACAAGAAAAGCACACAGTATATATTATCAATACATGTAAGAAACAGCATTGTCCGACATAAAAACTGATTCTTGAAGTCAGTCGGACAAAAATAATGTGCCAAGGTCTAAGAGGGGGCGAAAAAATCGTGGAATTCAATTTATACAATTTTAATAGTTTATTTTATAATTGCTTATGACAATTCATTTTTTGTTGTGACAATACATAGCAGCTGTTGCAAATAATAATATAATTAAAGTGCCAAATAGAACTCAATTACATTTCATCATTATCCCAATCATTTTCTTGCTCGTCGTCGTCGCTCGCCTCAGTCTCCACGGAACTTTGAATCTCCTCTTCACTGTCATCATCAGCACCTAGGTAAATAAATCATTTGTTCAAAAATGTATTTTGTGTATATTATGACGGTTGAACGTATTTGAGATTCTACTGACCGGATGTACTTGCTGATATGTCGTGAAAAGTCGGACTGATCGGGCCATCAAACCAATGAAATTCGTACCGCTCATTTATCAGCGTCCAGCCGCAGTCCTCCGGTCTCTTTTCAGTTGGCGTTTTCATATGGGCATTGCGCCATACGCTGGCTATGTATATAGTTCTCTTCACCTGCTGAAGTAACTCCTCTTTAGTTGGTGGTAAACAGGATGCATCGTATCCAACAATGGCTTTTTTGATAACTCTCTCGTTCTGACTCCTAATTTTATATCCTTTTACAAACAGCTCGTATCGGCCTGTGTTAACGTTAGCCGATTTTAAAGCATACATCTGACATACAAACTTTTGTATGTACTTGAAAATTTCACTAGTAATATTAATTTCTGTTGGCGAGCTTTGAATGAGGCTTACAAACGTCTCTTGGTATTTCAAATTTTGTTTTAAAATATTAAATGCTTTCTTCTTTCCTTTGCGATAAAATGACGGGTTTCTAGTCATTCCCTGTAAATATATGACATACGGCAAGTGCTCTGGAAAATTCATTGCCCAGCTCAGTATGGATTTTAATAATATTTAAATATACTTTTTCTGTTCCGCTGCTCATATTGATGAGCACTTCCGTCTCACCTTTACGAAACTGGAAATTCGAGACCATTATAACGGGTATGTCAGAGTCGGTGCAGTGAACTGTCACACGAAAATTCGCTTGAAGTTGGCAGATGTGATAAACTATTTTAGTGTCTGCTTCCTCGTGATAGTATGTCAAGTCATAATCAATCCTTCTTTTCATCTTACCGTCAATTGATTCATAAACATAGCACTTATCGAAGTTTAATTTGACGATCGTATTTGCACACAACAAGCTAAACCGATCGCTTGTCCAATCATCTATGAGGAATTCTACCAATTTTTCTTTGAAACTCGAGCTTCGCAGCAATTTATTAAACTCGGCTGGTCGTTTATTTGCTCGGCGAATGTCATAGCAAGACTCATCATCACCTCTCAGACAATGCTTATAATCTTTGATACTTGGTGTGCTGTATCTATCAAAAACAATATGAACTTCTTTTTTATTGATAGTTAAACACTTGAAAATATACTCGGAAATTTTTTCATAACTGCTAGGGACGTTTTTAAAGGTGTGTAATAAGTAAAATACGTCATAGATGTGTATATCAGCTTCTGGAATCGGGGCTGCATCCAGTTGTTTTCCCTGTAATTCAGTTGTCACGACCGATTTTCGAGTTTTACAAATATTACCATCATAGTGACAGAATGAAAAAGATATCGGTGCTAGTGGATATGCCAAAGCTTTTTGTATATCTACATTGCTCTGCAAAGAAGCATGCAGTAACCTACCAAAAACATCTCGCTGTATTTTTATTTCTTTTACTTGGCCGTTGACTTTGACTTTTCTCGTGTTTTTCTCGCTAAAATTTATTATTTTGTTTTTCGCTATGGGCCTATCGAATCTTTCGGGATCCGCCAAACACTCCGCCACGAAATTTTTGCGCTGCTTTTCGCCTTCCACCTCGATACTAGACAAAAACCGGTAGATTTCGTCAGACACTGACTGCCCAGTTGCTACATTATATAGTTGGTTTTCTGACAAATCTGACGATAATGGATTTGTACACTGCTGCATGAACAAGAGCATGTCATCTAATTTTTTAGACCAGTTTTTAATGACAGATGGTTTTAGGTCATTAGTGACATCATCAGATTTCCGTAAATCGCAGAAATTCATAAGTTCTGACGTAACGCTCGTGCGCAATGAGTGCGTTACTGCCCATTTTAATCGCGCAAAAAAAGAGTCGGTAAGATTTATAATACCAGAAGCTTTAGAAGCAGCATCAGCATTCACTGTTTGTTCCAAGGTAAGATCGCTTGATATTCTGGAAAATGATTTACTAGTTCTCTTAACACCCAAAAAACAATCTCCACAATCCACCCTCAAGCCTGGATGACTGGTCTCGATGTTTTTTAATCTATCCAAATATACTGTCAAATATCGTGCGTAGTTTTGATGGTTCATGGAGAAGAAGACACACACAATCTTAGACAAAACGTACATGTACATGTCAAAGTCGCCAGTACGAATGCTGTATTCCATTAGCAAATAGTAATCTACAAGCTTTACGTACATGAGATATATCTGTGGCGTCTTTCCATGAACGCCATTGAGAGTGTCAGTTTTGAAACTGTCATATTTCTGAAACAACTGAACAGTATTTGCATTATCGAGCGCAGGTTTTTCTGCTTTTTCATTGTTAAATTTCAGCAAAACTAATTGTACGCTATCTAAATCGGTAACATCTTGATTTTCGTGCTGCAAGAAATATTGAAAATGAAGAATTTGTAGGGCGAGAGACAGCAGAGGGTGAATTTTCCGGCACCGGTTAAAATGCTTGCCAGTTATAAAAGTGTTTAGAGAGCCTCTTGCTAAGATTTCGCTGTCATTTAACACATCTGTTAATCCGCTACCGCTAATAAATTTGCCAATTTCTTTGTGATACGACATCATGATATGAAAAGGTCCCAAATGAACAAAAAGTTTTGCAAATTTATTCTCTGTGCTTTGTATTCGTAAAGCAATTTTTGCCATAGCCAGGTCAAACGTTACGCTATAATGTGTTTTACCACATTCTTCCGCGATGCGCAAACTTCTGAGCAGAGTTTCCTTTACAACCGCTGGATCCGTAGGTGAATTATTTATTTGAGTAAGATAACCGATTTTTTGGATACAACTGTTATCATATAATAGTTTTGCATGATAGCCCACCCACATGGGCGTATTGTCGATCCGCAGCACATGAGACAGTAACCAACCAAATTGAATGTGCTTGTACATAACTAGATTCTGTGGACTGCGTTGTACCTCCAAGCCACTTTCTGAGAAATCGAGACGAAGTTGCTTTGCAGCAGGAAAATCTTCCACCTGATCTGGTTCAAAAGATCTCTTTCTCCGTTCAAACTCGTTTCGCACGTCGAAGACGTCAGCGTTTAATAAACGAGAGGGATCAACAGTTCTCTGTATCATATGCATTTGATCTTGTGTTGGCGTACTTTGATACATAATCCCCACAGTATCATGTAAGGATTCTTTACCAGCAGTTTGCTTGCCAGAACTTTCCACGAAGCGGTCGAAATTGTCCCAGGCAACTCCTGACGATACTACTGACGTGGGGTACGGCTCCGATGGGCATAAATTCCGGGTTGAGGTACAAGTGTATGCTGCCGAGGTTTCTAGTTCAATAATGCTTGAGTAACTAAGGCAGTAGCCCAGGCGACTCAAAATATTGACAGCTTTTTCACTGCCAGTAATACTTTTTATTCCGATTCCCAGCATAATGTGTTTACTAGTTTTTATCCTACCACGGGTAACAGAATAAATAGAATCTTGTGCAAAGCAGGATGATAATCTATCTACGCGGCTATCAGCTTTCTTACCAACGCCACTTAAGACGACTTGCCAAAAAGAAAGTAACCACCGTGGGATATCGCACTCACCCTTTACCAAACTTTCACTATCAAGATGATCGGGTAAATCGTTTTTCTTCATTTTTAGAATGTTCGCACGGTATTTTACAGCGAATTCAATAGCCTCTTGCTCAAAGATAAGACTGCGGATTTCTTCATCTTTCATAGTCTCCACATCCATTATTGACGAAACCACGTACAATTTTCGTCCTACCTCTATAAATTTTTTTTTTTTTTTTAAATTGGTTGGCTACGTGTTGCTTTACAGTTGAAGTGCTAAAGGTCGTGCACTCGACATTCTCCTGAGCATACAGCTCACACAGAAATTGTGTGAAACAATTTTGGAGGTGCGTGAGAGAAATGACACGCATTCGCTGCAGAACTTCAACTTCGACGTACTGTGTGAGGAATTCACGGGCTTCCTTGTGGGCGTTACGTTTCGTAGACCAATTCGAGTTTGGAGGCCGGTCGCGCTCTACTTGCTGTTTTGCATAATACTTGAAGTGGCAATGAGTGTGGTACGTTAAGGTGCCATCGACGTCCTGGTTTTCCTTTTGGATTTTGTTTAAAAGTACTGTGTCGTTTAATTCCGTAGCGTATTTTTTTAGTGCTTCCAAACATGCAGACTTATTTTTAATGATGCGACAGTAAAATTTTCTTCTCTTACGGGTGATGCAAACTTTGTCGCAAATGAAGCACACTTTGGCACTGGCATCGTCGTTAAAACTCTCAACCGCCAAATCTGTGACATCGTCTGGTTCGTCAGTGTTGTCATCGTCGTTTGTCTCATCGCCAGCTGATCTGTTTAACAAGAAACAAACGTAATTATAAAGAACGTGGGTCGTATGAATTAAAGGTAATATAATAGAAGTAAGTAAAGGTAACTTGCAACAATAACTTACAGGGAGACTCTGGCCTGACAGTCATGTGACTCCGGTACCGTCGAATGGTGCTCACCTTCCCCAAAAGCGAAGGAACTGTAAAATAACGCAAAATTATTATGATATAACCTTTTCCCGCGATGGTGCTAAAAATTGGTATCGGAACTAACGATGACGTTGAAGGTGCAGTATCATGTCCAACAGCGAAGGATGCGGACGAGGTCGACGAATCGAGAGTACTGGCAGGTATTGGTTGAGTTGACGTTGTGGGTAACTCGAAGCTGTAAAAGGCACACACAATTGTAAGTGGTAACAAAACGTAAAATTTATTTAACAGTGATACAATCATGACTCGTTAATATTACATGTCAATGAAGGCATTGAACTGAGTGAGTAACAGTAGTCATACTTTATTGAATTCATTATATACACTTATATTACCTTTCCCAAGTTAAATATTTCTTTGTGACATTGAACTCCTTGTAGCAGGACGAATGGTAGCCGACGATCGTGTCATCCCAACTGTTTGGTAATTCTACTTCATTGTACTTATGATTAAAATGTTTGCGTGATGTAAGAAATATTTGACACTGCTTCCATATCTCCTTTGAAAAACTTTTCACTTCCTCTCTTTTCGGAGGCCGATCGGAAGAACTCCGCAAAAAATTACACAGAAAACATTCCATGCCGTGAAATGTAATATAACTAGACAATCAATTTTCTAGCCACGTGGCCCATTCAGTACTATGAATATATGTAGAATTTTGGCGGTCTCTCAGGAATCTCCTTCGGTACATGTTTTCATGAGAAGGAATCGCACATCGCATACGACGTTAGATCTTGTTTCCAAAAATGCTCCGGCGGGAATTTCTAATTCCTAGTCCTTACATTTCATTGAAAAACAAGAAATTCATTTATTGTGTATTTAAATTTAAAAACATTTATTACTTACAATTTAAAAATGTTCAATAAAATCACTATGTTACACTGAATTATTTCACGTGTAGTATTGTGATTTTTTTATGCATTTCATTATTAAGTACTTTCAAAATAATTCAAACGCTTCAATACTTTACGGAAAATTCGTTATGGTTCTTAGATATATGATATTTTTAATGTACGTATTATTATTGTAAAACTCTAGAGATATTTTCTGTATTTTTTTTCCCAATACTTTAAGACTCCTTTATACTCGAAAATTCGTATCATTTTCGAGTGATAGCTTTAATATCGTTGTAATGTCGGCAATACAGTCTTAATAAATTATGGATAAATAAATATTCCTTTACACGTGTGTTTCGAAATATATGCTTTGAATACAACCTCAAGGTTGGATTCCATGAAACAGCGGTAAACGTACACATCTATATTCGCGGCATATGAGCATCTGATGTTTCTGGTAAGGTGTCGACAACGATACACTGGGGAAAGGCTAATGTTACATTGTGTATGTACATATGTCTGAAAGCGCCGAAACATATACTTGGATATGTACGACTGACGGGCATATATTCACGACCCCCATTGCATAAGGTCTCTGTGATGTAGGGGTCGCGAATATATGTCCGATAACAGTAAATATTTAAACTTTAAGTGGAATAGCACATTTTATATTTGAACAATTTTGCAGCAGAGAAGTTGTCGGACACAAACATTGGCGCAATACATGCTTCAGTTACAATTGAAAAATATCAAAATCAGATATGTATTTATCACAAAACAAAACCACACCTACACGACGTATTTGAGTTGTCGGCCACAAAAAACGCAGCAGAAAAATTGTCGGACAATAAGACCACTGTATTTCATTTATAATTAGCAGTCGATAGTGCAAAAATAGGCCATGTATTAATTGCAAAACAAAACATCATGTATCCGACATCTTTGATTTGGTGGACAAGCTATTCGCAGCAGAATTTTTGTCGGACACAATCGTTTTAGAACTTGTAAGTAAATTATGTGTCTAATGTGTTAAAATAGAATTTGTATTCGTTGCAAAAGAAGAAATCACCTATTCGACACACTTTACGCGTTCTACTGCCAAAAAGCAGCACTTTCGGACATAAGTGTAATGAGAAAGTTTGGTAGACTCTTTAAAATAAAGCTGCTAACGAAAATTCAGATATGTATTAATCATAAAAAAATTTAGGTGGCGTACTGGGGACTAAAACAAGCAAGGGTAATTATACGTTTATATGCTTATTATTTAATATTAAGTTAATGCAGTAACAGAGGTGTTAACTTCTTAAATTTTTTAGTCTTTGAATAATACATTAAATAATTCATGGCAGTAAATGATTCTGTCTGTAGAAAAAAGGAGAAGTCGTCAGGTATTTCTTCCATCGTTACTGGAAATAAAGAACTGTAATTTTGCAAAATACATTTTTTTGCCTTCTAATCTCAAAATCGCACCTTTGCCGCTGGCTTTTGAGTTCTCAGGCGGAAAAATAGTATACGAAACTCGTTTGAAAAGGCTTCTTTACGAACCTCGTTACGGCCCTCGCCTTCGGCTCGTGCCGTTAACCTCTTGGTTTGTAAATCGAAGCCTTTGCAAACTCGTACGCAACATACTATTCTAGACTTTTTAATTTTTTTTAAATTAATTTTATTATTACTTTTCTTTTTAACAGTCATTTAACGAATGGTATTGGACTTTATTGAGCATCATTCACAAGAATGTTTTACAATGTGAAGTACTTATACATACTCTAGTGTATGTAAAAAAAAATTATTATTTGTAAACAATGGTTAATAGGTAAATAGTAATTTAAAACAAACATGTAAAAAAAAATGTGACATTGGTGAGAATCGATAACCTGGCTAGTTAGCCCAGCAGAAACAAAAGGTTTAGCCCACTCGACCATCGGCGCTCGTGCCTGCAATGTATAGAAACTCGTATTTAAGTTGTAGGGAGTGGGCGGGGTTTAAGTTAAAGTATAGGTATAGAGGGACCTCCCCACTCGGTCTACTTGAGAGAGGAGAGGGTGACTACGCACTGCGCATGCGGCGAACTCCCGAAAATCTGGGAGCCTTGATCGGTAAAATGCAAGGTAGTTTGAACTCAAGTGGCCCTTAAAAGAACCGATGAGATTAATGATTAAGTAGAAAACGTAAATACTTATATTCACCCTGAAAAGGGCTAGTGGTGAAATTTCTAGTTATTCCTTATTATTATTCTTGATGATGGAGAGCAGGCTGCAAGTAGCTTGACTCTTACCCTCGGAGTCTCTGTGTGCGGAGATCATGCTGGAGGGACGTACACCGCTGACCAAAGAATATCTCGTCTTCAGGTCGTTCCCCGGATAACCAACCGCTCATAGTTAGCTGGGATAGTGGGCCTAGAGAATACCTTCTCTGTAGATATGTCGTTGGAACGACCACTAAAAAGTTAGCCATTGTGGCTGCCCGTACCCTCCAGGGCTCTTTTCTGGCTCACATTTGTAGTAAAAAATTATCTGACGGCACCAGATCAGATTGTGGTACGGCCACATAACTCTGAAGTGTTGGAGCAGGTTGTGCTTTGGCTAAACACGTCTCCAGGTATTTTGCTGGAGACGTTATCAGTTAGAATAAATTCTTCATTGGTGATACTTGTCAATCCTGGAGATTCAGGGTGACAGTAGATCTAGGTCACTTGCGTGTTCGAGAAGAGCGTCGTCGGTAACCGGGATACCTAGCTGCACGACTGTTTCCTACATTCTAGATGCAGTTTGGTGGCTTGTCAGTAAACGACGGCAGAAATTTCTCAGACGCTCTGGTCTATTATAACCAAACTTATTCAATTATGTTGCAGGTGGCTCTGATTCCAAAAACCATCTAGGACGTATCAAGAATCGGTATGCGAAATTTAAGCAAAATCGCTTCAGTAGTTTTCGCGGCTAGCGATTACAACGATTTTAGCGACTTTGCTTTATATATTAGTAAGAATACGTCTTGTACAAATTTTACTGATAAATTGCATTTTTACTTACAATGCAATTCTTCTGTATCAGCTTAGAATGTAACACCCCCCTTCTTAGATTGTTGCCGCCTGTGGCAACTATAGATCAAACAAGAATTCACACGAGTTGATTAGACAAATTATCTCAATATCGGCTTAGTAGTAAATACCTCTTTTTTTTTTTTTTTTTTTTTTGTTGTTGTTGTTAGAAAAATGATCGATCAATTATTTTACACTTAAACTTTCACCCTAAAGCAGGGTAGGTCTACGAAGTTGTGAAATAAAAATGCGTGCGTTAGGCATCAATTATGTTGTATGTTTTTTTAGATCCATATTTTTTTTTGTTTTGTCAGTTTAATGATTAAAGTATTAAATTAATGGTGTAGTTTGAATCTTTTCCAGTGACATTCAGTGCATATAGCGGTGATATCGTTTACTAATACTGTAGGAGTGTTGTTCATGCACTGCCAAAGAGAAGGTAATGAAAGAGGAGGATAGCGATGTGATAAGATTTTTTTTATTGCTGATATTCTTGTAGACTTCCTTGGCTTGGAATCAACCATTGAAAGTAGTTCTGGAAACTAAATGTAATATTAATAACATAAATAATAACATGCGAATAAATTTTTTTTTTTTTTTCTTCATGAAAATTAATGTCTGTATGACAATTAATACGATACTCTTGATGAGGGTATTTATATACTGTTTTTGTTCAGATTTAATGAATTAGTAGTGACTTCGTACCAGCAAGTAATCTGTTGTTTTGTCGGAAGTTGGTGGTGCTAGATTTTTCTTAATTGTTTGTACTATTTTTGGAGTATCTTGTTGTGTTAGAACAATTTGAGGCTCATTTAATCGAGTTGATTGAGCTCTGTATACAAATCGTGGTAAATTAGTGGATTTATTTTTTAATTTTAAAGGGCATCTTAATAAAACTAAAGCAATGACTACTAAAACAAATAAATTTACTATAAGGTTTCCAAAAATTATTGCTGTATTTCGATAGTTTCCTGGTTTTTTCGATCGCGGTATCTTAAGGTTCCCTCTATTATAGTTAACGCTATTGTTTTATTTGATCCTGCACATTCATTTATTTCTGTTTTTTCTTTTTCTTATAGGCTCAAAGTGAAGTTGTCATTGCTGATTTTGATTGTTTTGATATCAGGAAGGTTTAATAAATTTACTAAACTGTAGGGGGGCTCTGATCTATAGTAGCCAGTCTCCGTCAATTCCGATGTTGTTACTCCATACAGGGTGTAGCCGGGAGCACAGTCAAGACAGTTATTGTTGATCAGTAGTATTCTCGTTCCTTATAATTTAATTTCAGTTAATTGTGTGATTGAAGGATTTTTTTTTCACAATACTTGTACTGTTATAGTGTTTTGTGCAGAGTACAACCATTGGTCGGTGGTTTTTAATCTTATATAAGTTTTTGTTGACTTGTATAATTCTATTTAATAAGTTTTTAATGCTTCTGTTGATGGGTTTATAAATAAAGAGAATTCGTAAGGATTATCTATATTATCTTCATGTATCAGTAGTAGTAACAGAATTATTGTTATGAGTGACTTACACGAGAATTATGAAATTACAATACTTTTCTGAAGGTACACATGGGCCATCGTTTTATAATTATTACCATAATCCACTATGTGGTCTTAAAAAGAACAATTATTTTTCTCGTGAAGTTAATATATTTAAAACTATACCTTAATTTAATTTTTCTGCATTTCTATAATTATAAGGTTTTCCAATGGCACTTAGAATATCTGGTTTGCCCAGGAGAGACTTATTAAAAATCCAGGCCATTATAATCTTCAAAATGTTTTTTTTTGTTTTAATCAGTGCTGAAATCGTTTCTGAGTTTTTCTCCTCTGCCCACTGTTAAGGTAGTAGTCGATCAAAAACAGTTTTCTTACGATTTTTCCAAAATTTTGTGTGTGCTTTAAGATTGCTATTATTTATCATGAGCCAAAATTTGAAGAAGCTTAGCGGTATAGTTTTGGAGATATTAAAGTTTTAATGTTGAACTTTTAACACAGGAGGTATAGGAAAGCGCCGGATTGGGGGTCGATTTGTGAACGAAATTGCTTATAACTCTAAAACGCTTCTTACAATGTTTCGTAAAAAATAGTATGATATAATTTATATTATAAAGCAACTGTGGTTCCAATTTAAAAGGGCTCAGCGGTATAGTTTTGTTGTTCAAGCTTTGCAAAGTTGATAAATTCAGTGAAATTTCAGTAGAACGAGGAGCGTTATGAAAATCCGGTAACACTGCTTTTGTCGATCTCTACATGTATTCATAAATCTGTATGTATATTCCTTCCAGTGCATCGTACGCAAGCTACAGCTGATAGTATAGATGAAAATTAACAATATTTTATTTTGAATCAATAGACTTTATTTAAATCATAATTATTTAACAAACATAGACAAAAATTTAAGAAATAAATTATTTATGCGTATGCAAGTAGTAAAATTCAGAATTTTACAACGAACATTATAAAATATTGTTGTGTTATAAATATTGACTTAATCATTGACTATTTGAAGGACTTGTACATGATTTCAAGTAATCAATAAGTTTTTGTAATATCTTCGTCTTTAGTAATAAATGGTTTATTATTTTCATTTAATTTACAAAATAAGGTCTTAATATCATATTCTCCTCCAGAACAATAAATATTTTGTAAGTAGGTAAACGTAATTTTTCGTTTTGCATTTTTTTTTAACATTCCAGAGGAAATAATTTTCTTTAATTCGTTTAATTTTGGTAAAGTATCATCCATATCTTGCGATTCGTAAATGTCGTTCAAAGTTTGTTTGAAAGTTTTTATAGATACAAGTAACATTTATTCTTTTGCAATTTTAATAACTAATTCTTCTAGAGTCCTTATGTCGAATTCAGCATTGTGCCAGTTATTCTCGATATTTTCTGGTAAAAAATCTCAGGATAAACTTTGCAACTGAAACGCACCCGGTCCCTTACGCTCAGGTCAACATTTTTTTAAAAAAGTTAGTATATCAGAGAAACCACCGATTAAAGAGAACTCATTTATCAAATTGTTATTCAAGATTGCTCTAACTAATTTACTGCGATCGAATTGAGCGTTATGAGCAACTAGTACACACGATTTTCCTACAGCAACTAAATATTGATGAAAGGCATGTAGTGCTTCAGAAATATTCAAGGTAACTAATTTTTTATTATTGATGTACAATTCTCCGTCCACCGATGTCAAGCCTGTCACTTAAGTTGCATTAGGGTTGATTGTTTGAGTCGGAGTAACGTAACAAGTTAAAATAGTCTGTTCATGTAAAGCTGCTATTTGTAAAATATCGCGTTATTGGACGATAGTGCAGTGGTATTAACGTTAAAAGGAAAATTACTTTTGTCTGGCAGTTTCGTTTCTGTACTCATTCCGCAGTTTGGTTTATATCGCACACCCTCAGATTTTTCTTTTTGTTTTCGGAGTAACTCTCGTTTTTTAGACAATGTTTTTCGGCGTAATTTTTGAAAATGAGATCGTGCAAGAACGGATCTTTTGAATCTTAGAGAGTCCATTTTCAAAGCGTGCTTGGAGGTGTGTGTGCCAGGTGACAAGGTCATATTTTCTTTAAATTCAAGTATTGAAGCCTCACCATCATTTTTTGTGCAGACGGCACTGGCAACTCGATAATCTCACGACGCACTTGTACTTAGACACACATTTTTCGGTGCTTTGTGCACGATCATATTATTCACGCTCTCATTTGCTTGGCTGGAAGCTGCCACAGAAAATTTGTGTGCATTTACAGCATATTTATCAAATACATCGCGCAGCGGTTGCAATAACGCTTTTTTCAAAAAAATAACAGTTTGTTTTTCTATTTTTGATGCACAGCAACACCAACTTCCGCACTTCTCATGTTCATTAAAAAAGTGAAAAGGTAAAGCCCTTAAAATTTTTGCAAGATCATCAGTTTGTCCCGTATTTTGAGATATAGCGTAAGTAAAGCACTTTTTAATGTGACCTATAACACCTTGTCTACTAACTTCTCTGAACGTGTTTGCCAATTCGTATGAATCGTTGACAAAGTGCTTCACTAAATGATTTTTGTCGGCTAACTTAAAAATTTCTAGGTGACTTTCTTTATTACGTTGATTCTTTATTACGATTACGTGGATAAAAAATATAGTAATTAGTTCGTTTTCATCACAATATAAAAATAATTCTTACAATGATTCGTACAACTTTTTAACGTTTTTTATGACTAACTCTCTTTCTTCTTCAGCGGCCCGTTTGCAGCTCTCCTTGGCAGCTTCTTCTATACATTTTCCAACAATACATTCATATCGCTTGTACGTATCTTTACTTACAGATGGAATATTTAAGCAAGCAAAAATTTTGTTGAGTGGATTGCAGCCGACACCAGAATGTACAGCACCTACAGCACAAAAAGATTTATAAGATTAATTCGAGAATAAATCGTGATTATCTGTTCGTACAATCAATCTTGTCTTTTACCAAGCACTGCTGCAAGATTTGTTTGTGAGTAATCATGCCCACCAATTTTGCTCACTTTTCCGGTCAGAACAGCATGCTTGTTGAGACACTTGAGGCACAATATGGTAAAAATCGAGTGTAGATCTTGACGTGTTTCCTCCAGAATGTTTTCCAAACTTAAAGTTGTATGAAACAGTGGGCATTTCAAGTTTTGTGCGAGAACTTGTACGTCGACGATACGTTTGCCCACGCACACTGCATTGCCTTTAATTTCATCTTGATTTCCAGTTTGTTTAACAGTTTGTTTTTTTACTCGGTTCATCGCAGCAACAGCTGTTTCTCTTTTAATCTTATTTTTCGCTTTTATAAAACGCCCGTTACTCAAACGTAATTGTCCTAGATTCTTTTCCTTTCGCGATGTATCCACTATACTCGAAAATACATTAGGTTATGATACAGTGCGGCGAATATAAACACAACTGACAGGATTCGTCTGCAACGCTCCTACAACGTTGTCATTTTTCGAGATAGTTGTCGAAGCGATATATATAGTATACGCATACGCTATAGCGCATTATGGCACGCACTATAGAGTGCTCGACTACTACCTTACGCAAGTAGTCAAAACACTCTTTCAATATTGGCATTATGTCCTGGTATGCAAAAAATACTGTGCTATTTGTAATAATTCAAAGTACAAATGAGTGTTTGGTGTTTAAAAAAAATTTAACTAGAGTTAATTAGCACTCGAAGATCTTTCTTTGTTCAATTTACTAGTAGGCTAAAAAATTTCAAATTAACGTACTTTCTAACAATTATGTGTAATTAATGTCGATGTTTTTGTTTTTCAAAAATAAACTGTGTTTTCGATAGCTGTTGACTTGGCATTTTTATTTTGATTTCGTAAAAACATCAAGTCTAATTAGTTAAATTTTTGTAAATGGCTAATCCAGTCTCAAATGGAAGTTTTAATTCTTCTATAAACATCAGTGGCGTATTTCCGAAATTCTCTCATTCAATTCTCATCATTCTTGATCAAGATGCTCTTAACCTTTGACGGCAAAAAAAATTGTAAAGGAAATTAAAACAACAAACCAGGGCGTATAAATGGGTCATGGGACCCACGGTAAGAACTAAGTTCTTTAAACATGAGATGAGTATGGACACAACTTCTCAGGTAACAAGGGGGTTGCCAGACCCGTAGGAAGAACGGAGCTCTGTAAACGTTAGTACTGCATTCAGGTTGCTTACTAAAACAAACACTTGAAAAACGAATAAAAAAAAAAAAAAAAAAAAAACAATAGTTTAGTACTCACGATAGTTGAACTTCGTGAGTACTGTATTTATGCACGACGTTCTTACGAAGTTCAACCATCGTGAGTACTAAACTATTGTTTTTTTATTTATTTTTTTTTTTATTCGTTTTTCAAGTTTTTGTTCTAGTAAACAACCTGAATGCAGTACTAATGTTTACAGAGCTTCGTTCTTCCTATGGGTCTGGTGACCCCATTGTTACCTGAGAAATTGTGTCCATACTCATCTCATGTTTAAAGAACTTCGTTCTTACCGTGGGTCCCATGACCCATTTATACCCCCTGGTTTGTTGTTTTAATTTCCATTATAATTTTTTTTAATTTTTTTGTATTTCCTTTATTTAATTTCCTTTTTTATTTATATATTTAATCTTTTTTTTCCATTCCCTTTTTTATTTCATTTTTTTTCATTCCATTGTATTTATTTATGCCTTTTGTAATTTTATTTCATTTTATTTGCAAATTTCATTTCATTAATTCAAAAAAAATTTTTTTTTCACTTATTTTTTTGCGATTTTATAGCCCATTAATACGATTTTTGTTTTATTTTTATATAATTTCTCAATGACATTGTGCCATTATTAGTTTATCAAATTCAAAATAAGTGCCCTTAAAAACCATTAAAATGATATGAAACTCGAAATATATTTATATAATGATCTTACATAATTCATTTATGATTGATTTAATAAATTACTTAAATTACGTAATTATGTGATATTGTAACATAATTTGTTTGTTGAATTTGAAATAAGCGCCTTTAACAACCATTGATACGTTCTTCAACTCTATTCTACATGTTAATTTTAATAATTTATTTATTTATTAAATAATTTATTTATAACAGTAATCATTAGCATTCTTTTCATGCCAAAAAAACATGAGGTTTCAAAAATCGGTTGGTATTTTATGCATCAAATGCATAAAATACTTATATTTAATGCGTAATAACGCGCCTTATTCTATGTAATCTACATAACCATATTCATGCTAATTAAATTTTTGTTTCTGTAGATTTATTACTTAGAAAACAAATACATAATTTATCATTAATTGAATGTATTATCAGTAAATACACATGAAAATGGAATATTATAGTTACGAACCACAGGATAAGTACAAGAAACCGAATTTCTATAGTCGGCAGCGCTCGTAGCAGAGTGGGTAAGGTACTGGACTCATATGCAGGAGGTCAAGGGTTTAAATCTCTTTATTGGAAAGTGTTTTTATTTTTTTTTTTTTTTTTTTTTTTTTTTTTTTTTTTTTTTTTTTTTTTCAGAATTGTAGAAGAAAAAAATTCAAAGTTAAATAAAAATTATTGGGGAAAAATAAAATTGGCAGATATACATGTATGGTGGGGGTAGGGGAAGTGTGTAGAGAACAGTAGGTGAGGAGGACGAGGAAAGGGGGGAAACTTGAGAGGAAGAGACTTCGGGTAAACCACTTCCGTTTAAAAAAAAAAAATCCAGCCCCCGGTTTTAAAATTCCAGCCCCCCGAGTACGTGACATAAAGAACTTCGTTCTAAAAATTATTTTATTTGGTTGTCTAAGCTTTTCGTTACAAACGCTAGTATACTTTTTGTTTCAATAATAGAATTAGTACTTTTTCCAATTTTTGTATTTTCAAGTGCACAATATGCAGCATAGAGTAAATAAAAAGTAAACATGTCTCCGTAAGAAGCCAAAAAATTTTTTTTACTAAAACTGGTGTCTTTTCTATGCTTTTAAAAGGCTTTAACTGGTTATTAAAGCCTTGATAGTTTCTTAGTAGCTGGAGAAATACTTAACCAATGCGTTTTTAATGGTAAATCAACTGTTTGTATTCTTCATTAGCTTGTCCGCAAAAAGCTTTTAAGGATTTCGTTTTCACCGTGTGAGTAGCACAACATTTATGATAGTAGACCCAATATCTATTGGCAGTAGGTCGCATCCATGGTGTACGACGTGACTTATAACGTGAGCAATGCAACTGATACCAACTATGTTTCGATTGGAACTTTCTTTAAGGTTACAAAAAGTGTTGTTGATTCCGTGACGCGCTTTTCCACCAAAGTTTGTGTTACAATTATTACCAGAGAATACAACACATTTTAAGAAGAAATCAAGGATGTGTAATTTTTTAATAATCAGCTTATTTATTATGTCTAATGCTTCATTTTTTGTTCACTCAGTCTCACCAAGCTTTGAAGTGATGCCCGTCATTCAATGAAAATATTGAATAATAATCGAAAATAGTCTAGTACTTTAATTATTACTAGAATCGGGAGATACACTAGTGAATGGCACATCTACGAAATCATTTTAGAATTTAGCGATTGATAAAGTACTTAACACACTATTTACAATACCAGTAGCTTTTGTACGGTGACAAGTTTTTGCTGTATGTGACTTGGTCAACATTTCGCGACTTACAGTATGGTATGTCATTAAATACAAAACAGTAAATTATAAATAAACAATTGGTGCATTGAACAATTTCAAAAATTGTTTCACCTTGCAAATGTCTTGAAACAATTTTTCTTAGGTAAATTCGCAGAAAATCGTTACCAATTGAATTACAAAAGTTTCGTAAACCACCGTCTATTTGTTCTCAACTTATTATTGAAAAGTGCAGCTTCAAAAAGTTGCAATGTTGTTGTTGCCATGTTGAAGGTTAAAATTAATACCAATTTATACGCCAATGTCTTATTCATATAATTTACTTTTTGATGAAAAAAAGTACGAGACATACTAGTTTTTGGTAACGTCATTAGTCCAATTTGTAATAAAAATTATAGACTTTTTTAATAAGCAAATAACATATTTCGTAAAATGAAGAATATTTTTTCACAAAAATAAAATTATAAGTAAATGGTGATAAAATATATTTTCTTCAAAGTTTTTATGATTACTACTTTTTTTTTTTTTTTAAGGAAAAATTATTGAAGTCTTCGCAAATTTAAATAGTTTTTTTGCGATTGTTCAATTGAGTCATGAATGGAATTCAATCAACAAAGATTTAAATAAACCACTTCTAAAATACCAAGAAAACAGCATTAATATAAATAATTTTCTAGTACCTATTGTATAATTTTTCTGTAAAAATCCCGGTTCCCGAGTTTTTTTCACTCAAAATGATCTTGTCAACAATTTTCTGTTTATCCTACGCTATAGAAAATTTGTGCTTTTCTCGAGTTATAGTGATTGTTAAATTAGTTATAGTGGCTTCGCAAGGCATTAGTTATTTACTTAAGGTTAAATAGTGAATACCAGAAAAAAGTTTTATAGCTGTCGTGTGGCATTTATGAAAGAAAAATCTAGGTATGGTAGTCGCACTAATGAAGTTGGAGCTGCACAGGTCATTTTAACGTTATACTAAAGAGGTTTGTACCCATATTGAATGCGACCATCTCATTTGTTTCTTTCTGTGACTGCGCAAGAGAGTAGACAGAGAAATGGTAAAAAAAATATTTCTGGTTAAAATAAGTTAAAAAATAGTTAGAAACATAAAACAAATGTGTACATACTTATTGAAATGAGTAATTGGTTAGTATATTATTCTTGAATAAGTAGTTTTAATGGCACCTGTAAGTAAATTAAGGATTTTTATGGGCATGCAGTCTCAAAATTACTGTAGTAAACAACATTTTTATGTATTTCAAAGGAAAAGAAACAATTTAATCAAATACTTATAGATAGTGTTCATGTTGTTGTTCTAAAATCTGCCAGATTCATAAATTTTAACGAAAAATGATGTAACGTAATCATATCATTTAATTTGAGTACTAAAATTAAAAATTTTCGTATTGTACAAACGAGGTATTACAGAGTATTACATAAAATTGATATGATACTATAACAACAGCCAAATATTATAACTAAAAATGACAAAAGTTTGATAAATTGTATTATATCTTTTGATTAATTCTACATCTTTACGTTCGTTAATACTAGTCTCAGTTATATGTTTTTTTTCTAACCTTTTCACTGATATTATACCTCATCAATGGGCATAGTGTGAGTATCTACGGTGGAACACTTTGCCAGTTAAGCTGACATTCTCTGCACCAATGGTGCATCGGGTCCACTCACCACTGTGTAGCCTTTCCCTGGAGAGGACTCCATATTTCAGGACGTCCACTTCTCGCCAGTTAAGCCGGCGCTTTCTGCCGAAGCATCGAATCCGCTAACCCCTACCTATAGCCCTAACACTGTTTCGCATTCTTCCAGACCCAAAGACCTGTGGGGGCAAGGAAAAAATCCTATAATTACTCTGAAGGAAAATTCCACGGAAAAACCCACCCCAAAACAGCTGGGGTTACATGGAAATTTTTCCCGATGAAAACAGTTTTTGAAAAAGATCTACATTCACTGAGAGTCGAACCCACGACCCCTAGAACAGCAGTATCAGTGTAAAAGTTAGTTGCATCATTAACAAGCACTCCTACTACTAAGCCAATGCCGCACTTTAGTCTCATTTATATTTAAGTGAAACATTTGTGACGTAATTTTTTTGTGCCTGCTTCATTAATCAATGGTTGTTTTCCTCTGTTTCAAATACCTAATAATTACATTTCATATATCTAGTTACCACTGATTCTCGATTAGATTTTTATTTGAGATCACGAATTCTGTGTTAGGATTCTCTTTTTGTTTTATTCATACATTTTGTATGACAATTTTTGCAACCTATTTTAAATACGAATTTTGTACTGTCGTGAACAGGATTTTACCATTATCAATTAATTAACATTTAATGTAAATTACATAAACTATGACGGAGTCATTTTTCTCTGACCCTATAGCATTAAGCGCCAAAACGCGTCATCAAGGTGGAATCTATTTTTATTTACAAGAAGCTAATAAAGGTCCGGGTCTGTGTGTTTCATGTTCTACGTGAGAGTAATCGGATATAAGGAGTAGCGCCAAGGAGAGAAAAGAAGACATAGCGTTGAAGAAAAGCTCAAGAATGTGTAGTTCTAGTATATAAGGGTCTATCTGTGTGATTGCATATTATAAAATATTTGTAATTACCGCGCCATTGTGCTAATCCAGTATTGCTTCATCGACGAAGATTGTATGTATACCTATGTATCCGTATTAAGCGTATGTACTATAAATTGCTTCGCGTTCGAGTGTGTGTGAATGATGTCCTGGTGTTAAGATTCAGAAGTATGTATGTAGATATAGTGCGGTAATGCGCGAGGTAACACTCCTGTAGTAGCATTCGAGCGAACCAGAGCTTCCAATTTTTTCGCGTTTTCGGGAGGAATCGAGAGAATCGAGATAGAGAGAAAGAGAGAGAAAGAGAAGAGCGGAATCAGCTTTCCAAGCCAACCAAGAACGACCTTGCGACCAACGACCGAGGAGACGAGAACTATCGCCACCCCCAGCTGTCATCTGCGAGACCAGGTCATCGGCAGGCCCAATAGTTGATTTGACCCGGAATATGGTGAATCCGGAGGTAAGGGTAAAGTAGAGTGTGCGAGCGTGTGTGTATTTACGCGTGTGTCGGGGGATCGGGTAGTGCGGGACGCCCTCGGGAAGCGTGGAGTGCGAGAACGGGAGAGTCCGGGGGAAAGTGCGATTGTCACGGATTGTTGCGATAGCGCCGGATCGCGCCAAGATTCGGGCCTAAAAGCCCACGTGTTAAAGTCGACAAAATAAAGTGAAGTGTCCGTTAAATCATTTACCTCGTCTATTGTCGTGCGTGTGTTTTTCCTTCCTTCCGAATTTACAGGTCGTGCCTCGTTTCTCCTTGGGAGAGTAGTCTGATCCCGACGGACTACCGCCGGCGGGACCTCCGCAGGGACGAGTCTCCTTGACCAAGCAGCGGACATCGTGACCGTGGGGACAGGGGTTTTTCGCGTTTCAGGATACAGCGGACTTTGGCGAGAGGATCTTTGTAAGTGTTTTTGGACGTTGTTTCGGAACCGCCCTGGCTGTGACATCCTATAGTGTCTCAGGGTGCGAAAGTGCAACGTCACAAAACATGAGCAAACGTACAGTTTGGTTGTATTAGGTGGATTCTCAAAATTTTTTATCATTCATTTTAATTACAATAGATTCAATTGATTTTTTAACAAATCTTGGATACGAAAAGATTTTTTAGAATTCAATTATCCTCAAATTGAAACTAAATTGACATTTTCCTCATAAAACGAGGAAATTACACTGTGTACTAAGTCATACTTAACATTTTTTGTTAATGGCATTAAATGACCAGAATTAAATTCTAGGAAACGACTACAGGCCAACGGCTTGCCAAACCATGTAGTGATAAGATTTTTTTTAGTTGTTTTGATACTTGAGTCTAAAAAGTTGATGCTGTAAACAAAAGGTTAAAAAGTCAATTTCAAATGTTGACGGTCAGTATTCAAGCTATGAAAAAGTCAGTGTTTATACATTGAGATTTTAAGCACACAATAGTATCGTTAACTGTGCGAAAATTAACGAAAGGTTCTCTGTTATAAGTTAGTTTTAAAATCCACCAAGCAGTCAGTTTTCAAGTCATCCATAATTGTATTGATAATGAAGTATATAATAAGTATACAATAAGCATATAATAACTATATTAAAGCCTCTTAAATTCACGAAATAATCCTTAAATAAAACTCTGACAGCATAAACATATCGTGAGATATTATTTACTCTGTATGATATTTTTTTTGTATACTCTTAAAAAGTCTTGGAAATCATTGTTTGAAATTTTTATCTCTGAGCATTGTACGCCATTTTTTTCAAGTTAGTGTTACGTCGGCGCGACGTACTATTCGAGTCCAAGCTTTCGCTTAATAACTTGGGACACACGCTGGGCACGTTAATGGGACACAGAGCTAAAGGGACAGTTCTAACTAACGACACGATACTTGCAAAGAAGCTACGACTGTTTTAATACAACTTGAAGCGATTTTTATGCAAGGAATATCCCGATACACTTAATCTGCGCACGGTGCGCCTAAAGTTAGTTGTTTTTATCCAGAGCGGTGTACCGAAGGGTATCTCACCTGCGATCTGGACGATGCCGGCACTGTTACGAGAAAAAGTTTTGTTTCTCGCGACCGGGCTCGGATGTATTAATACCATCGCGAGTACTGATTTTCGCTTTATTTCTGTTAGTTCTTGCTCTGATAGTACCACTACCGTGGCAGATGGTGGCGTGCACGAAAAATAGCTTAGCAAATTTCAAGGGGCCACGGGTACCAATACCGTGTCAGATATTGGTGCGCGCGTAAACAATTTTAATAATTTTCGAAGATCTACGGGTACCAATACCGTGGCGGATATTGGTGCGCGCGTAAACAATTTTAATAATTTTCGAAGATCTACGGGTACCAATACCGTGGAGGATATTGGTGCGCCCGTAAACAACTTTGATAATTTTCAAGGATCCTCGGATACCAACACTGTGGCGGATATTGGTGCGCGCGTAAACAACTTTAGTTATGGACCCAGCCAAAAAAGATTACAAACGGAAAAGAAAGAATACTAGAAAATTATAATTTTCACACTTACTTTTATTTAAATATAACTGGAGTACACGGCGAACCAGTACGAGCCAAGGTAAGTAAAGAGGTTTTTGCTACGAGCTCGTGGAGGACTGAGTGATAGCAGAGGCGGACTCTAACTATTCAGTCGACTGTTCGAGGGTGAAAAACAAAAATGAACTGGGTCCTTACCTCGTGGTAGACTGGAAGGTAGCAGAGGCGGACTCTTATCACTCAGTCTACCGTTCGAGGGGTCCGAGTTAAGAGAATCTCTGGGCCTTTTTATAAGGAGTAGCGGACCTTGGTGACGCGCTGGTTCGATAACAACGCAGGAGAGGTTGCCGGGGAAAAATTTTGCAAAAATGACAATAGCCGAAAATCCCATTGGCTAGAACTGCCCTAGTATAGCCACTCAGAAATTGGCACTTACCACAACCGGTTCACTCTCCTCTTTGCGTTAAGAGAAGGGAAGGAGATTCACTTTCTTATGTCCTTCCTTTCCCTTTTACATACGAAGTTGACAGGATTTTAATATAATTTAACCTGAACATTATGACAGGATATCATTAATATTTACTAATGCTAAGCGCCGGTCGTTTGTTTAACTGAACTCGTGGCAAAAAAAGCGGTGAAAATTGCTTAACAATTCGATTGATGCTCGGGTGAACAAACGATTGGTGATTTATTAATTAATACTACTACTTAACGCCAAAACGGTGGCTACTGCCGTAATAACTTATAATTATAATATTAGTGGTGTTATTTATAATAATATTAATAGTAACAACAACAACAACAACAACAACAACAACAACAACAACAATAATAATAATAATTATTGTAATAATAATAATAATTGTAATAATGATAATGAGAATAGCAGTTGTTAGAATAATAGTGCTTTGCCTGTCGCGAGTTAACATAATTAGGTTTACCGGTAGTTGTGGATGTTTATAATGTTACAAAAATAATACGGAATTTTGGTAGAATTTTAGTCAACATGGTTTTCTGCTGCTAGTAGTTGGAGAGGAAGTCATCTCGTTGTACTCTAAGGACTCAGAAACTCTGTTACCCCTATTGGAGGCAGGCGTACGGACTCTCTCTCCGAGTCAAGAAAAGGGGAAGGGTTACTTTCCGTTTTCCTTTACATTTAGAAAAAAGAGTTAGCAATCAACTAGATGACAAATTAGACTATTGCAGTATGTTTATGAAATTATTATTGCGATGCAAAAAGAGTTACTCTGTAAATCATGAGCTTGCGAACTTGAATGGTAAAAATCGGGTAATCCCTTGAAGGTTACTAATGTTGTGTACCAGGTTTGTTATAGTTAATATGTAATGTAGTTGTTTGCTAGTGGTGTAGTGTGTACTGGTTGTTTGTGACGATTCTGGCTTTTACTAATGTTTTCGCTTATTTTTATGTATTAATTCTAAGCTATCCTAATGTTTAACTTTATGTTAATCCAAAAATATATTTGCGTTTAGTATTTCAGTTTAACTATTCCCAGTTGAACTTTTGCATCTATGGTTGTCGAAAAATATTCTGTTTCTCATTTCCGGTTAGCATAAGCCAGCGTGCTTGTACATAAATCACGATTGTACTGCAAGTATCAGTAACTTGCAGGTGATTCACCTCTTTTTAGATGCATGTTGGTCCTTGCTCAAGTGCTTTCAAAACAACATTCTTAGGGAATGAGCTGGGGAAAAATTATTGGTAATTTTTAGTTTACCGACGTTACATTAGGAATATGTTACTAACGCTATTTCTGTTGTGATGGGTAAATAAATTTTAATTGCAGAACGTGACAATAGTATCATGTCTTTAAATAGAATTACATCATCGACTTAAAAATAAACGATAATTTACTTAAATCTTGACTCACATTCTAAAACCGTAATGTGATGTAAAAATTATAATTTTATTTTTATTGCAGTCAGAAAGGAATTTCATAATGGAAGTTGTATGTGAAGCAACTCAGTCAACAAATACACAAATTAAAGTAGCGGCATTACAATGTCTTGTTAAGATTATGTCACTTTATTATCAATATATGGAACCGTATATGGCTCAAGCTTTGTTTCCGGTAAGTTTTCGTTATTTTTAAGACATTTTTACTCACAATACTTTGATGGACGCTGCTCAAAAAAATTATGACATGAAGATTCGTACATCAAAAAAAATATAATAATTATTCCATAATTTTTTTAATACAAACATATTGTTATTTTAAGTTCGGTGTTAACATGTTTGATAACACAGTTAAAAAAATTTAATGTACCTAAAACTTTTGTATAATTATTTCAAAATACTTGCTTACTGTGTTTAGTTAAGCTTTTGAACACAGTATACATGTTACATAATATTTTCTTTTTTGAAACAACAATTTGTCAATCGACAGCTACTTGATTTTTCAAATATATATCATGGTCAATAGTTTGTTGTCCCTATTTTTTAGAATTTAAAGTAGTTTTAACGGTATAGGTACCGTAGAGATCTGTATGAAAATACTAATAATAAAATCAAACTTATTAGTTACTTAAGTTTAATGTTTTACTTGTAGAGTCGTACTTTTCTTTAATCTGATATTTCGATAGGTCTTACGAACACGTTTTAGAACGAAGTGTTTTATGTATACTATTAAAAGAGCGGATCAGCCCGAATTTTTTTTTGGGTACCGATCAACCTCGTTTTAGTCGCTAAAAACACTTTATCTTACTATTTATAGGGGTGCTGAACACGAACACTATATTTATTTTTGTTTAAATTGGGGTTTCATGGTCAAAATTGACTTTTAAAGCAAAAAGTTGAAAAAAATTATTTTTTGATTTTGATAGTGCAACTCGATAAAACCCAGCTATTAGTAAAAATTAAATGTCATACTTGAAACCAATTCTTCAAACATCAAAACAGATTTAAAATTATCAAAACATTTTGAGACATGGTAGGAAAAAAAAAAAATTATACTCGATAATTCGATAGTTTGATTTTATGCGTATTTTTTCAAATAAGGAAGGATAAAGTTTTTAATTTTATATGTCTAAATATACAGTATTATAGTTTATAGTTCAAAGAAGTTTTTGGTTCAATTTCAGCAATCTTGGTGCAATAAAAGAATGATATAGCGATTTAAAAACGAGTGCTGTTTCCGCGTGGCTCTCACGCAATCAACCGGTAAGCGTGAATGTGGATGATATGTTTCCGCAAATCTACTGTAGACTAATATAGTTTATTTTAGTTATTCTTTGTACTTTTGAATATGATCAATACCAATTTGTAAAAAATATAAATCAAATGAAAGTATTAAATAAACAGCCGCCACTGTATTGAGTAACAGTGGTACAAAATGAAGATTAATGTAGACTTAGTATGGTATCATCATCTTGTGAAAATGTAAATTAAATAATACCCGACAACAATAACACAACCGCACCTTACAAAGCAATAATTATAGGGACTGCTGTAATGAAAGCTACAGTGATCAGCAGAGTATTTCATGGCAACTGCATCAGCAGAAAAGATAAGGAAGACACAATTTGGAACGTTTATTTCAAGAGTGACTTGAGTGGTGGAGTAATAAAAGAGATGAGATAATGGATAGAAAAATGTAATGTGTCAAAAGACACAAGGATTAAAATTGGACCTTGTCTAGAAGAAGAAGTAAATCGTACGAATTAGAGTTAAAAAAAAGTTCTCTTAAAAATTATTACAAATGATTATTTAAAGAAAATAAAAAGCGAGAAAAATATATATTTTATTTTATGTTGGTAATTGCAAAATTATAATCATATACTATTAAATGCTCACTTCGATAGTAGTATCTTACTTTTGTTTATAGCGGTATTAGTCTGCCGCAGTTTATAGAAACACAGGGATCAAAACAATTGACGAATCAGTTACTCTATTGCCTAATAACATACCAACAATTTTAGAAAGTTGGAACAGTACAGTCTGTCTATTTTCAGCCCCATGTTAAATTTTTACTTCAGAGATACAGTAAACAAAAATACTTGAAAAATCGAAAATTTTCCTTAGAATTTAAAAAACTAAAATACAAACTACTGGCACACTGAGAATCCATAGTAAATGGGCCCAGTATGCCAAATACAGTTTTTTTCCTCTCTTCAGGCTCGTCAAATAAAAAAAAGTTTTAAACAAAAGTTGTAAAACTATCGATTACGGATTGATCCGTGCCAATCCAATTTTATTTAATAAAAAATAAATTTGTAATTCGCAAAAAACCGAAAAAAGTGTATTTGTAAAAAAATCGTATCTTTGCGGAAAAAAAATTTTTTTTCACGAAACTCGAAAAAAAAGCAGCTCTTATCTGACTTTAAAACCAAGTTTTCGGAAAATTGAAGAAAACTTAGAACTTTTTTTAAAATTTCTCGAAAAAATCATGTTTTTTTAAAAGCTCTATGTCTCATAGACGCTTGCACTTATTTATTCGTTTTTGAGCTTAAAATTTTCTTGAGATGTTGTTGTTATGTTGTTTATTATTGCACGCTGTTTTAATTAATTAGTAATTAGCCAAAAGTTGGATATTTTTTATAAAATCTGAAAAATGATTTTTCACTGAGAAAAAATTTATTTTTTTATTTTTGACACCAGTAATAGATATCTGATATTTTTTTGTAAATTAACAAAAAAAAAAATTTCAAGCAGGACCCTTCAAAGCCAATAAACACACTTTTTTTTATTCTAGTGCCCTCATCTTTGCATATTAAGGGCTGAAATTTTCAGAGTCTTCAGTTTACTATGTGCACCTTTTATGAAAAAATACTAGAACAACATATTTGCTCCCTATTATTTGGAAACTCAATGGCAAGCGAAGCATATTTGGGGCCCACTCCTTCGCTGACAGTATTGGTGTGTGGCTGGGGGAGGGAGATAAGGCCCATCGGGATCCTTGGCAACTTCACTTTTTAATTCTGCTCTTTTCTCAACTGTGCAGTGTGGACAGCACATGGCCAGCAAGCCGTTAGTGTTTTGACTTCATTATTGTATTCGGCTTGTTGTGTTGTTTCGAAGTATAGGTACGTTGTAATACTGTTTTTTGCTGCTACGATAGTTTTTATTATTCGTTTACTATTATTCTGCATGAGCTTAACCATAAAAAATGTACATATTTATTTACATATTTATATGTAAATGTTCATTTTTTACCAAATATAGCAATGCTTAACAATTATTATCTACCTTAGAATTCTTTGAAATTTTATTCGAACTATTTCCTTAAAACACATCATAACACTCAAGAAACATAATCATTTAAAGGCTC
Source organism: Copidosoma floridanum (assembly GCF_036245765.1). Lineage (NCBI taxonomy): Eukaryota > Metazoa > Arthropoda > Insecta > Hymenoptera > Encyrtidae > Copidosoma > Copidosoma floridanum. Next base: position 3,535,272 of record NW_028321905.1, on the reverse strand, counting down.
CACGTGCAGTTGGAGCTACGACACGGTACGTATAACAAGAGCATATTTTTACACAACTTAGCGCGTGAACAGGGTCCTCGAACCAGTTCCTCTACTCCCACACACTGGTACTTTTTTTTTTTGCGGAGGGAGGGGAAATGCAGTAAGCTAAACCGCAGGGACAGCGGTAGTGTGGGACTCGGTGGATTTTTTTTATTAGACCCCCCCCCCAGGCCGCGTGGCTTTTGATCCACCCCGGAACCGTGTTAGCATTACTTCAGGGTGGAGCCACCAGGGAGACCATCGCGTCTCACAGCATTAAAGAGCTAACTTGCCACCATGGTCTAGAGGTGCTGATGCTTTCGAGTCCTGACAAGGACTCGAGGTCCCTGAGGACCAGCACCCTTTCTAGCGCTCCATAGTAGGCCGCTAACCTAGCACGCACCACTAGAAGCTTAATGCTTTCCCTTACTGATAGGTAAAAAGTACCCAGCGCAGCGTGGGTCCACATTAGCCTGCCTTTCAACTCAAGGCCTTTTTGCCTTATTTTCGTTCTGCTTGGGCCTTACCCCTGGCCTCTTCTAGCGCTTTTTTGAATTAAGGGCAGCTCCCACTGCCTGCTTCGTGCTTGTTGTCCATCGTTGGGCAAAGGAAGCACCGTGCTGGGCCTGGACACTCTTCCTTCCGGTGGTTTGAGCTTGCACACCGGAAGCAAAGCTTTGATCTGTTTTCTTCTCTGCAGTTGCCTGAGACGTGTCCATATCCCAGGCATTTGTAACATCTTGTTACTTCAGTTCTTCTTCGTATTCGGCAGCTTACGAAGCCAACTCGTAATCTGCCTTCCTCTTCTACTTGTCTGGCAGTTGCTTCGTTGACCTTTATCAACGCCAGCCTCTGTCCTCTGGCATTTGGCTTTAACAGAGCTACTTCTGGCTCCTGGCTCTTAAGTCCAGAAGTCCTAACGAAAGCCTCTTTGACCTCATCTTCCTCTACAATAGTATCCAGGTCTCGGACCTCTAATGTCACTGTTTTATTGCTCATTTTAATAGTACCCTGTCCGGCTACCGACTTTTCAATTTGCTGGGAGAATTCAGTAGCATTCTCTACACCTTTGGCCTTAATAAGTATGTCTCCTTTTTTTGTAGTGACAACACTTTAGACTGCCACATTAGCCTTATCAGGGTCAAAGTTCGCCTTCATCGTCCTCAGCACCTTTGCAAAGGTCTGCCCTTCGGCCATCTTTACTACTACTGTTGTTATCGCATCCACTTTTTTCTTTTGGCTTGTTTTTTCATTCAGGAGAATTTCTTCTTGTTTGCCACTGCCTGTTTTCTTTTTCTTTGGAGGCATGGTTTGCTGGCGTTTCTCAGGGCTGTCCGATGGGCTCCTGTTTTTTTTACGTCGTTCTATTTTCTTTAGGGCAGTGTTCAGGTTTCTTTTCTGTACATGCCGTCGAAAATTATCTCGCTTTTGTTCCCTCCACTGCAGGGATTCGAATGACAAATTCCAAGCGTTTGCACACACTTCTTCTTCATGAAAAAAGCCTTTTCTTAGCACCTCTGCCTCTTGAAGGTGTTTAAGCGCGGCTTTGAGCCCATTCTTAACAGCGTTCGCTGTGTTGCCATACTTATTGTTGATTAATCGTAGCGTCTCTGTAATATCTTTCGTTGCTGATTAGACTTTATCAGCCACTTGCTGTCGCTTTACTCTGAGCTTAGCACCACTTTCTTCTAAAGAGGCAAGCTCCTCCTGGGTCTGGTGGCTAAATACTGACACGTTGCTGTCCTCGGTGTCGTTGGTGCCTATGCTTGACAGACTTCCTTTTTGTCCTTTGTCCGTTAGAAAGGGCCATGGAACATTGAGCAGTCACTGATGGCCATGAGACACGTCTTTGTGCCCCCCCCCCCCAGAATCCGTGGGGCCTGCGACAGTCACTCGGGCTCTCACCGGATCGGAACTGCCAGCGGATTCCCTTAGAGTTGTTACCGCCTGGGGTACAAGTTTTGCATCGACGTTTTTTATATTGGCATCTTTTTTAATGTCGTACTGACCCGCGAGGGCCAGCACTACCCTTTTTTCTAGAAATAAGTATTTGAAAAGGGTTAAAACCAGGGCAGCGGCCCTATCTGTTACCAGGGAGGACAGCTGCTTGCTCCGGCCGGCCGGGAGTCGCCACTCTCCCTCAGTCCCACCCGCGGAGACTGCCCTGGCGTTGAGTAATAAGTCTAAGAATGGTGTTGGTGTGTAATGTATGTATATGTTGATACACAACGGTCATCCCAGCGAGACGAGCAGCACCGTACAGTCCTACGGCCACGCAGATAACCCAACAAAACGAGCTGGCGTAAGGCACTAAGGTGCCGCCATATAGCCTCCTAAGCCTAGATTCGTCGGCCCACCACGTCTTTTTTGTTTATGCGTACAGCCATATCAGATGTGGTTACCCAGACTTACCCGGGCCTCATCGTCTGGCTTCACCCGCCGCCAGGCCTCCAACGCAAGCCCAGAAAAGGAACTACCACACGCAACCCGGAACAATCCGTAAGTATCATTGTATTTGTTTAGTGAGAGTGTGGTGCATGTATCTGAGAAGAAGGTTTTAAGCGCCGCTTACTTCTATACACGACGGGTGCTAGTTTTTGTTGGCCCGCATCAAGCAATGGAGTGCCACCCACGGTGGCAGCAGAAAGCGAACAACAAGGAGCACAAGCAGAGCCGGCCCATACATCCACACTGGTGAAGACAAGGGGCACTAGTCTCCCGTACACACTACCACAGATACACACGCCAACGCCACACACGCCTCCCGACCCACGCCCCCCACCACCACCTCAGAAAGCAACCCCAGCTGCCCATCGTCACCTCATGCCTTTAGAGGATGCCCCTATCCGCCACCTGGGGAAGCGCCCGGTATAGAGAAACTAACGAAAACCCCACCCGGGACACACTGATACTGCCAGCGAAGGAATGGGCCCAAAACTGTGCTTCGCTTGCCATTAAGTTTCTAAATAATAGGGAGCGAAGATGTTGTTCTAGTATTTTTCTTTTATAAAAAGTAAACATATTAAACCAAAAACTCTGAAAATTTGAGCCCTCAATATGCAAAAATGAGGGCACTAGATTTAAAAAAAAAAAAAAAAAAAAAATAACAATATCGGCTCCAAACGGTCGTGCATACGCATTTTTTTTTTTTTTTTGTTACTTTATTAAATAATACTAGCCATTTTATACTGTTGTCGAAAATAAATAAAATAAACAATTTTCCGGAAGAAAAATCATATTTTAGATTTTTTGATAAATACCCAATTTTTCAACCGATTTTTAACTAATTACCGATTAATTTAAAAAGCTTGCAGTTATGAATAACATAACTTAAACATTTTAAGAACATTTTAAGCTCAAAAAGGAGTATAAAAATGCAGGCGTCTATGAGATGTAGAGCTTAAAAAAAAACATGATTTTTTTGAAAAATTCAATTTTTTTCCTTAAGTTTCGTAAAAAAAATTTTTTTCCGCAAAGATGTGGGCTTTTTACAAAAACGCTTTTTTTCAGTTTTTTGCGAATCACTTTATTTTTTAATTTATAAACATCGGATTGGTACGTATCGATCCGTAATCGATAGTTGTACAACTTTTGTTGAAAATTTTTTCTCATTTCCCAAGCCTAAGGAGAGTGAAGTAAAAATAACCGTATTTGGCACAGTTTGGGCCCCATTTACTGTGGGTTCTTAGCGCGCCAGTTCCTTGTATTATAGTTTTTTGAATTCTACGGAAAATTTCCGATTTTTAACGTATTTTTGTTTACTGTATCTCTTCTGAAAGGTCAAAATCCGTAGACAGACTGCCCTGTTTCAGCTGTTTTTCTAACTTGAATAAGTCAAGATTGATCTGTTTTTCTGATGAAACGTTATTTTCTATTTGTAGTTTCATCTTGTTTCATGTTTAATAATTGCTCTTTACACGTTGATGGTTTTAACTTAATATCTCTATTTTTTCGAAGTGTTTTTTTTCTTTCATCATCTCCGTCAGCTTTACTTATTGTGATTTATAAGATTTATAATTTTGAATATTGGATCCCAAAAATTAGATTTTAAGTCTAGAAAAATTTTTAATTTGTGTTAGTTTTTTTTCTGAAAAAAATACAATACTGTTTTTATTACGTCTTAAAACTCGCGTTGATGAGGTAGAAAAAAGTATTGAACATAAAATTTCTAAATGTAAATAAAGAAAAAGTATTTAAAATAAAATTTTTAAATGTAAACATTTTCCTTTAAATATATCAATAGAAATTTCATAAATACTTTAAAACTTATTTGAAAACAAATATTAATGTAAAAATTATCAATTAAAATGCAGAGTAAAATACTTTACCATAAATGTTCAGGAAAAATCCATAGATATCGAAAGCATGAAAAATCGATTTTGAATTCGAATTTTGAGTCATCAGCTTCTGTCAGTAGCAAACCGAAATACAGACGTAAAAATGCATATTTTTCACTCGCTCTCACATAGGCTTATAGATAGTCCTGTGAGATCAAGACTCTGTGTAAGTGCAGCCTCATAATGGCTGTGTTTGCGAAAGACTTTGTTAGTTAAGTCAGTCAAGGTCACGTGAGTATTAAACATGTGTGCAAGTGCGACGGTGGCATTATGTTGTCTCCCGGGCACTCATTATAAATGATCACGTGACCTTAAGTGACTTAACTAATGAAGCCTTTCGTGTACACAGCCAATGTATAGTTACCAACAATGGCTGACGCCATTAAATTTAAATTTAATATGTAAACACGCCATGGTCCATTAATTTATGTAATTTCTTAAATATTAAATATTATTATAATCCTTTCATAATTCTTACTTGAGTTTTAATGTTATAAAATAATATAAATTTAAATTAAGCAGTTCACGAATAAAGCCAAGGCGTGCACATCTTACCATGCTTTAAGTATTAATTGCCATTACAAGAAGGAAAAAAAAACCATTTTGAATGAGTCATTGTACCACGCCCTAATTCACTACTAATACGAATTGACGACGATTTCGAATTAAGGGTTATCCAAAATTCACTTACCGTATTCCTTAAATGATAATTTTTTGGATGTAATTTTTCATCGTACATTACTGTTTCATTGATACTTTTTATACTATTTACATATAATCGCATTTATGATAAGAGGTATGCTTTTACCAAGTATTTCTGAACTGTAGTGCTTTTACGTTCGTATTTTTATTCCCAAAATTTTAATTAAAAAACACCTTGTAAATGCTTTGAGTCTGAAGCCACTGCTTTCTTAACAATTGCAAAGAGAAAGAAGAATGGAGAAAAAAATGTCAATATATTACTGACTTTTTTGAAATGTTAGAAGTTACTACCAACGTAGACACGCACTTTATGTGCTCTTACTATGAAGAGAGGCTGTGGCGTAGTGGAGTCTATGCGTACCCCTGCTATTAGGTACAATAAACCAACCTACGGAGAGAGTTTCTACGCGCATACACACATATATAGGCTTTGGCTTTCTGCTGTATGTATTCGTTTTTATGTACCTATTTTTATATAGACAGGTGTGCTTGCTCTTTTTCTTTCTTTCTCTCTCCCCACCGCACATTTAATCAACTTTTGACGTGCATGTGCGCTACTGTCTCCCGTTCTGTCACGCCCTGCTCTCTGCTTTCCGCTCTCCTCTTGCCACCAAGAACCGGATGGACACTTTTTGCTTTGCATCAGCTGGTTTTACTCACCACTAAATTTTCAACACGTGGCCATAAAATTTTCTCTTTAAAAACTTAACGTAATGATTAAAAATTGATAGATAAAGCAGATAAATTTTTAGTTAAAATACCAAATCATATATCTGTCAGTGTAGAGAAGATAATATCTCTTACGCTGATCCAATTAGATTGGAGATAAAAATTTATTTTTCACGAACACTAACGAAGGAATGAACAAAAAAGTTGAGTGTACTGTTCAATTCAATTGACTAAAGGCATGTATAGTCTGAAAATACTAATTCTTTGCAACTTTTCATATATTCATTATATTTACAGAACATTTCAAAACGTTATTAACAGACAGATTCATCTATTAAAGTTGTCCTAAGGTTTGACATCTAAGATACAATCTTTAGATGTTTCTGGTTTCAGAATTTGGAAAATCTAAAAAGATTGCAATTAAATTACATTAGTCCCATAAATGGTTTAAAAAATTTTTTTTTTTAATTTGTGGTCGTGAATCTTTTAACATAATTTTAACTTTAACATTCGATCAGTATATAATATACCATTTTTGTCGATAGCGTGCCTATGAAGGTTAATTTGACCGTGAAACAATTCACGTCTTTTGATTTTCACTTTAAAACTACATTTTTTTCTCATATAAATATACTTGTCTCAAGCTTTTCAATGTTCTTTATAGTTATGCCTTAGAATATAATTGTCATGCTAATGTAAAATTTTATTTGGTATACCTGGGATTATAGCTTTAACAATTATTAAAAATTTTCCATGACCCGTCAACGCACCTCTGATTTTTGTATACGTAAGCAGTCTCTTATCCTCCTTGTAGAGGTAATTGTTGATGTATTTTTGACAATTATTATCCATGGATACTTGCATATAAGCATGAGACTTATCTTATTCCAAAATTTTTTATCTCTTTGTATCGCTGTAAAAACTTTCTTAATTTTTGCAAATAGATTTATATTCATTGCTATGTACGGGTTTCATGTGACTTCAAATCTCCTCAAAATTTCATAGATACATGTTTTTTCACGATTGGTACAAAAGAAGGGTCTTTCATTTGCTTATTTCTACTAAAATAAAATATCGGAAATTTGTATAACATTGGTAACAAGCTTGGTATTGCCCTTCAGCTGCATTTATAAGCCAGGTTGTGTCTGAGTTGGGTGCTTCTGGTTATACTTATGATCAAGGCACCGAGTATCATGATACACGAATTACTGATGAACTGCGAAGTCGCTTCGCTTCTTCTAGAAGTCCCGAAAGCCAACTACCAAATATTTTATAAACAATCAAATATTTTTTTCCGTAAAATATAGGTATTTAAGAATAACATATCAAAAAAAAAAAAAAAATTGCCCACGTAAATTTACAAAGTCGTGAGAATTAAATGAAAAAAAAAAAAATTGTGTTGACTCCCCAGGGTCGTAGAACATTAAACTTTTTTTCAAAATTAAGAAAAAAAATCAAGCTCTTCGATAGAAAAAATGTGGTAGGGATTTAAATTAATGCTAATATTCAATTTGCGATGAAGCAGTTTTTTTTTTGCAGATCATTTTACCATTAAACAATTGCAAAAATTGAAAAACTGTGAATAAGAAATGTAAAGTACAACTCTTAACGAACAAAGTAGGCACCCGTTGGACGCTGTAGGATAGCCTCCAGCCCTGATAATTAATTTGCAAGTAACCACTTTTGTAGTAAACAATTGCAATTGCGCAAAAACGGTTAAACGTACAAATTTCATTTTTGGAGGACCTCATGTACCATACAAGAGCTACAATTTAAGAGCAATTTTAGATAATTGGGATTAATTGTTTATTAATAATAAACAAATTTAAGAAACCGCTATTTCATTGGTTTTCTCAAGTTGCGAGTAAACTATAAAATGGTTTTTAAACCAACGCAGCTCATTTTGTAAGTCTTTGGAATTGCTACAACTTCTTTCACAAGCACTTTGGAGTACAATCAACAGGAAAAAAAACCATAACCAAAAAACTACGTTTTTCCACCTTAAGTACTCTATACAAAAAATCTTCCAAATATTTTCAGTTGTCCAAATCTATGTACGTCCAATGCTGACTACCCAAGGATCCTAAATCTGTCAACAAACTAAATTCCGCACTTTTTTTGTCAAAACACTCCTTTTTCTGGTTTACAAGTTATTTTTTTTTTATTGTAGCAATACTGACTTTATTCTGTACAATGCTTTTTCATGCATAAAATAACACTTCTATTAGCGATGCGAAACTTAAAATTACTTTCTTGTACGCACTTACAGTCCTTTGCTCTTAAATACAACATAATATAAACTCTAAGCTGGATTTCTTTAGGGAAGATTCAGGGAGAAGTGCACTTCATGTGCCCTTCGTTGCGGTGACCATCTATTTGCAATACAACAATTCGTTGAAAACAAAGAATTACATTGGATTGACGTCCCGTTGAGGTTAGATTATTTTAAAGCATTACAGCCAGTTAAACGTGAAGTATAATTGTTAACATACCATGTACTACGTCACTGCTGAGTTAATGTTTTAAGACACATTTGGTTTATTGCGGTTTGTTGTTAAGGATATAAATAATTAATTCATAGAATAGACAAAATTGAGAACAATTTAAAAGTTTAACCACTTGTTATAATCGACTTAAGAAATGGATACTTTCACTCCTAATTAATAGTGCAGACAATGAAGAGCATAAAGCTTATCTCTATCAAGTGCTTCAGAACAATTTCGAAGTATTAGGTTTCTTTAGATGAATTTCTCGAAGTTAGGAAAATTCATTTTATCTTTGAAAGGGCTTACACTAAAAACTTTGGAATTATTTTGTACAATGCTTGGAATTAGATTAGTTCATCTGACAATTAAACGTCCATTCATTCAAATATATGGGGTTACCGAGGTTGAAATTTTTGGGATTAAATTCATTCTGTAAACAATTATGAGATTGGAGTGGGCTATAATATTTCAATAAAGTATACATTTTTGTAATGTTTTATTGTCGATTGATAATTTATACGATACAAATTAGTTATTCAGAGCATCATGGCCTTATTATTACTATTACTGCCTAACTATGTTTAGTTTACACCATCATTCTTATTTATTGTTGCTTTATACAGCGGTTAACTACCATGCTATTTAGTCTTGTTGGTAAAAAATCTAATATAAAAGGTCGCTTTTTCCCAGTTGTCTGATGGGTTAGGTTATAATCAACCTACCTTTAGTATTTATTAGACCATAACTATAGTGCAATGTGCTGTGCCATGGAATTCTCATAAGTCCTTCGAAGTTATTACAATTTCTTAGTTTTCATTTTGTACTGCTTTAAGATCATAATAACACACATGGTGACACACCATGGAGTACATCGCATCAAAGCACAGGTAGTTTTATTGAAAAGTAAATAAACTCATAGTATTGTAACATTCATCTCAAAATCAAGGGGCGTAGCTGAAGTGGTGAGGTAGGTAACACTTATAATAAAAGCCACAAAAATATCATGTTCTTACAGTAATTTATGATTATTTTTGATTAAAGAAAAAAACCTGCTATGGTTAGAAGAGGCTATGCGGGCCTAGGGGCTATCACTTCTGACTTACACAACCTAAGAATGTTTATCTAAAAAAGCATCAAAATTTGTATTTTTGTAGGCAAGTTAAATTTACATTTGTACTTCAAAATGCTATGTAACTACCTATAAATTTATTTATAAGAACTGAGGAAATAGGATAACAAGCTTCATAAAATTAAATTACAAGATCTTTATATTTACAGACAACACAATAATACAATTTTTCAATAAATTTAGCAATTGAATGTACGTTCGCCTGTGATGTGTATTGCTGAGATGATGAAGGACACGTGCTATATAGTGCAGATCTTAATGATCTTGGTTGACAGCATCCTACTAGGCAAGTAGAGTCCACAGAGGAAAAGAAACAGCCATTGCCGACTAGTAGCGTTCAACGTTGAGCACTCCGGCTTGCTGAAGATGGCTACTGTATCTTGTTGACTGCACAATGTTTGAGATAATGGTTATTCACCTTAGTGATGAAAGGCACGTGAGCACTTGCAAAGATGCTTAAGAAATTTTGTATGGCACACATATTATGATACTGCATTAAACACTTAAAAGAGAGTTGAAATCAGATTTTTTGACAAAATTATCATCGTAGTTTAAATTAGCAGAGATTAGAGAAAAACTTATTTCTTCAACAGAAATCACTCGGTTGGTTATTTTATCACCAATCGTCTTTTTAACGCTGTGTCAGAAAAACAAGGAACTGCCAGTTGTTGTATGTTTGTGCTCGAAGTAAGAACGACATTTTTTGTACCTAGGTAGAAAAGTGCAACGTTGCACGTGGGCCCGCCAATGAATTTCTGCCCTAGGGTGGGAACGAACTTTAGGCCTGACAGAGCACTGCCCTGGTGAGACGAAAATTAACATACAAAAAAAAATTATGTATTCGTAGGTAGTGCTTACAACATGTGCTATCTTAAGTCTGACACAGAGATGGTTTAAAGCAATAGATGGTACGAAGTAATGGAAAAGTAATGAACGCAACTCACATCATACTATAAAGAATAATTAGACTTATGAAGCCAAAAAAAACAATATTTACTGTTAAAAAGGTGACCTGGTGCAAGCATTTGATAAATTTATTAGGAATCAAAAGCATACCAACCATAAAAAAATTAAAATGACAAAATAAAGTGAAATACAGGCAAAACTGTAATAGAAGTTAAGTTTTATAAAGAGCTCGCAGCATTTTGGATAGTGAAATAAGCAGGTCGGAAGTCAGACGTCATAAGTTTATTTTAGGCTGGAGATAAGTGGTCCATGGTAGCCAGCACAAACTTATACATGTTTTAACTATACAAAGACTCGCCGTAGTTTACAAAATTACGAATATTTTGATGAGAATAATTATCTTGCAAAAAGAATACGAATTTTCAAATAAATTGAAGTTAGTAAGTAACATAAAAATATAAATGTGTGTGTGTGTGTGTGTGTGTGTGTGTGTGTGTAAAAACACTATATGCACACATTTTTACTAGAAAACACATTAATTTTTCAGTCTGATATCTCTTGTTTTTAGCACTTTTAGAAGTTTGCCTCTGAAAAGAGTAGTATCGTAGGCAGCTCTCGTCGATGCAGGCAGTATGTTCCACTCCATCACTGCATCCATCACTAACGACGTTCCATTCTGAAGCCAAGAAAACAAAATTTACTGTTATAAAGGTGATCTGGTGCAAGCATTTTATAAATTTACTGGGAATTAACAGCATACTAGCCATAAAAAAATCAAAATAACAAAAAAAAGTAAGATCCAAACACAAATGTAATAAAAGTAAAGTTTCATAAAAAGCCAACAGCATTTTGGATAGTTAAATTAGCAAGTTTACCATATAAAATATGTAACGAAGTAGAGCTCAAATCTTTTCGTGGTGCTGTAATTCTTTATCTTTGTACGTATATTTTACATATAACTAGTTGCATGTTGCAAGTATAATAAATACGTAAGTACAAGCGGATGGGGCTGATTTTTTTTTGTTATTTTTTCTAAACCAACGACCCAAGTTACGTATAACATCAAAAATGCAAATCAATTCTATTTCAGAGCTAGCCTACGGTGACGTCGCGCCGCCACCGCTCGTGCTAAAAATATGGGTTCTTTATTGATTCATTAAATAAAGGTGGATTTTTCAAGCAATCTAAAAATTTAGATATAGTCCAAGAGCTGCCAGCAAAAATCAATACGGACAACCAATGTGGCTCAAAATTTTTAAAACAATATCTCTGTACACATTATGAAAAATAAGGCAGGCGTGCCCAGAAATGAAAATGCCGAGAGATGCGAAAAAATCAAGTTGTAAATAATTTGTCCCTGCCAGTATGCCTACAGTTATCAGGATGAAACTTACGCGGTATGATAGCGTTAGACCGCGTTAGACCTACTGAATAGAAAAATACCTTCGTACCTGGAAAAATGTTGATAAAACATAAGGCACGCGAGCGAGAATGTGTTGCTTTTCGTCATGCATACGTTGGATGGATATCACGTAAGCATATCAGACGGCACTCACAGTGAAAGCAGATGCAACTAGTGAGGACGTATGTATATGCTTGTACAGTACATCTGACTGTATAATTATAAAAAGGTAAGTGTTAATTTCGTCAGTCCTCCGAAATGATTTTGACTTTGTATTAATTAATATACAAGATCGATACAATGAATTGTTTTTTGTGTGGAGGCGTAGAAAACCTCTACGCAATGAAAAAGAACACACACGTTTTTATCAAATAGATGTCACATCAGTATTTTATTGTGCATATTTAAAAAATAGTATAAATGTTTACCTCATACATCGCTTAGAAATTTCGTTTTCGAATTTAATTTGTAATTTATTGATTCTATCGATAAAAAATATTGGTAATCATAAACATCTTTTATACATTTATAACAATAGGTGGAGCTAGATGTATTTAACAAATTTACAAACAAATATGAACAACAGTTTTCAAATCACTTATTGTACAATGTTTTACAAACATATGTATAAGAAAAAAAGTTTTACTGTCAAATTCTATATTTTGGATCAAAAATCTTGTAGGAAACTAAACGTACTTGCACAATTAATGTAATATACATAAAGTATACCATTTAAACAATAAATGAAAATAATTTATTGCTATAGGTAATGTGTAACATGCAATCGATGAAATTCTCATCGTATAGAGAATGTATTTTGCTGATGTATTGCTCTTCAGATTGTTCATCAATTACGATATCTTCTATGGACAGGAGCGTAGCATTGCCCTCATACCAGACTGGTTGTATTTCATTTTCATGTTGAATTCAACCACAATCATTTATATCTAATTTTGCACAGACGCGATCTGTAGAGTTCTGCCACATATTATTGATGTAAATTGTACGAAGAATTTTTTGTCTTAACAGTCTCAAACGGGGTGGTGGTATGGTACTTGAGTTAAACGATTTAAGACTGGCGATAAAACATTCTTCCACCGAAGACGTTGACAATGATTTTTAAAATAACAAGTAACGAACAACGTCAACGCTTTTGCATCTTTTTATAACCTAAAAATTGCAAGTGTACTCTTGCAAACAATCCATTACTTTTGTATCATGAATTAGAGATAGATCTATCAGGCAAGCAAAAATTTGCTGCATAGCTTTGTTACTACGGAGTAACTAAAAAGGTTTTAGTTTACCTATTTTGTAAAAGCATGAGTCATAGTCATTGCCTGCGTAGGCATGATATCTAACTAGAGCCTTACACAAATCTTCACCAAGTGCTGCAGCTAGATTGTTACAGTTTATTCAGTTACTCATTCTTAGTTTATTTCATATCGTACAAAGAGACATGTTTAACGCACTGAATTTGTGAATGTTACCTAATATAAGTACTAAGATGTCAGTATCTGAAGCTTTAACCATAACATCAGTATTACCACTTTCGATTTTACTCAAGTGGTAAGTTATTCTAGTATTGGCCTCATCATGGTAGCACTCAAAATCTGGTTCCTCGGTTTCGACTATGTGTTGGGCCTTTGCATAGTATAAGAAACATTTTTCTTCACAAGTTAAAAAAACTTTTTTGCTTTTTATAAAAGGTATCATACAATTGCTTTGGAAAGCTTCAGACAAGCAGCGCACTAGCGATTGCTTAAAGTTAATATTTTTCGGGCTTTTTTGGGAGATATTGTGTTGTTTTTGAGACGGTCTTGTTGTCACGTATGATATGGAATACTTTAATCGACTTTCCCTTTCGTTATTTTTTAATAATGGAATCATGTATCTGTCGAGAATAACGTGGATAACACTAACTTGTGTGTTGCATAGCTTGCGCAAAATAATTTAAGCAATTTTTCGAAAGTTTGTGGTAGTGAAGTTGGTAGATGGTACATAAAATAAAATTCATCCATTACATCGATATCGATTTTTTGTGGACTGAAGTTTTCAGTCAACGACTGCAGTTTTTTTTCCAAAGTGGATTTATCAGTTTCCATCATATCACCAACCACGTCACATAGCGTCGAAGGCGCAGGAGCAAGAGGGAACGATAAACAATACTCGGGGTCGAATTTTTTCTCTAATGATATGGCTAAAAGCTTGCCAAAAATATCTCGCTCCATTTTCAGCACAACTTTTTTACTATCATCTATCAAGTCAACTTTTTTTTTAAGACTGTCAGAGGCAAAATTTTTTAATTTATTTTTTTTCAGTACCTTGTCAAATCTACTTTTATCAATATTACATTCTTTGATAAATAAAATTTTTTTGAGTATCACCTGCTTTTTTTACATTTAAAAAAAAAATCTGCAGTCTCCGATGAAGCCGCCCCACCGGTTGAAATGATAAATGAACAATTTTGATGAACCTCTGGACTAAACAGATTGACGTTTTATTTTATGCTCTCAACTACTTTATGAAAAGACTCTTGGTTTTTTTTTTATTTTGTGAGGTTGAAGTTCCGGTTTTGTATCATCGGGCTTAGTTAGCAGTAATTCCTCCATTATTATTAAAATAGTCCTTTTCCTTACGCTATGACTAAGAGCCCAGCGTAGCTTCGCACTTATGGAATTTGTCAAGTGGCTTATACCAGTCAAGGAATTTGCAGCATCGGTGGTGATAGTCTGCTCGAGTGTTGGATCTACAGGTGACCTTGTAAAACTGCCAGTTGTATGCTTCACTCCAAACACGCCTTTTCTGAAGTCGTGGTACAATGGCGAGTTACTGTTTTTCAGTTCAATTAAATTGCATATATATAAAATAGTGTATCGCGCATAATTGAGCTGATTTATCGAGAAAAATAAACTTGAAAAATCATACAATGAACTCACCTATAGCTTGAAATCATTACATCTTATAGATCGATAAAATGACAGGTAAATGTTAATAAATTGTATGTACTATACATAAAATTGGGCAGTCTTCTCATAGTTTTCATTCAAAGTATCATTGTTAAATGTGTGATGATCTTTTAAAACATACTGTAAATATTAGCTACTTAAGACTTGTCTCAAGGTCATTTGTTTCTTTCCAAAATGTTGTAAGTCTTCTTAAAGTTTGTTTGTATCGATGTTATACTTATCGATGAATTGCTGGAAATGGAGAGACTGTAGTGCTGTACATAATAAAGGATGTATCTACCAACGAATTAATGTAATTACCAAAAGCTTCAAATAAAGCCATTTGGATATGGAAGGCCCCTAATTTGATAAAGACATTAATAAATTTATTTACGTCATGTAGTTCAATTTGGTACGTCATTTCGGCAATACCTTGGTCATATGTAACCATTATGAGATTTTGCCTACACAGAGCTGCAATTATTTGAACGCTACACAAAGTTTCATGAGCAACTGTTTGCGATGTTGGCAACTGGTCGATTTGTGATAAGTAATCTACTATTTGCATTTCACTCGGGTCCATAGTGATTTGGCTATTATACCCCGTCCACATCGGTGTTTCTGGTATTTACGACACAGTAAAAGATAATATAAATTTTTTTCTCGTGAGGCTGTTTGAATAAAAGTTTAATTTCTTGGAAAAATGGCGTAATCTCCTCCAAATTAACCGAATTCGTAACCACTCGAAGTTTCGTATTGTAGGGTTGAATTTCAAGAAAAAAACTGTCAAACTTTCGTCTTTTTCTAGACGTTGGTCTGGCATTGCTGTTATCCATATCACTATCTAATGGAGACACACTAGTATCGGAGATACTTTTGTTAAGGGAACTGCTAATCACAGTAGAATCGCTTTCTGAAAGGCTACTAACAAATGGGTATATGATACCAACAGTGTCGTGCATTGTATTTTACCAGACAACGTATCGACAAATCTGTCATAGTTATCAAAGGCAACATGCGTGCACAAGTTTTTACTTATCTGTATACTTAAGAAAACTAATCGATTGATCTTTGAAACAGTGTACGTCACCTCAGTTTCTAACACTTCAGCAGCAGTGTTACTTAATGAATGACCGTAACGATTTAAAAAGTTTAAAATTTTTCGACTATTAACAATTTTATCGCAATGCTTTTAGCATTTACTGTTTAGAAGGCCGTGTGCGACCCTTGGTTGCTGTAAAAATTATATCACTGCATGTCGATTTTATTTTAATATAATCTTCAACAGCATTTTGTCTCCTTTTATCTGGGCCTTGAATGACATCACACATAAATTCAAATGAAATTTCCGGTATTTGGCAATCACCAGCAACAATAGATTCAACATAAACCTTTTCGAGAACAGCTTTTTGAATTTTTTTTATACTATTTCTCAGTTCAAAGTCGATATTTTGTAAATTTAGTTTTATGAAGTCCTGCAGCACAATCGATTTCTCAAGTAGTTTAATTACATTAAGATCACACCTGTACATAATTTTTTGGTACTATACAAAGTCAAGTTTCCAATGACAATTCTCTGTTTGAAATACTTTTCCAGTTTCTCTTCAAATTTTAATGACAGATATGATTCTAAATCATCTCCTGTGCAATTATCACTTAATTCAAGACAAATAGTTTTATACTTAAAAAATAGATCTTGTAAAAAGTAGATTTTACTGTTAATCACAATTTCTGTTTAGAAAAAAATCTGATAAGGCACAAAAGCCTTACTGTGCATTTATCTTATTTTATGCCACGTCCCGACATCAGGCTTTTATTTCTTCATAAACGTTTCATACCGGTACAAGAATGATGATCGACATGAAATGTGGTATGCAAATACCCATGCATTTTCTATTTTCTTACTTATACTTACATCTTCTAACATCATCGCCCAATGTCGAGTTGTCTCAACAATTTTCTCAGATAATCTTAAGTAAGCCCTTTGAATTTTTTTTTTCCAGCCACAATTTTTCTGGATTTACTGCAAAAAATGCACTCCGAGTAATTTGCATTACACTCATTAGTGATCTCACCGTTCTTCTCATCAAGCATGTTCGTATCCTGTGTACTCTTTGATAGCTAAATACAAAGAGAAAAAAATATTTGAACTCATATAAAAACGCTAGATTTTTTCTGTACATGACTGTTTTTAGTTATTTTAGGAAATAACTATTTTCAAATTTTTAAGATCAATGCATAATATACAGATTCAGCTTGTCAAAAAAGTATTCGGGTCAGAGGTTATTTGTAAGTGTACTTATACACCGTATAAGTAAAATAGCGTCAGTAGATGTAACAGTGAGAAGTGGTAAATAAATTAAATAGTACAATTTCGAAAAATATTTGGTCAAGCAGGGATTACTATTTAATACATAGTATTTCCATAAACGTAACTGTCTAACCCATCTTAGTCTTAAAAGTTAGTCATTAGAAGAAGTTCAACAGTTGCACATGACAATGTGCCGAAAAATAGCTAACTGATGGCGACAACTTTTGGCTATAATCCACATATTAATCGCCGACCGCAATATCTGTCTATCAAGCGAAACAAAAACTGATGACGAAAAATGAATTATCATACAAGAAATGAAAATGGGAAAGAGTCAATTAAAAAAGAAGAGAAAACAAACAGTAAAAAATGTGGCCAATACAAGTAAGTAAAAACTGTTTGTATTTTAGTTATTTATAGGTTAGAACATCTATTTTTAACAATGTCATAAATCTTAATCAGCAGTCATACATGAGATACAGCTCAAATACATTCACTTATATATATATAATAACAGGTCCACCAGAGATAAGGTTACTGAAAATACCAAAAACTAAGATGATGGTTGGTATGAGAAATGGTTAGTATGACACAACATTACCATACAAAGAATTAACGAGCAACATCTAACCAGGTGTCTCTGCTAAGAGTAATTTTGCATAGTACAAGCACCGCCACTTAAAATTGCTACAAAAGTGAATTCAATTTTCTGCATTAGATGGCATTTTCACAGGTAAGTATGCAGCAACACCAGAACTAAAACTAGAAAGTAACATCTAGCCAGGTCTTTGTCACGAGTTAATTTGAATGGAGTAAGTACGATAAAAAAGTACCACCACTTCAAATAGCCTGCAAAACTGGAAAGAAATTTGTTCACTGGATTGAGATTTAGATTTGAAAAGTATTGACTATGAAACACCAGTAGTCCATAACAGAAGTAGTTATTTGTTGACTAACTTGGGATTTGATATTTGGGTGACAAAAGTACTAGCTTATTTCTAACAATTCAATGTTCTGTGAACTAATTTGAGCTTTTTTGATAGGAGAATATGAGAATCATCGAATTTTTCAGTTGGAGATTTCTCAACATGTTCAGTTGGTGGTAAAGCCACACTCGACTGACTGTCAGAGTCGAGAGTTGTGCGATTCTCTTGTTCTTCTTGGCAAGAAGATGGTGATAGTTGCTGAAGTACTTGCTTTTCTTGTTGTGGTGGTTTAGAGACGACAATCTGTATAAAGATGAATGCAATGTTTAAAACCGTTCACTAAACTTTTAATTAGTTTTTCTCACACTCTGGTTCTTTAAAAAAATCTAAAACTCCTTCTTATATCTTTGCTTTATAACGCAAAACATCGTTTTACAAGCTGTGTGGGAAAAATTTTCTTCTTTTCGCTCAGACAGACAAACATCTGAATGCTTACAACTTTTCAACTTCCAAAATTCAAGTATTATGCAGCACTTCTCGAATGTAGGATCATCAAAGTGGCGTAGGTTTTGTACGCCTGCACACAAAAAACAATTCATCGTACCGATCTTTTATATTAATGATTACAAAGTCAAAATCACTTTGGAGGACTGACGAAAATAACTGTTAAAATATAAGTAAAGGGATGCTAAGCATTGAGCATGCGTAGAAGCTCTCGAGTCGCGTAATTGATACATATTTGATGACAATACGTATATTCAGTGCTTAGGTCACCGTTTGCTGAGGAAAGATGCCTCACGTAATACATGAAGTAATAATATTAATAAATTGAAGTCTATTATAGAAGATGTTGTAAAGCACTTATTTTCCCAGGCTTATTTATTTTTAACGCGGTAGCAGTCTGTTGTTTGAGTTGCCTATTTCGTTTTTTGTTTTTTTTTTGTTTTTTTTTTTTTTTATTTTATTTTTTTTTTTTTTACGTGTCTCTTCGGAGGCATGTGACAATTACTTGTAAGTGAGAGTGTAAAATCAAACATGGATAAAAAATATGTGAAGTATTGAATAGATTGGTATAAAACGTATGCAGTGATATGTTCCACATGTGTTTTAGTGGAAAATTTTTTTGAGATGCAAAAGGATTAAAAAGCTTTATAAGGTAGGAAGTTTGGCACGTGTTAGGTGGAAAGAAGTGTAAAGGTGATGTTCGAGTATAGGTAAATGTATAATATACAAGGAAAAGAAAGAATTAAACAGATCATCAATGAGAAAATCTTAATAGAGATAAATAGTGCAAATTTTGAGTTAAAAAAGGAAGACAAAGACTATGTGAAAAAGAATTTTTTGAAAATATTGAAAATGTTCTAAGTATATTAAAAGTAGTTGAAATAGACAAAATAGCGGACGATATTAAATTTATGTTACCAATTTTTGATGATAGTGATTATAGTTTGTGAAAAAAGAGAATATCGATGTATTTGAGGTTAAGAAAATGTAAAAATGTAATAAATCAAGAAACAAGAAATTAAAACGAAACAGAATCAGCTTGGAAAAAAAAAGATTTGTAAGTGATGAATGACATATGTAGTGTATCAACTGTAGATCAATTTGAATTGATACATGAGGAAACAAACCCGTATAAGATTATGAAAAAATTAGATAAGTTATACTTAAGAGAATCAACAGCATTGCAGATATGTGTAAGAAAAAAAATTAGGTAAATTTAAGTTGAGTGATTTGGAAAAATCTAGTAATTTTTTTAGTGAATTTAAAAAGATAATAATTGAATTAGAAAATGCTGGAGCAACAGTTAATGAAAAGAATAAGGTTAATTATTCACTAAGAACATTACCTCTCGCATTGGAACATATTGGTAATGTAATATACGTTTTGAATGAAAAGGAAGAAACAGTTGGATATGTTAAAAACAAAATTAAAATGTACGAGATGAAAGATCAAGCATACAAAAACAATATAATGGTGGAAATTCAAGTGTGTTTGAAGTGAAAAAAATAAAATTAAAACTGTTATAAGTGTGGTAAACCAGGACATTTTCAAAGTCAATGTTATAACAACTATGGAACTGGAATTTCAAATGTAAATAGAGAAAGAAGTAATCGACAGCGAGAAGGCGGATGAGGTCAGTTTGGCAACCAACAACAGCAAAACTCTTACAACAACAACAGAGGCCATGGCAGAGCATAGTGTGGTCGTGGTGCATATCAACAGTTGTAGAATCCACATTGGCAACAACATTATCAAGATCACAGTGCCAATCATGGTATAAGCGGTAGCGAAAATCAAAGTACTAACAAATACTTATTTCTTACATTTTAAGATAACGATGTAAATATTAACAAGAATCAAAATCTTGCCAATTGTGAAGCGAATAATTGTGGTAATGAAATTGAATAGATTTTGGATAGTGGTTGTACTGATCATATTATCAATAACTTGAATGAGTTCTTTGAATACATAAATCTACAAAATCCAATCAATACTAAAATAGACGATGGGAAAACTTCGAAAGCTACAAAAATCGGAATTATAAATCTATTATTCCAACTAATTGATAAGTTAAAAAAAGTCTAGATGAAAAACGTTTAGTATGTTGAAAAAATGGATAAAAATGTAATGAGTGTTGGAAAAATAACAAATTATAAAAAAATTATTATGGAAAATAATACTGCAAAAATACTTAATAAAAAAAATTAATTGCTTGCAACAGCTTATGAAATGATTGATAAATACAAGATTTTCAACATAGTAGATGAAAAACTGGCAAACGACATAACATGTGATATGAGTCAAACAGAAAATATCATAGAATGCTAGGCCATGTTAATTTTAATTATTTAAATAATTTTTTTGAAGAAAAGTTAGTTGAAGGTCTGCCTAATAATTTAAAAAATAATTATTTGAAAAGTAGCACTTGTATTAAAACTGAAATACATAATATTAAATTTCATAACCATAGACGTAGAGCAAATAAAATCTTAGAAATCTTACATATTGATTTGAATGGGCCTCATAGAGATAGTTATGATGGACATAAATATTTTTTAATTATTGTTGACGATTACAATAAAATTGCTAAAGCAATTTGAGATATAAAATTTTGTCCAGAAGTAGTTAAAATGGCAGTTTACTTAAAAAACAGAACCTTAGCAAATACTTTTGTAAGAAAAACTCCATATGAAATTCTGATGGAAGTAAAGCTTAACTTAAATAATATAAAAGTGTATGGAAGTAAAATATTTGTAAGAGTGCCAGAGATTAAACAAAATAATAAATGGGATAAAAAGGCTAAAGTAAGAACATTAGTAGGGTATGAAAGTGTTGGTTATACAGTACTCATTAATAATAAAATTATGATTGCTAGACATGTTGATATTTGAGAGGAGGATGTTCAATTAGTAGGTTTTAATGGTAAAGAAAATACAAATTTTTACAGTAATAAAAATGATAATAGTGATAGTAGCGTCAATGATTCGGTTTTTGATGAAAATATTAAAACTGTAAAGAGTAATGAAACTACAAATAAAAATGATAGTACAATAAGAATGTCTAGTAGAATGCGTAAAGAACTAGAAAGGTATAAACCAGAAAATTATGCAACATGTATCTACGTAAATTATGTTAGCGCAAATACTCCCTAAAATTATAATAAAGCAACAAGTGATGAAGAGTGTGTAAATTGAAAAGAAGCTATGGACAAGGACATAAATTGCATTATCAAAAATAAACTTTGTGAATTAGTAGATCGACCAGAATATAAGAAAATTATTGATTTAAAATGGGTGTTTACCAAGAAATCAGACAGTAGATATACGTAAAGCTATATTAGTTATAAGAGGTTTCCAGTAAAAAGAAAAAATTGACGACGTATATTAACCTGTAGCAAAAACACAAACTTTCAAAATTTTATTGGCTTATTGTTTACAAAATAATCCAATTACTAATCAAATGGAAACGGAATCAGCTTTTTTGTATGGAAAGGTAAAATCTGTAGTGTATGTTCAACAACTAGAAGGTTATAATGATGGAACAGGCAGAGTATGCAGGTTAAAAAAAGCATTAAATGGTTTGAGAGAAAGCCCTAGAGCGTGGTACAAGTGTTTGGATACATATTTAAAAAGTTTAAATTTCAAAAAAAGCGAGAATGATTATTGTTTGTAATTAATACTTTCGGTCGTTAATTGATGAAGATTCAATTCCATATTAAAATCAAATGAAAAATGAGTTTATAAATAAATCTTCACAATTTATTGTCATATATTAGTGTTACAATTATTTCGGTACACTGTACCTTTCTCAGACACAGAGGTTTATAAACTAAACTCTATTCGGTTCTACAAAATATTATATTCATACACATCAGTACAACGTCACCTATCAAAGCTATTTACGAAAGTTATTATTATTATAAATTTAATAAAGGTGACTCATTCAAATCTAGCTGACAATTAAGTAAGCGGTCAGTGTTTTTCAAATTAATCTCGGCTGTTTCTAAAGAATCCAATAATATACCTTTAGAGGCTACGTGCAAAACTTTGAAATCATAATTAAACTCATGATTAAATTCTAACAGATAAGATGCATAATTTAATTTTTCTGTACCACCGAGAAAAGCCTTCCTATGTTCTTTCAAACGTTTATCAAAAAACCTGCCAGTTTGTCGTATGTACACTTTATCGCAAGACCCACATTGCAAACTATATACACCTGACTTCTGAGACTTTAGTGTTTCACTTTTATTATTTTTTATTAATTTTTGTAAGCTTTTCTGTGTTCTAAAAGCAATGTGTAATCCACAAGATTTTAGTTCCTTTTTTAAAAAATAAGATACTTCTCTGAAAAACGTACAAACATAAAAAAAGTCTTTATTTTTACTTACTATTGGATAAAAATTTTTAATTGCGATTTTATATTTTATTTTATTTATAATTCCATCTATTAAATTTTGATTATATCCGTTATTTTTAGCTAATTGTTTAATAATATTTAATTTTTTTTATAATTACTCTGTGACATTGGAACCGACAGCAATTTATATACATAACTATAAAATGCGGCTATTTTATGCGAGTATGGATGAAGTGACTTCTTATGAATCAAAATGTCTGTATGTGTTGGTTATGAAAAATACTAAATTCTAAATGGCTATTATTTCTATTAATTTTTAAATCTAAAAAATTAAGTCAATAATTTTCTTCTATTTCTATTTTAAATTGAATATTTTTGTGTAATTTATTAATGAACTTTAAAAATAACTGTAACTGTCTCTGTGATCCTTTAAAAATACAAAATACATCATCCACATATCTATACCAACACATAAGATCAAATTATGCATCTCATCTGTTAGAAATTAAGCATGAGTTTAATCATGATTTTAAAGTTTTGCATGTAGCCTCTAAAGGTATATTATTGGATTCTTTAGAAACAGCCGAGATTAAGAATTTGAAAAACACTGACCGCTTACTTAATTGTCAGCTAGATTTGAATGACTCACCTTTATTAAATCTATAATAATAATAACGTTCGTAAATAGCTTTGATTGGTGACGTTGTACTGATGTGTATGAATATAATATGTTGTAGAACCGAATAGAGTTTAGTTTATAAACCTC
Organism: Copidosoma floridanum; assembly: GCF_036245765.1. Lineage (NCBI taxonomy): Eukaryota > Metazoa > Arthropoda > Insecta > Hymenoptera > Encyrtidae > Copidosoma > Copidosoma floridanum. Next base: position 3,511,809 of record NW_028321905.1, on the reverse strand, counting down.
TGTGTCTGAGGAAGGTACAGTGTACCGAAACAATTGTAACACTAAAATATGACAATAAGTTGTGAAGATTTATTTATAAACTCATTTTTCATTTGATTTTAATATTATTGCTTGTATTATATACATGACGGATACAATTCAATTTATGTAATTACCTTTGTGGACGATTTATTAATATGTAGTAAAAGTCACCATGAAATTAAGGAAACCAATAGGGTATTAACAAATTAATTTAATATGAAAGGCATAGGTGATATTAATACATATCTTGGTATGAATATTGATTACGATCGAAAAAGTGGTATAATGACATTAAATCAGAAAAGATATATAGAATATTTAGCAGAAAAGTATGATGTAATAAACGCAAAATTATATGAAACTACAATAGAGCAAATCTTAGAATGTTTAAATGTGAGTCCGCACAGTCAGCATCTGAATTTAAAAACTACAGAAATTTTATAGGAGCACTTCTAAATATGAGTTCAGTAACAAGGCCAGATATCAGTTATAGCGTAAACTATTAAAGTAGATTTAAAAACTGTTCAAATCAAACTCATTACAAATATGCAATAAGATCTTGGAAATATTTGTATTTAACAAAAGATACTAAGTTAACGTATGAAAGGAATCTCAGAGTAGATATCTTGACTTGTTCTGTGGATGCAGACTGGGCAGTTGATGTAGTTAATAAAAAATCAATTACTAATTACGTTATAAAGCTGTTCAATAATAAAATATATTGGAAATCTAAGAAACAAGGAAGTGTAACAAAATTTTTGACAGCAGCTGAGTATGTGGCGTTGTCTAAAAGCGTAAGCGAAATCTTACAGATAAGTGAAATATTAAAAGATTTTTCAATTATTTTTAATGAACCAATAAATGCTTTTGAAGATAACTCTGGTGCGATAAGTATTGCTAAATTTAATCACTATACGAAAAACTCGAAACATATCAAAACACATTTTCACTTTGT